>NW_026020215.1:13151-592611 GCF_900185275.1 Solanum verrucosum
TATTATTTTGATTTGCTTTCGCCTATTATTTTATTTCTATTGTTAAATTATTGCTCTCACTTTATTTCTACCCTTATATACATACTTGTTGTTTTGGGGTACGGTTGACTTATCTACTGATGGGTTATTGTAGGTGTCATCATGACTCAAGAAATCGGATTATGATATTTTATGACATAATACTATTTTAGAATACGTACTCTAGAATTGGATGTTGAATCATGTCAATGAAATTCTTTAAATTGTGTTTATATGTATCTGGTATTCCCAATCAAATCGTTGTGTGGGTTCACTGATGTTATCTCTCTATCCTTTTATTCTTTATCCCTTTATTTGCTCATGATCTTTCCATTTCTCTAATATTTTTGTAGACAATAAAATTCGCGTTGAGAAAAACAATAATCAAGAACGGAAAAATATCGCAATAATCATATTTATTATTTTAAAGTGCGAGTGTTACAATCTCTATGATTCCTCTGAATTCGCCTTTTCAAATATAAATTCAAGGGTTCTTGAGCTTGATCTTGAACTTGGGATTTATCTCGATCTTGATCACTATTTTGATCTTGAACTTGGACTTGGACTTGATCTTGAACTTTATCTTGATCTTGACTTTCTAGTTGAATTCAAGGGCTTCGAGCTTGATCTTGATCGTTCTTGAACTTGATCTTGACTTCTTCAAATCTTGAACTTGAACACTTGAATTCTTGAATTCTCGAATTCTTGAACTTGTAGAGAAATTGCGGCTTTTGATCCACGAGCTTTCTCTAGCTTCTTGTTCAAATTCTTGGTCCTCTTTTCTAAATTATGAAGACCTCTATTTATAGTTTTA
Organism: Solanum verrucosum; assembly: GCF_900185275.1. NCBI lineage: Eukaryota > Viridiplantae > Streptophyta > Magnoliopsida > Solanales > Solanaceae > Solanum > Solanum verrucosum. The sequence continues at coordinate 13,984 of NW_026020215.1, forward strand.
GAATAGGGAAGTTGTGATTGGAATAGGATTCCCTTCGGCGAATCAGATTAAGTGACATGTTAGATGGACTTTATGGAGCGAGTTTTAATTAAATTCATATTTATTTAATTTAAATAATTAATTCAATTATATTAATCCATAATATTTATTTGGACTAATATATTAATGAATTTAATATAATGCGAATCATTTTAATAAATTTATATTTAAATAAATTTTAAATGATTACAAATGCCCCCTGCTTTTCAAGCCATGTCGAGGTATTGCACTTCGAAGACAAGACTTGGAAGCATCCACTCGTCCATTTTTTTCGGTCACACATTTATTAGCTTCTCTTATATGTGTCATGAATTGAGATAAGATGAAATAATGTACATGTTGCCAGGGGTTTTAGAACATATTTATATTTCAACATTTTTTACTTTTGAAAACAAAATCAGTATATACGTTGCCAGTGAATTTTAATTCACGTAAATTATCCAAAAAGAGTTAAGTTATCTGCGGGCCCTTAAAGTTATTCACATAATTCACATAGATATCTCAATTATGATTAGTACTTATTAAACACTCTAATATCTTGAATATGTACTTATTGAACACAAATGATAATAAAGCTTTTAAAATGTGGTGTGTATAATTCACGCACATTGTTTTGAAAAAGTAAGCAATAAGACTTCAACATGTGGCACATGGGCCCAATCTAATGAATTTTCATTTATTTTTAATTCCAACCTTTAATAATTCAAAAAATTGATTAACAAAAAGAAAGAAAAAAAGTTTCCTCCCCCAACCCCCACAAGAACCCACCCACCTTTCTCTCCTTCCCCTAACGTCGGCACCTCCTGCGGCAACAACAACAAAAAAGAAAGAAAAAAGCAAATCTCTCCCCACCCATCTAATTATTTGCCCTTTCTTCTTCTTCTTCATCCGTTGTCATCCACTATTTTATATTTCCCGAAGAGATTAACTTTTATTTTTCTTCTTATAATAAATTATGAGCTATGGAAATTAAGTCAAATACAAATAATAAAATAAATTATGAAGCATGATAGATTAATGGAGTGATTATTGTGATTTTTGTGAAAAATAAGTTGACATGATAAATTATTTTGAAATCAATGACGAAGAGAAATCGTGAGGATTCAAATGAATTATATCAAATTTTCTGATATTATTTTATAACTTTAATGGCTGGTGATGTTTGTTGATCGAAGTGACCGGAAATAGAGATGGACGGAAGTTGCCTTTATAACTCTGATGTCTGATTTTTTTTCATTCTTGCAAATTCGATTAGCACTTAACAGATTTAAGTTTTTTTTTTTAATATATAAAAAAGCGAAAAATAAAAATGAAGAACCAAAACAGAGTTTAAAATGATTAAAATGGGGCGAAGAAGAAGACATCTGCTGGTATAGCCTACAGGGGTGGGGGTGGGGCTGGGTTTTTTTTAATTTTTGGATATTATAAGACATCATTTTGAATAAAAGTTTATTTTTAGGTATTTTAATTAATGCAATGCCAAGTGTCATAAGAAGGAAAAAAGGTACAAGTTTATTATTAATAAAAAAAAAATATAAAAAAGTTTGGGACCTGTTCACGCGATTCAATGCGGTGAGATGCACTTATTTTGCCACATCAGCATTTTGTGCTTAATAGACACATCTTTTAAATAATTTAGGTGTTCAATAGGTACAAATCATAATTGAGATGTTTAAGTGAATTATGAGAACAACTTTAGTGAGTTGCAGATGACTTAAGCCTATCCAAGAATGTGATCATATTGGCCCACAAAATTTCCTTTCCCTTTTTTATCTCTAACTTGAATTTCTCATTGTTCTCCTTTTACGTTTGAGCTTCTCAATTGGATTAGGACATGAAGTCTTAGTCCAAATAGGATACTGATAGCTTTTCACCGCTTTTCAATTTTCACTTCCTATTAGAAAAATGACTCTCTCAATTTGAGTTTGTTTTGGAGATGAAAAACCCCTAACAAAAACAAAATTGTAATTGAATTAGGAATTGTAATCTTACTCAATTTCAAATTCATATATCTTTTCTATTATCCTAGCCAAAAAAGAATTGTAGTTGAACTAGGAGAAGAATTTTATTTCCATCACATGATATCTATATATAGACACATTGTCTCCACAATTTTTTCTTCAATTACAGATCGTGGGTTCTATGACGAAAGGAGCATAATTCAAGGTAACTTTCCTCCCTTTTTTTGATTTTCGTCATTTTTTTACAGCTTGACACGTCTGTCGTAGAAAATTTATATCTCATTGTAGAAAAATTGTACTCATGAACGGTTTGATTTTCCAGAAACTAGACTTCTCGATCTCTAACATATCCAAAATTCAGAATTTAATACCTTTCGAATCTTTTTAGATGATTTTTTTAAGTTACCTCTAGATTCTGTCATGCTGAAAATTTCAGAGTTGTGCGGCTTTACTAAAACTCTCGTGTCTTGATGTGGGAACGACGAAATCACAAGCTGCTTGATTATTTCAAATCTAGTTACAAAGGTCTACAAAATATCCGAAATTTAAGAATTAATGACTTCAAAATCTTTCTAGGTGTTTTTTCGAAGTTAACTTTAAATTCTGTCATGCAGCTGATTTCAGATTTTTGTTGCCTCACAAAATGTTTCATATCTCAATGTCAGAACATGGTCAACAAAAAGGTTGTGATAGCTTGCAACTATACTTCAAAGGCTTCATTATCACCAATAAAATATTGTCTCAAGTCTAACCTAGTTAACTTAGCATGACTTGCAAGTCTTCGACGTCTTGACAGGTAACAGTTCCTCCTCTACTTGGGTTTTCTTTCCCCCTTTTTGGTAGGTAGGATTCAAAGGATGACCCGTGGAGAAGGTAGTCTTATGAAACAAAGGGATGAGTACTCGCCTTCGCCCTAAGGGAGATAATTTTATGATATTTGAAGGTGCAAAGGTGTGAAGGGATGGTTACACATCCCCGCCCTGAGAAAGGTAACTTTATGGTATTCTTAAGGCGAAAGAGGATAGATACACATCTCCGCCCTAAGAAAGGTAATTTATGGTATTTTTAAGACGAAAACGGATAGATCCAAATCCCCGCCCTAAGAAAGGTAATTTATGGTATTCTTAAGGCGAAAACGGATAGATACAAATCCCCGCCCTAAGAAAGGTAACTTTATGGTATCCTTAAGGCGAACGTGGATAGATACAAATCCCCGCCCTAAGAAAGGTAATTTATGGTATTCTTAAGGCGAAAGAGGATAGATACACATCCCTGCCCTAAGAAAGGTAACTTTATGGTATTCTTAAGGCAAAAGTGGATAGATAAATATTCCTGCCCTAAGAAAGGTAATTTATGGTATTCTTAAGGCGAAAGCGGATAGATAAACATCCCTGCCCTAAGAAAGGTAATTTATGATATTCTTAAGGGGAAAGCGGATAGATACACATCCCCGCCCTAAGAAAGATAATTTATGGTATTCTTAAGGCAAAATCGGATAGATACAAATCCCCGCCCTAAGAAAGGTAACTTTATGGTATTCTTAAGGCGAAACCGGATAGATACACATCCCCGCCCTAAGAAAGGTAACTTTATGGTATTCTTAAGGCGAAAGTGGATAAATACACATCCCTGCCCTAAGAAAGGTAATTTATGGTGTCAAGACTTGAAAACTTCAACTTGCAGACTTAAAGAATTTGAAGACCTCAACTTGCAGACTTGAAGAATTTGAAGACCTCAACTTGCATACTTGAAGAATTTGAAGTCCTCAACTTGCAGACTTGGAGGACTTTAATTTGCATACTTGGAAGATTTGAAGACTTCAGCTTGCATACTTGGAAGATTTGAAGACTTCAGCTTGCATACTTGGAGGATTTGAAGACTTCAACTTGTATACTTGGAGGATTTGAAGACTTCAATTTTAAAGAAACTTCAAGTATGTTGTTAACGAAACTCATATTTTTAAGGGTTTGCCCCCATCTATTGACCAATCAATACTTCGTACAAGTCTAAAGTTTGATGAGACAAAAGATAAAACAAAATACTTAACGCTTTGACTGTCATGTGATAGATCAAGTGGGAACATGTGATTTTTTGATACTCATGCAACTGAACTTAGGATATATTCTAAGCGCCTACGTACCTCAATGAAGAGGATCAAGTCACAATGTAATTCTGGGGGAGTGATTTTTTATTTTATATTTTGTTGTGTCGTACACAGTTTATACTCTTGCGGGCCAGGAGTGACATGCAGTTTAGGCACATACCTTAATGAGCATCATCTTACTTCAAGGGTAGTACCTCTTTAAGAATTTTGCATTAATAGGACCAATCCTTACGCCGTCTGCATCAACAAGCTTGTAAGAACCATGTGAATATGCTTCTTGTACAACATATGGTCCATCCCACTTTTAGGTAAATTTCCCCCAGACTTGTGAGAAATAATGATAGGTCTTCTTACCATGAGAACTTGGTCTCCAACTTCGAAGAATCTCAAGCGAACCTTCTTATTGAAAGAACAAGATAGACGAGCTTGATAACATTCAAGGTTTTGTTGGGCTTCTAGCCTCTTTTCATCAAGTGCTTCTAACTCAACAAGACGTAGTCGAGCATTTTCTTCTTCAGTGAGCCCTTCTTGAATAGCAAGTCTTAAGGAAGGTCTTTGACGCTCGAGTGGCAGTACTGCTTCAACTCCAAAAGCAAGTGAATATGGTGTTGCTTGAGTTGGAGTGCGGTATGTTGTCCTATATGCCCACAAAGCTTCTTCCATTCTTTCATGCCAATCCCATTTGGACTTGGAGACAACTTTCTTCAGGAGGTTGCATAGAGTTTTACTGAATGCTTCAGCAAGACCATTGGTGGCAGCATGATACATAGAAGATTTACGCTGCTTGAAGCCAAAGAGGTCACAAATCTTGTTCATTAACTTATTATCAAATGGCTTGCCATTGTCTGTTATTATGTAGTGAGGAATGCCAAAGCGATATATGATATTCACTAGGATAAAATTTGTAACATTCTCTTTCTTCACTTATTTAAGAGTGACAACTTATGCCCATTTTGAGAAGTAATCTGTTGCAGCCAAGATGTACAAGTGTCCACCAGAAGATTTTGGTAGTGGTCCCACAACATCTAATCCCCAAGCGTCAAATGGCCAAGATGCAATAGTTGGGTGCAATACTTCGGGCGGCTGATGTATGAAATTCGCATGAAATTGACAAGCATCGCACCTCCGAGCATAATCTAAGCAATCCTTCACCATGGTTAGCCAATAATACCCCATCATCTTTATGTGAAAGTGGATTTTTAGTCCAGATTGATGTGATCCACATACTCCCGAGTGTGCTTCTTGCAAAGCTTGAATTGTTTCTTCCTCTCCCAAACATCGTAATAGTACACCCTCAAATGATCTTCTATATATTGTGTCCTTGTAGTAAAGGAAGCAAGGTGCACGACGACGAATGTCAGTCCTTCTCCTTGGATCTTCTGGAAGTATACCATAACACATGTAGTCAATAATGGGTTGTCTCCAATATTCCTTCGCGGCTTCAGAAACGGCTATGAGATGATCAAGTTCATTTTCTATACATTCTTCCTCATTTGGCGGTGGTACTATCCATTTTTTACAAATAGTCACTTGTGTCTGATCAGGAAGGGTTAGCGTTGAAGCTAAAGCAACCAATGCATCAGCTTTCTTATTCTCCGTTCTACGCACATGTTGAAGGGTTACAGATCCAAGCCATCCTATCAACTTTTGGGCATAATCATGATAAGGACGCAATTCAGGATTCTTCACCTCATAACTTCCCAAGAGTTGGTTGATCACCAACTGAGAGTCACCAAAGACTTGTAAGTTTAATTGCATCATGTCAACGGCCATCTCAAGTCCAAGTATCAACGCTTGGTATTCAGTGACATTATTGGAGCAACATTGCTTCAAAGTAAATGAGAATGGTAGAATCTCTTCTTGTGAAGTAATGAGCACTACGCTAGCACCAGCTCCGCCTCGATGTGCAGCTCCATCAAAGTACATTTTCCAAGGAGGTTGAACTTCAATTAACATCGCATCTTCATCAGGAAGTTCATCAGTTAACTCCCAATCATCAGGTATCGGATGGTCTGCCAAGAAATCCGCCAATGCTTGCCCTTTCACAACTTTTTGAGGGATGTACACTATCTCAAACTATTGGAATTAGAGTTACCATCTTGCTAGTCGATCACTAAGGACATGTTTTGACATAACAAACTTGATGGGATTTGCTCTAGAAATAAGACGAACAACATGGGCTTGAAAATAATGTTTCATCTTTTGAATTAAGAAGACTAGCGCCAATCACAATTTTTCAATTGGTGATTAGTTCAGCTCATTTGGTATCATCGTTCTACTCAAGTAGTAAAGAGAGTTTTCTTTGCCTTCACTATTCTCTTGAGCTAACAGGGCTCCTACAGACCTTTCTTGTGCCGCAATGTAGAGTATCAATAGCTTTCCAGGTATAGGGGCTGCCAAAACTGGAGGTTTCGCTAGATACGACTTGATACTTTTAAAGGCATCACTACATGTTTCGTCCTAATTAAAAGGAGCACCTTTCTTCATGAGATGATCGAATTGTTGGCATCGTCTTGCTAGATTTGAGATGAACCTCCTCAACTAGGCTAACTTTCCTTGGAGACTTTTTAACTCATGAATATTTTGAGGCTCAGGCATCTTCGATATTGCATTAACTTTGACTTAATCAATTTCAATTCCTCGATGTCTCACAATGAAGCCAAGGAACTTGCCAGAAGTAACTCCGAAGGCACACTTCAATGGATTCATCCTTAGTTGATATCTTCGGAGCAACTCAAACACCATTCTTAAGTATTTCGGATGGTCACCCCTCTTTATCGACTTTACCACCAGGTCATCAATATAACATTCAACATTTATATGGAGCAAGTCATAAAATATATTTTTCATAGCCCTTTGATATGTAGCACCAGTATTCTTTAAACCAAAAGGCATCACCTTGTTAGCAATAAATACCTTTAGGCGTGCGAAATGTGGTGAGTTCTTCATCCTTTGGTGCCATGCAGATTTGATTATAGCCAGAAGAACCATCCATGAATGACATCACCTCATAACCAGTGGTGGCATCAATCATCAGCTCGGGAATGGGAAGAGGGAACTCATCTATAGGACATGCATTATTGAGATCCCTGAAGTCAACACAAACTCGAATTTGGTCATTCTTCTTCCTTATAGGAACAATACTTGAAATCCATGTAGGATATTTAACTTCGTGAATGAATCCTGCCTCGATGAGTTTGTTGACTTCATTCTCTATCAATGGAACAAAGTCTGGCCTAAAACATCTTTGGGCTTGCTTAATAGGACGGGCACCATTTTTGACTGCCAACTGATGGACTACTACTTTAGGATTCAAGCCAGGCATTTGTTTATAGCTCCAAGCGAAGACATACCTATATTCTTTGAGTATATTCATATAAGCGATTTCTTCATCAACTTCTAGAAAGGCACTCAAGTAAGTAGGCATTGGGTCTTCATCAATGTCAAGGTTAACTTCCTTTAAGGGATCTATTGTGGTCTTCACTCCTTCTTGAAGTTCTGGTGGAGCATCTCCAGTATCTTCCTCTTCTAGAGGGTCATTGTCATTGAAAGATATATGACAACACCAGACAATATCTTCTAACTCTTCATCAATCTTCATTTGAGGCAAAAAATCGTGCTCATTCTGGATTGTAACATGATATGAGGAGCCTACACTTTATTCATCTTTCTCGCGCTCCTTGGTGTAAACCATAGTGTGAGCCTTTGCCTTGAGTTCCTCTTTACACGAAACCACAAGCTAAGTTCCACTCATCGCCTCATTCTAGAAGGAATCAAACTTTTGAAATCCTTTTGGATCATAGATGAAGCCAGCGTTGTCACTTTTAGATAACTTCTATGATGTTTGTTGTTGTTCTTCTTCTTTAATGGACCTAATTTTCTGAACATAGAAGTTCTTGCAGTCGATTCTCCGAGTCGATCAAAGATGGAAGGCTTTTTATTGGGAGCAATGATATCATCTTCAAAAGTTATATGATTATTGCTTGCCCTTCTTATGGAGATGCGAACTGGTGGTGGTTGGTTATAGCCTAGGCCTTCATATGCTTGCCTGGTTTTATCAACTGATGGAAGTTTTCCTAACATTGATGGCTCATTAGGGTTGTATCCAGCCTTCGCAAATAACTTGTAAGCATTAGGATTAAAACCTTCTCTTGTGCGTTTTGTAGGGAGTGCCACATCTCGTACTTGATTTTGAGCGATTGTCCTTCCTGGCAGCTTTGAAGACAAGTTTATTGCATCAATCAGTCTGATAGGAAGAGTTAGTCCTCTTAATGCATCTTCTTGAAGGTTAGATGATTTTACTTCTTCTTTCTTTACTTTTGGAACATAGCGACGTGCAGAAGTCAGATTCTTCTATGAAGACATGGCTTTCCCTTCATTAAGATGGGACAAAGTTCTTTAGTGTCAACTTTTGCCTTCCCAAGACAGCCGTATCGATTCTTTTGCTTGTGATCTTGTCAGACATGGTTAATTTGACATCATTAGATTTTATCCCTTTAACAATGTAACTCTTCAAATAAAATTTTGCATCGGCAAAGTGTGTCTCAACTTCGATGAAAGGATTATCATCTACAACTATCTTTCTTTCAATCCCGACTTCAAGATACTTCAAACATTGATAGTAAGAAGATGAGACAATTCTATTCTCGTGTACCCAAGGCCTTTCAAGTAATAAATTGTATGAAGTCTTTGCATCGATCATGTGCATCCATGCGCTTGATCGCAAATCTTCCATATGGATTTCTAATTTAATGGATCATATCGACCTCTGCCCCCTTTATTGAATCCTTGTATCAACAAATGACTTTCACTAAGTTCTTCGATCGTGATGTGAGTTCCTTCAATATGTGGATAGGTAGAATGTTGACTCTAGATCCTTCATCTATCAAGATTTATTTATCTTCTCTAGCACGTGACCAACCATATACAAAAGACGATTGTGTAGTGTTTCACCAAATAGAAGATCATTATCTGTGAATGTGATTTTTGTATCACATGTGTGTGCTTCTTGGGAAGAAGGTTCAATAGGCTTTTCAGAAGATGAAGGAGACATCATTGACAAGATTTCCCTTGTTTCTTTTTCTTCGCCTCTAGGAGACACTTTTGGTGAGGATTCTCTCGTTGTTCCTTCTTTCTCAGTTGGAGACACCTTCATTGTTTCTTCTTTATCAGTATTAAAACATGATGCCTCGACATTTTCTTGAGTAGACTTTGTGTGCAACCAACTTGGTAAGAATTCCTCTAGAGTTACATGATGTCGGGGTTTTTGGTAGTGATGCACTTCTACCTTTGCCTTTTTTGGGCGCTTGATTGATTTCTGCTTCACCAGTTTCTTCACCATCTTCTTTCTACTCAGTTGCTCATATGATTCTTTTCGTAAGCTTGAATTGTTGCATCTTTGCCTAGTCACAAGAATCCAGCCTTCATCACTATCTATATCAACTTGAGATTTGTCTAGCTCCAATGACTCTTCGTCAAGCTTTTCAGCGATACATATTTGGACCGGATTGAGCGAGCCGAATGTGATGGACATTTGATTAGAACTACCTTTCTCATCATCAAGGACAATCTTATTTTCTCTAACCAATCGCATCACTCTATCCTTGAAGACAAAATATTTTTCAAGAGGGTGACTCATAAGTCTATGATACTTGCAATAATTTGGGTCATCGACTTTTCCAGCTTCATCAGGTCGATTCATCTCTGGCAACTCAATGAGCTTTAACTCAAGCAACTCATTAAAAATATAGGAAACGTCGAAATCCAAGAATGGGTATTCCTTTTCTTGCATTTCCCTTAGGATTGACTTTTGGTTTGAACGGGCTTGAAAATTCGTTCTCATACTTTTCTTCTTACCTTCCTTCATAGTGAACTTCACCGGTGACACATTAACATTCATTGACTCCTTGTTGTTGTTCTTGGGCACAAATTTGCTCTATATCTTAGGGTCATGCTTGTCTCTTTCTTTGCAAAGGTCATGGATAAACGTCATATCCTTTCCAGCAGAGGACATGCTCAACTCCATATCATGAGGGCGAGTAGTTAGATCTTCAAAGGATTTTGGTTTTATTCCATATAAGATATAAAGAAGCTCCCAGTGCATCCCTTGGATACACATTTCGATTGCAGAAGCTTCACTAAGCCTATCTTTGCAATTCAGGCTCGCGTTCCTCTACTGATTTATGAAGTCTATGGCTGGTTCATCCTTCATTTGGCGAGTATTTGTAAGTTCTACCATGCTCACAGTACGCCTCATGCTATAGAAACGATTGAGAAACTCGTGCTCTAGTTGCTCCCAACTATCAATAAAATTAGGCTCAAGATCCATGTACCAATCAAAGGCATTTTCTTTTAGAGATCGGACAAACTGCTTGACAAGATGGTCTCCATATGTTCCAGCATTATTACATGTCTCCACAAAGTGTGCAACATGTTGCTTCGAATTTCCTCTACCCTTAAATTGTTGAAATTTGGGAGGTTGATAACCAGCAGGCATTTTTAAATTATCAATTCTTGTAGTGTATGACTTGGCATACATATGAGAAGACGTGGTACATACTTCATACTTATCTTTGATAATGCCTTCAATGAACTCCTTCAAGCGATCGAGTGGGATCATTCCTTCAGAAGAAACTGACATCTCATTAACAAACGGTGCTTTCTTCGTAGGATCTCCAATCTCTTGAACTTCAACACATTTTCCGGGCACATGACTTGCTTCTCCATCTAAAAGTCCTTCTATTAAATCCATCAACTTATCGATTCTAGACTTTTGGTGTTGTACATGCTTTCTCAATCCTTCAACCAACTTCGTTAGATTTGCGAGTTGTTCCTCAGAGGAAGAAACAATAGCCACCGGCATGCTCATTGGAGATGTAGGAGAGTAGCATGTATTATCGCGTAAGGTGATCTTCAGCGGACTCACATTACGCGATGCATGTGGAGGTGATTCATTCGTTGAATGATAGCTCTCCCTTGTGGTAGAGTTCTTGGAACCGGATTGCCCAAGTAGAGCTAAGGTCTTCTTGATCTTTTTCAGCAACACTGCTTCTTCCTTCTAAAGCATTTGCGGAGGAACTTGATATTTTTGGAGTCGCAGATCCAAAAGCTGGAGTTGATGCGGATGACACTTGAAGTGTTTGTTGTTCTAGCATAGAGGTTTTGCTCCTCGTAACAGCTTCGAAACTTCCAAAGGTAACACCAAAAATGACTTCAACTTCAGTAGAGAACTTGGAGCTAGTGGTCTTAGAGGCAGTTGATTGAGAGTTGATCTTCATGGAAGTCATCTCGATATTCTTTAATGCTTGAAAAGTTGAGATGAGAGGTAGAGATTGTCCCACTGGGCGTGCCAGAATTTGTAGACAATAAAATTTGCGTCGAGAAAAACAATAATCAAGAACGGAAAAATATCGCAACAATCGTATTTATTATTTCAAAGTGAGAGTGTTACAATCTCTATGATTCCTCTGAATTCGCCTTTTCAAATATAAATTTAAGGGCTCTTGAGCTTGATCTTGAACTTGGGATTTATCTCAATCTTGATCTTGATCTTGATCTTGAACTTGAACTTGAACTTGAACTTGGACTTGGACTTGGACTTGATCTTGAACTTTATCTTTATCTTTATCCTGAACTTGAACTTTAATTTGATCATGACTTTCTAGTTGAATTCAAGGGCTTCGAGCTTGATCTTGAATCCGGTGGTCTTGATCTTGATCGTTCTTGAACTTGATCTTGACTTCTTTAAATCTTGAACTTGAACACTTGAATTCTTCAATTCTCAAATTTTTGAACCTGTAGAGAAATTGCGGCTTTTGATCCACGAGCTTTCTCTAGCTTCTTGTTCGAATTCCTGGTCCTCTTTTCTGAATTATGAAGACCTCTATTTATAGTTTTAGAATAGGAAGTTGTGATTGGAATAGGATTCTCTTCGGCCAATCATATTTAAGTGACATAGAATATGGGCTTTATGGAGCGGGATTTAATTAAAGGGAAAATTGTATATAATAGCAAACTATTAATTCAAATTAAATGCTATAAATATAGTTTGATTTAATTGTATCCCATAGCAAACTGTTGCTATTTCGCCTCTCTCTTGGTGAATCTCGCTCGCCACTCTCGTTTTCTCCCTCGCCTCTCTCGCTTTTTATACAAACGCAAATGTATAAATGCGTTTATGTTTGTATAAAGCGAGAGAAATTGTATATATACATATATTTTCGTTCCCCTCTCTCCCCTCTCCTAGATCTCGCTCGCCACTCTCCCAGATCTCGTTCGCTCACTCGCCTCTCTCACTTTATACAAAAAACGCAAATGTATAAAATGTGTTTGTGTTTGTATAGAGTGAGAAAATATTGTATATGTACATATATTTTCGTTCTCCTCTTCCAAATCTCGTTCGCCACTCTCCCAGATCTCGCTCGCTCACTCGTCTCTCTCACTTTATACAAACACAAATGTATACATTGTGTTTGTGTTTGTATAAAGCGAGAGAAAATTGTATATACAAATACAAATGCATATATTTTCTTCCTATACACTTATGATTATACAAATACGATCTTCCCCTACCCAGTTTTCTTTTGTCTTTCTCGCTTTATACAAACACAGATTATTCAATTGATCTTTTGTGTATGTATACCAAAGCAGATTATACAACTGCTTTGTTTTGTATATGTATATCGAAATTATACAACTGCTTTCTTTTGTATATGTATAGCGAAATATACATATTTATGTTTGCAATGGAGCGCAATTATGCAAACTATAGTTATAACATACAACTATGATTTTTGTGTTTGTTATATGTGAAAGTTGATCTTAATTAAATTCATATTTATTGAATTTAAATAATTAATTCAATTATATTAATCCATAATATTTATTTGGACTAATATATTAATGAATTTAATATAATCCGAATCATTTTAATAAATTTTAAATGATTACATTTTTTTTTCAAAAAAGAATCAAAAAATTATGTTTAAATTATGCGAAATTAAATAAAAATGTGCTCAATTTATAATATGAGTCAAAATTATCTATATCTTCAATAGTTTAGTCAGAAAATACTGATATCACTAATAGTTTGGCCCCGAAATGTTCCTACTATTACTTGATTGATTAAAAATATTATTTTTTCGATAAATATATTACTGTATTATTTTTCTTATTAGTCATATTTTATTCCCAATTAAAATATTATTTTTAAGGATATCTTTATCTTATTTCTTTTCTTTTAAAATCACTTTAAATAAATAGGAAGTGGTTCAACATTATTTTCCGGTTTCATTTTATTCTTTTAATTTTAATGATGCCAAAAAGGGAGAAATAAATGAGTGTGAGTTAGAGTGTAGGTATATGGTATGTCGTTTCATAAATAGATATATCTCTACTTACACATGCTTAGTGTTTTTCATCATAAAAAAGTGGGAATTAATAATACAAACATGGTTACATATATATGCACGTTTGGTGTTCTGATGATAGACAAAGATAGTGAAAAACCAGGTTCAACAATAAAGCTGAATATATGCAAACCAGTTTCATTCATATGGCGTAATAGGGAAAATATGAAAAATTCCAATTAGAAGGCGTAGAAAAAGAAAGAATCTATTGGAAAACAAATAGAGTCCTTTAGGGACTCTAATTAGTGAAGTCGGATCAACAAGGAGTTAGTTTCCTTATGTGAGTCAATTAGGATTAGTGTGTTCTTGCTTTCGTAGTAGTTGATGTTGTTCTAGTTATTATTGAGTTATAATAAATCCTAGTTTGAAGTGCGGGTATTAGTTGCGGTACGGTGAGGTTTGTATTAAAAAGAGAGGTAATTTTCTTGGAGAGTTACTAGAATAGTTAAAGTTAGTTGTAGAAAAAATGTACTAGAGTTAGTCCCTTAGATAATTCATCATAATCTGAAACCGCTCTTGAAATTAGTAAAGATTGGTAGCTGAAATCCTATACACTAAGTGTCGGGATTTTTATTTCCTTCAGCAAGAATATTTTTCCTAGTAAAATTTGTGTTCTCTACTTTTATTGTATACGATTCAACATAAAGGAACTTGATTCTTTGCCCAAGTGATTTGTACTATCTCTTTAAAAAATCAATTAACATCTCAGAGAATTTGAACTTGCCTTAAATAATATTTTATAAGTAAAATTCAAGAAAACATATCATATACTTTGGTTATTAATACATTAGATGACTTTTATTTTCCTGATTTCCATTACCACTCCTTGGGCCAATAGTATGTTCTTCATTATTGATTCGTCTTTTACAAGTTCAGCTTTTTGTGACAATTGAGTTGAGATCTCATGCATCTATCCTAGTCAATCTAGCAGTAATTTAATCTTTGAGAAAACCTTATTTATGAAGTATCACAAACCGATTAGTGTGAGATATGTTAATGTATATTTTTTATGACTTTATATTATACTTCAATTTTTTGAATTGTCTTATTCTATATTGGGTAGGGAGTGGTTGTTTGTGTGTTGTGGAGGATAAAGGAAAATACTTTAAGTTGATAAACTTAACACTTACATTTTTTCTTCCAAATTTATCTACGATCTTACAATTTTTGTGTTTGTGTGTGATTTGTTTTACCCCTATAAGGGTCATGTTGGAATTTTGTCTCAGCAAAAGCTATCACAACTCTATACTACATTGAGTTGAACAAGATGAAACATTTGTCAAGACATCAGGTCATTGATTGCTTTTATACTATAATGAAAGAGCCCAAAAATTTTATACCATGAGAAAATATGATGTTATCTTAGTCATTACAATAAATAATATTTCCTTCATTTTATTTTATGTGGCACCGTTTGATCAGACACATTATTTTTTTTTAAAAAAGACTTTTAAAATTTGTGACCAAAACAATCCTTAGATATGTGTGTGGTTGTAAATTGAGTATATAATAAGAGAAAAAAAAGGAGAATTTGAAAATTAAATTATTTTTAGTAACATAACAATCTTTTTGGAACTAACATTTTTGCGATGAAACAAAGTGTTTATTTTAATGTGCCATATATATTTGGATAAAAAGAAATAAAAAATTTCTTTCTATTCAACTTTAATTCTGTGATAGTTTGTTCTTTACTTTATTTATTCTACATTCATTTATTTTGATAGGATAATTTCTTGAAAAATCAATTAAAAGTAAAAATGAGCCGGGTGTTATGCATGATTGATTGTGGTCTTTAACGTTGAGAGCGAGATTGCGTATTATTTGATAAAGAATGGTTTGGAGTTTGCGTGTTGCGAAGGATAAGAGAAAATATTATAAGTTTGATAAATTTAACACTTGTGTTTTTTTCTTTCATATGTTTTATCTAAGATCTTATAATTTCTGGGTTTTTAATTTCTATGCTATTAAAAGAGTCATATTGGGCTATATAGCGGCGCAAGACATCACAAGTCTATACACTATTAAATCGAATAAGATAAACTTTTGTCAGAATCGTAGATCATTAAATGTTTCTATAGTACAATTAAAGTGGCAAAAAATATTCATATCGCGAAAAAAATAGTCATTGAAAAAATACAGTCAATTTGCATCGAAAGAAGTTTATTTTGGTCTCACATCCCTGTGTTACCAAAAAAGTTTTGTAAATATTTACTATATAATATTTACAAGCTTGTCTTTTCCAATTCTTGATTAGTAGATAGGTTTGATCAAGCTAAGGGAAATGTTGTAAGTTTGATAAATTTAATACTTACATTTTTATTTCATATGATTTTCATTTTTGTGTTTGTGATTTTCTTGCTCTTAAAAGGGTGTCATATTGGGCTATCATCGTGAAAAAAGTTATCACATGTCTATACAATATTAATCATGAACAAGATGAAATTTTGTCAAAACAACAGGTCATTAATTGTTTGTTTACTACCATTAGGTGGCTTTACTAAACCCGAATATAAATACAAAATTATATCAATAACAGTATATATAACACTAACGAACAATAAATAAATAGTTATAAAACTCTGAGAAAGAGAATCTCATAACAAGACTTCTCTCAATCTGAGCATATTCCAAGTTTACCCATAACTATGTTATATCACATAACGCCCTTCACTTATGTCTCTTTCGTCTCTTTTCAAAATTTGTTTAGATAATTTACATTCTATTGGACCTATGTAAATTTCTATAAATAAAAAAAAGAAACTTGCAGACCATCAAAAGAGAAATTTGAATAAACAAAGTAAAGAGTAAACAAGCACAAAATTAAAAGGTAAAAAAACATAAAATTAAAAGCTATTTTACCTTATGAAGGATAAAGCTAGTCACACTCTCCACACATCCATTATTGGGTTGCTCTTTAATCAACTTTATAATTCCTTCTTTGTCCAAGAAATTCTCAACCTTCTGAAACCTTAGAATTTTAGTTTTTCTTGCTCCAATTGAAAAATGTAAAACATATTTTGTAAAAATATTGAACCCAAAAACAATAAATCCAACATTATCTTTACCTCACTTTGTAGCTTATGGCAACTAGCTTATAACAACGATACTTTTTTCTAATAGCAAAATAGAGATACACTTTATCAGATTAGATACAATCTTCATTTCCAATTTATAGTACTTATTATAATGACCACAAATATATTTTATTTCCTGTCAATATTTGATATGTTTTGGCTCATTGATATTGGTATAGAAGTAATCGACAATTTGTTGCTTTGATAGACGTCTTTTCTCATTAAGCTTAATGTGGTATAAAGTCGTGATTGCTTCCCCACCAACTTACACTACTAAAAATTGCTAAAAAACGACGGACAACGTCGCTCCAAAAAGCGACGGACTAAGAGATGTCGTCCGTCGCTTTTTATTAAAAATAATTATTTATAAATTAAACAATAACCATGTTGTCCGTCGTTTTTAATTTACTTTATTTTATTAATTAGTTTTTAAAAAAAGCGACGGACAGCATCTCTTAGTCCGTTGCTTTTTGGTCAAAATATCTAGTCAAACATTTTTAAAAAGCGACGGACAAAGAGACGTTGTCCATCACTTTTTTAAAATTAAGTTGAACCAAAAATGGGTTTTTCCCCCATTTTCCCATCTCTCTCTTCTCTCTAAAACCAAGTTGTTGCGCCGCCGCCGCCTTCGCCCTTCTCTCCTTGAGCATTATCCCGTCGCCGCCTTGCCCCGTCGGCGCCGCCACCCGTCGTCCTCACTGCCTCTTTTCCTTAGCTTGTTAAGGTTAGGATTTAATTTTAGTTTTTTTTCAATTCTAGTAATATTTGATTTGTTATAAATTAGTATATTGTTTTAGTTTGATGAATTATGTTAGTCAATTGCTAACTTGTATAGTTGATTATTGTTAGTTAGGAGAGAATTGGGGATTTTTGATTTTAGGGTTTTCTTCTAAATTGGTTTTTAAAAAAAAAAATATGATTGTGAATTGAGTATTAGAAGTTAGAACTAACAAATAATTAGAAGTTAGAAGTTAGAAGTTAGATTAGTTGCATTTTCCAACTTTGAAGTTCTTGATTTTGTATGTTTGACAGTTGAAGTTAGAAAAACATTGAATTGTATATGAAAGTTAGATTACTTTGAAGTTAGAAAAATATTAGTATATGAAAGTCGAAATTAGATTAGTTGAATTTTCAACTTAGAAGTTCTTGAATTTTTTTTTTTTTTGAAAGTTGAAGTTAGAAAAATATTAGATTGTACATGAAAGTTAGATTACTTTGAAGTTAGAAAAATATTGGATATTATATGAAAGTTGAAATTAGGTTACTTGAATTCTTGAACTTAGAAATTCTTGAATTTGAAGTTTATATAGAATCAATTTTAGAAATTAGACATGAACTTGATTTTTTGTAGGATTTTAGAACTTTAGGTTGTGAACATTAGAAAATCTGAATGATTGTAGGATTTTAGAACTTAGGTTGTGAACTTTAGAAATCTTGAATTATTGTAAGATTTTAGAACTTTAAGTTGTGAACTTTTGAGAACTTAAATTTAGAGTTTAATTTTAGTTTTTTTTTTCAATTCTAGTAATTATATTTGATTTCTTAGTTTGTATATTTTTTTAGTTTGAAGAATTGTGTTATTCAATTGTTAATTTGTACATTTGATTATTGTTAGTTAGGGAGAGAATTAAAGATTTTAGATTTTAGGATTAGTTTTCTTTTAAATTGAGGATATTTTAATATGATTGTAAATTAAGTATTAGAAGTTAGAACTAATAAATAATTAGAAGTTAGAAGTTAGAAGTTAGAGATTTGTTGAATTTTTCAATTTGTCATTGTATTTGTGCTTATATATTATATTGCTGTTGAAAATTGGGTTACTTGAATTATATTCTTGAACTTAGAAATTCTAGAAATTAGATATGAACTTGAATTTTTGTAGGATTTTAGAACTTTAATTAGGTTGTGAACTTTGGAAATCTTGAATTATTGTAGGATTTTAGAACTTTAGGTTGTGAACTTTAGAAATCTTGAATTATTGTGGGACTTTAAAACTTTAAGTTGTGAACTTTAGAGAACTTGAATTTTTGTAGGATTTTAGAACTTTATAAGATTGTGAGCGTTAGAAATCTTGAATTATTGTAGGATTTTAGAACTTTAAGTTGCGAACTTTAGAGAACTTGAATTTTTGTAAGATTTTAGAACTTTAGGGTGTGAAACGTTAGAAATCTTGAATTATTGTGGAATATTAGAACTTTAAGTTATGAATTTTAGAAAACTTTAATTTTTGTAGGATTTTAGAACTTTAAGTTGTGAACTTTAGAGAACTTGAATTTTTGTAGGATTTTAGAACTTTAGAAATCTTGAATTATTTTAGGATTTTAGAACTTTAGAAATCTTGAATTATTTTAGGATTTTAGAACTTTAGGTTGTGAACTTTAGAAATCTTGAATTATTGTGGGATTTTAGAACTTAGTTGTGAACTTTAGAAATCTTGAATTATTATAGGATTTTAAACTTTAGGTTGTGAACTTTAGAAATCTTGAATTGTTGTAGGATTTTAGAACTTTAGGTTGTGAACTTTAGAAACCCTGAATTATTGTGGGATTTTAGAACTTTAAGTTGTGAACTTTAGGAATCTTGAATTATTGTAGGATTTTAAACTTTTGATTGTGAACTTTAGGAATCTTGATTTATAGAATTTATGAATTAATTATTAGGTTGAACTTTAGAAATGTTGATAAAATATAGTCTTTATGAACTATTTAATTAAGCTTGAACATAATTTGAAGTTTGAATTACTTGAAATCTTAAAACGAATTTTGAAAGTCTTTGTAAGTCTTTAAATTGTGATTTAGATATTTTTGAGTGTTAATTTAAGTTTGTTGTTTTATATTTTGTGTAGCTTCTTTATAATGTTTTGGGAGTGATTGGGTTGAATTGAATTGAATTGCTTTTGCAGGTGGGCAACAGAAAACTGGCAGTTTCTGCTGTCAAAAAAATTGCAGAAAAAGCGACGGACAGGGTGATTTTTTCCGTCGCTTTTCTGGATTTTATTTTTGAAAAAAACCCAGAAAAGCGATGGACAGGGTCCTTTAGTCAGTCGCTTTTCTGGGTTTTATTTTTTGAAAAATCTAGAAAAGCGACGGACGTGGTCTTTTAGTCTGTCGCTTTTCAAGATTTAAAAAAAATTAAAAATTAATAAAAGCGACGGATTTCGTCTCTTTTTGAAGATTAAAAAAATAAAAAAAGGACTGACGGCGTCGCATTTGTCAAATTTTATTTTATTTTTAAAAAAAAACAAAAAGCGACGCTATCCGTCGCTTTTGAAAAGCGTCGAGCCAAAAAGCGAAGAGATTGACTGCGTCGCTTTTCCGTCTCTTTTGGCCAAAAAAGCGACGCAGTCCGTATCTTTTTGGCAATTTTTTGGTAGTGTTAAGTCCAGCATGACACTTTTAAGAGAAAAAAATCTCATATAAAAATTGTAAGATCTTAGACAAAATATATGAAAGAGAAATATAAGTATTAGTTTATCAAACTTACAACATTTCTCTTAATTCTCCATTGCAAATTTATAGTAATGACTACAAAAACATTTTATTCTCTCAATATTTGATATTTTTCTGCTCATTGGTGTTGGTATATAAGAAATCGATAATTTGTTGCTTTGATAAAGGTCTCTTCTCATTAAGCTTAATATGGTCTAAAGTCGTGATGACTTCTCCACCAACATAAGCCCACCATGCTTCTTTTAAGAGAAAAAAATCACATACAAAGATGCCCCTTTTAAGAGAAAAATCTCATACAAAGATGCCCCTTTTAAGAAAAAAAAAATCTCATACAAAAATTGCAAGATTGTAGACATAATATATGGGGGGAAATGGTCTGAAAAATACTCCAACTTTGGCCGAAATTGTTGTTAGGATACCAAACTTTATGGAGGACCTTTTACCTATGCACTATTTAATAGTGTATTTTAAAGGTATATATGTGTCCACGTGGACACATTACTCTTTATAATGATGCAATATTTATGATGTTCACGTGGGCACATATATACCTTTAAAATACACTATTAAATAGTGCAGGGGGACAAAAGGTCCTTTCTAAAATTCGGTATTGTTACATCAATTTCGGTCAAAATTTGGATATATTTCAGACCTTTTTCCCAAATAAATAAAAGAAAAATATAAGTGATAGTTTATCAAACATACAACATTTCCCTTGATTTTCTACACCACACAAGCTACCCTTGCCTAACCAAGACTAATTACTCTACATTAACCAACATAGATAAAGACAATATAAGAATTAGAGAATAACATAAAGCAAATTACGTAAATGCCCATAACATAGTAACTATCCGTATTGGTCCAACGGAAATTAGACAAAGAGCGAATTTGTAAGGGTGTCATAAATGATTGTTCCTTACATTTACAAATATAACTGTATATGGCACCAATGAGAATAAACTATATGTTTAAGAGTTCACGAAGGAGGAAATACTCAAAAGAAATATATTCAAGGTAAATTACTTTTGATTGAAATAATTTGTGGTATTGATGTCGGTTTGAATGAGGTCTTTCTTGATATTGAGGAGGAGAAGAATAAGAAAGAAGAAATAAGAAGTATTGATTTTTATAATGAAGGTGTTTTCATAGAGGAGCTTAATGTTGCAATCAAGGGATTCTCGAAAAAGTGGTTTTGGGACTGTATTCCTAGGATAACTATCATATTCCTCACTTGTGGTGGTCAATAGGAATTCCAAGCAGAGTTATGCACAATATATAATAAACATTCAACATGTTATTTTAGTGAGTTGGATGGGATTTTATTATGAAAATATATTTTCATAGTGTCACGATCCAAAGTATACCCTAGACGTGACATGACGTATAAGACCCTAAAAGACCCTACACAAGCACTTAACATACATACAACTCAATAAAATAGAAAATATGAGAAATTAAGCAAGATGTCTCGTATCATAAAAGAAGTCTAAACATAAGTGTGGAATACTAAACTGTCTTGACAAGCCAATTTAAATCAATATAAAATTGATTGTGACGTAACCCATACACCACGTACAAAATCTCAATGAAATAAAATAAAACCAATAGAAGTCTTCATGCTCTTGCCCTCAGAGAATGATGACTCACCCATTAAAGGTAATGGAGTAACAATCCGAGCTAGCTATGAGCAGAAGGAGATACGTTGGACCCTATATTATAAAAAACTATATGCACAATTATGCGTTGGTACATGAAATGTACTAAGTACATGGAGAAATGCATAAAAGATGTAAACATGATCATAAGAGGATTTAAACATGATATGCATGACCAAACTAAAATATTAGTAAACTCATTTAAAGAAATCGTAAGTCATAAACAGGTCAATGCATTCTTAAAACATAATGGAAGCTTTCATAAAACCTTCAAGATAACATAGTTCATTTTTGTGGGATATTTACCATTAACCGACACTAAGATCATGCGAGCTATAACATGGAATCTGATGTAACCCTCACATCAGAAATGGGATTCTATTTATAAAGGTAGTCTCCGTAATATTCATTCATATGCTATTTGTGGATCTACTAGCTATGTCATTTAAGACAATCGTATGAGGGCATGTAGTTTGGGACAAAGAGATTGCCACTACTAAAAAATTGTCAAAAAATAACGGCCAAAAGCGACGGACTGCGTCGCTTTTTTGGTCAAAATCGACGGAAAAGCGACGCAGTCACTTCCGTCGCTTTTTAGCTCGACGCTTTTCAAAAAGCGACGGACAACGTCGTTTTTCAAATAGCGACGGACTGCATCCCTAAAAAAGCGACGAACTGCGTCGCTTTTAGAGACGGACTGCGTCTCTTTTAGCGACGGACTGAGTCGCTATTTTACTTTTTTTTTTTGAATTTTTTTTTAAAAGCGACGGACTGCGTCGCTTTATTTTAATTTTAATTTTTTTAAATTTCTAAAGAGTGACGCAGTCCGTCGCTTTTCTGGAAATTTTATTTTTAAAAACCCAAAAAAGCGACTGACAAAACCACACTGTCCGTCGCTTTTCTGGGTCTTTAAAAAATTAAAACCCAAAAGAGCGACGGACTAAACCACGCTGTCCGTCGCTTTTCTGCAATATTTTTGACAATAGAAACTGGCAATTTCTGTTGCCCACCTGCAAATGCAATTCAATTCAATTCTACACTATTCAGCTCAATCAAACACACACAATTATAAACAATCTAAACAATACATAAAACAACAAACTTAAAATAACATTCAAAAGTATCTAAATCATAAATTAAAGACTTATAAGTCTTTTAAAATTCGTTTTAAAATTTCAAAAAGTTCATAAATGTCCAGAGATCTAAACTAGGGAGTGAGATCTACATAATCATCCTCATTACTCTCGTCGTCGGTGTCATCGGGAGCCGAAGTAGTAGGTCGACGAGCGAGGTTCATCACTTGTTCTTTGATTTACTGAACGGTCTTACTCATCCTTTCTTGTTCAGCTATTCTTCTCTGCTAGTGTCGCTGTAAGTTTACCTATTTAATTCGACATAGCAGCAATCTGAACACCGTCAAGTGCCTCGGCTTGACGTGATGATCCAATACCTTCTAAGCCTGACTGGAGTCGTCTAACATCGTTTCGAGAGCCTAGACCATAGCATCTACCCTTGTGTGTCCCCCTACCACTTTTTCTTTCCAAATTTGGGTGGACAATTCAGGGGTCAATTAGACAGAACTATCTAGATTCTCAGCGACGTACTGATGAGAGTCATTCTGCATATTAAATATAAAAATTGACATCAATATATATATATATATATATCATAAATATATTCACTATTAATATATATTATTCATATTAAATAACTTACAAAAGTTCGTTTGGCCCTTTCCTCCACCCACACATTCGGATCCGACTCATTTTCTTTCTTCCTGACATGAGTCTTCTTGAAAACCTCTGGTTCAATGGGCGTGCGTCCCAATTCTTTTTCCTATAAATAAAAACTGAAATTTATAACGATATATATGAATCAACTAATTAATTATTTAAAAGTTTGAATTAGAACTTACCATCTCTCGTGCAATTGTTCGAATCGTCTTTGCACCTCCGGTGTGCAACGAGCCACCTTTAAGACTGCCTCTTGCCTTTTTGGCTTGATCTGATATTGCCTTAAACTTGTCTGTGTTCCAATACTAACACAATACTGACTCAATTCATCAAAAACATGAGGCAACATCCAACCGGAACGTTCACCACTATCCCAAACTTTCTTTAGCCAGCTAGACAGTCTGGCATATGCCTTCCTCTCAAATGTGGTCCCAATGACCAAATTGTACCTCGACTCCCAAGTACACATAGTCTCAAGAAAAATTGAATAACGTTAATTAGATCGATAGTAAAAAAAATTAAAGTATACTAAACTTAACTAAAAAATATATACCTTAAAGTTATTAAACATCACCTGGCGTATACTGTTTGGAATCTCGCTCCAAGAGTGATAAGCCTGTGTATAGAGTCTTCTAACACACTCTTTTAAAGCCCGGGCAGCATCCTTTGCAGGATGCCACCTGCAAAATACATAATAAACATGTTAGTTCATGAATAATATATTAAAGTATAAGAAATAAATAAAATAAACTAACAAATAGATAACAAAACAAACTTACGATGATACATCTGGCTTAATCATCACTCTACCAAGTCTGTCCTTCTGGCCAAGAGCTAGAGCATACATCGTATCATGTGGTGTAGCACTAGGTGTAGCTGTAGATGAGGGTGATACATCATGATGCACAAAACGCTGAGTTAATGGAGGCCTACCGGCCATAGCATCTGACTGCTCGCTACTAGAATCTCCAAGCCTCATGGCAGATAACTGAGGAGATGTACCTGTGGGAGATGGAGTACCTGCCGATAAGGGTTGTGCTCGATGAATAGCCTGTAAAGGTAGGTCCTCGTAGCGTCGTGAAGGCAATGCCTGTGAAGTAGATGAAGCACCGGCTGGTCGACGGTAATTAGGATAATATTGCCGAGGATCCGCCGTACCAAATGGAACAGCAAATAAATGAGTATCATGGTTAATGCGCTCTGGCGCAGAAGAAATAGATCCTGCAATATCCTCAGGATCTATCGGTCTCCTAAACTTCTTCTTCTTAGCCTGTTTAGTCTGGCTAACTCCAAGATGCTCGCGATGTCTATCACCGTCACCGCCTGATGACATCTGTATGCAAATTTACATGTATAATATATATAAAAATAATAAATTAAATAAAATTAACAAAATACACTTACATATATACTAGCTAGCTTTCATTCTACACTATTCCTCCTCGCTTGTTTCAATTCCATCATTCTCCCATTCTTCCTCCTCAGTTGTTTCATTTTCATTATCGTCCCATTCTTCGTCATCAAATGATTCATTTTCCTCATTCTCGGATATTTCTTCCTCAACTGTCAGTATCTCATCATCAGATACTTCTTCTAATATGTGTTGAGGATGTTGTAGTGTGGTTTCCAATTCAACATCAACTTGTTGTTGAATAATTGCAACATCATTTTGATACGCCACATCTAAGACATTGTCAATTTCAATTCTTCCCACAGGCTTACTTTTTATAACAACCCACCAATCAGCTTTGTCTCTACGCAATGGATATGAAGCGTAATACACTTGTTTAGCATTTTGTGCAATAATAAAAGGATCATAACTTTTGTATTTTCTGGTGTGCTTAACTTCAATTATATTATGTTGATGGTCCATCTTTGTGCCTCTATGTGATGGGTCAAACCACTCACACCGAAACAATACAATCTTCTTCTTAGGCCAACCTGAATACCTCACTTCAACCTAGGAATGAGAGGTAGATAATGCATCGCCTGAACTGGGACCATCTTTCCAGTCGGAGTTCTCTTATAACGAACATGTCCACAAAACTTACAATTTTCTAATTCACTATCAGTCTTGTAAAACAACATGCATGCATTAACACAACAATGAATTCTATCATACATCAATCCTAACTTGGACACCAAACGCTTTGCCTGATAGAAGTTCTTTGGTATGTTAAACTCCAGATTAACTAGTTCACCCAAAAGATCAACCATTGAGTCCATAGCAGCATTAGGAACATTCCAATCTGATTTAATATTCATTAATCTAAACGCAACTGACAAGGCAGAAAACAGACTCCCTTCACATAGTGGATGACTAGATTCTTCTAATTGATCATAAAAGCGTCTTGCTTCTTGTCACGACCCAAAAATGGACGTGATGGCAGTCGTCTTAACCCACTAAGACAAGTCAGCCTAAAACTCAACCATTACAATAAAATGCGGAAATTTTTATAATAAACTCAAATATACCCCCAAAATTTGGTTGTCACGTGTACAAGTCTCTAAAGTATTACAATTGAATCAAAATAAAAATACAAGTCTCATATGACATTGTTTCTAGAGTAGAACAAGATCATAAATAGGAGTAAGAAGGATCGTTGAGAAGACAAACAACTACCTCACAAATCTCCCAGAAGCCTCAGAAAAAAAGAGAATAACAAGTACCACAAAAATCCAGGCTCGTAACCTACAAAAATTTGTAGAAGCAAGGGGTGAGTACCAAACCACACGGTACTCAGCAAGTAAACCTCTAAACACGAGCTAAGGGGATAGAATACAAGTACTCCTTACACCCCAACCGAACCTTCACAACTACAATCTGTATAAAACCAGCCCAATCTAACAGTTGACAATTTACAAAACACATAGCTCAACATAACACTCTAACAATTTCATATCCTCAACAACAACAATAGTTTCATATCCTCAACAACAACACTATAACAATTGCATATCTTCAACAACAAGCTTAATATTCATCAGTCACAAGTTCCATAGAAAGGAACTCACAAGATCAGCAACACACAAGATCAAGTTCACCAATAATAAAGAAGGGCAATGCAATGAAATGCAATGTCAAGTATAGTGATGCATGTCTGACCTAATGATACACACCCGTTGTCTCTCAGTCCAGGACCCATGGGGGACATATCTGTCCATACATCCATCGCGGCACGCGATACGACCCTCGATAATAGTAACCATCGCGGCGCGCGATACGTCCCTCGAAATATAGTATCCGTCGCGGCGCGCGACACGTCCCTCGAAATATAGTATCCATCGCGGCGCGCGATACGTCCCTCGAAATGGTACATCCTCTTTATTTTGTTATTCTTTCTCAATGCACATAACACTTGTCACAACCATGTCTCAGAACAATGCAAATGACTGTTCACACAAATAATCAAGAGATGACCATTTTCATAACATTGCACAATTCACAACAAGACAATCAGGATACAACATCAACAATGATTCAACAAGCCTTTCAAACAATTCTCAACACATCACACAAACAATTGATCACATTGCCTTTTATTATCCCTTTTTCATCATTAGAATTAATCAATGTGGAAAAGTCAACCCATCACCAAGCCTCATTACCCTAAACACGTATTACAAGGAAATACATGAATTCCATACACTTAACAAGGGTTTAGAAATCCACTTGCCTTAATTAATTGAACAATCACTTCGGGTCTCGAGTTTTCCCATCTCGTTGAACTTCCAACTCAAAGCAATCTATTCAAATAAGTAACCACGATAAGATTCTGAATTCTAACAACACTCATATTACTATGCGTTTAGCCTTGACCCAAAAATTCACCCAAGTTTATAATAAAATTTCTAAATCTTGATTCCAACTAATATGTCAACTCTTTCAAGTTTATTTTTTCCAAATTTCCAAGCCTAGGGTTTAGTCTCAATATCTCCAATCTCATTAAAAAAAAATATTCATGTAATAATATTCACCTAATGTTTAATTATCAATCCCAATATATATCCAAACTTAAATTATAATATGATAACCATAAGAAAATTTCCAGCCCAAATAAATTAAGCCAGCAGTAACCTTCGGTTATGAGTCAAAAGCCATAAACTCGCTAATATTGGATCAAAAAAGTTATCAAAGTCCAAAGCTTCAAATGATTTATTCATCATTGGATCATTAACATTATTAAGTAGTCATCATTACACAATTATTGAATTTAATATGTTTGCCACTACTGTTGATCAAATCTTTTCAAAAAAAAAAAGACTAAATAACTTCCTCTCAAGGATATTATTATACTAATATGTATATCACGTATCTTAGAAATTTAGTATACATAACGAGAATGGATTTTAAGGTTTACCTGAAGCACAAATCATTTTCTTGCTACGCCGATGGTGTCTCTTTCGTACTATCTTTCTTTTCGTCTTTTAAATTGTGGACTAAAATGTTTAAACCCTACTAATTTATTTCCTTGTTTTAATATATTTGAGCCAAGTAATATATTAAATAAATTATGGATTAAGCTCATTAGCCCCCAAATAAAAATTAATTATTTAAAATCACTCTTCTACTAAATCATCATAATTAACAAATAGCTCAAAAAAATTTCAAATCAACTTCACAAATTGATCAAAAGTGACTCGGGGCAACTACCGAGATGGGTAAATGGTAATTTTGAATAAATTTACAAAAATGACCTTTCGGGTCATTACATTATCCACCACTAAAAACCATGTTCGTCCTCAAACATAAAGAAGAAGAAGGAAGAATATCCGACATTAGCAAAATCTTAAGGTTTGACCGACCAATTGGTGTTCATCTCTCTAAGTGAGCTCCCCTCTAAGACCATGCTATCAAGATCAACTACTAAGAACCAAACTTTCCAATCAAACTTTGGAAGATCTATAAATCAAGAGTAATTACCAAGCCACAAACTAACTCATGAATCCAATTTGAATCGAAACCCATTGGATCCTAACACAATCATCGTGATGAATATTTTCTCACATGACCATGATAACCTTCTGAATCAATATTGACTACAACCAGAAATGAACCTGAATCAACCACCAGACACCAATAATGCACAAACCATCACAATTTTTTTTTCAAGATTCCCTTCTCACAACACATATCTCCATGAACTTAAGTCATAAAAATTATATCTCTAGACATCGAGTACTTATCAAGGGAGAATCCAACTCAACTTACCCAAAGAAGGAAATGATCAAGTAACTACCCAACAAGAGATACATTTCAAAATGTAGAATCTCTAACAACACTCTTAGACAATTATAACTCTTCATAGCTCTTATATAAGTTATCGTAAGCATGATGCACGACAAATGGTATACTTCTACTTTTCCAAACAACACCAAATATGTCATAATTGAAATGACCAACTCTGCCCAAGGATGCCACCTTACAAAGAGGACAATTGCAGGATCGGTACACCCGATCCACCACTAGGAATTTACCCATAGATGTAGAAACACGTGTAGCATAAGCAGTGAGTCATACTCCAAATAATGTCCACTACGAAGAAGGTGATCATATAAGAATATACGAAAGCAAGGTCGAATAACACAAGATACTCCTTCCATAATGCTCATATAAATAAAATACCATTTGTCTGACTCCATCTCTCGATCTTTAGCTACCAACAATCTACCGGTTTGGCTCCCATTAAGATCGTACCCATATTTGATTTATCAGGCCTCACATACTCTTCACCTGACTCCACTGAAGCCTACATCCCCAATAATAACAAACAACCTAACCACATCAACCACTTACATTACTCTCAAACTGTCATTAGCATGAAAGTCTTCTTAGCAAACACATTGTAGCCTCTAAAATTTTCAAACTATGGTGCTCTTTTTTTCAAATAAGTAATTTATGATAGATACGGGTCCCACCCAAAGCTGATAGCACTAATTTCAAATCTAAAAGTACTTTCCCATCAATATAAAGTTATTGAATCACGTACAATGTCAACTCGACGTAATCTTTCATATCCTAAATCTCCACTAACATTCAAAACCATCATATACCTCATACCAACACTTAAAGAGTATTTTTGGTCACTCCAATAATTCTATATACTATAAGCTCATAACCTCTACTCACCATCAAATACCTATGTAACACATAAAACAATTTATATCGTCCCACGACAAAGTAGTTTCAATCCCCTCGAAATCCTCATTAATCATGTAAGACTGTAGGTCCACACCGTTGAACATCAGTAAGTTACCTATCATAATTTGAACAATCTAGCTCGACATAACCACATAGAATCTTTCACACATCATTGTTTGTCACCCAAACCACAACTCAATCTTCATTAAAGTCATTGATAAACTCTTAGTAAGTCTGTACCGAGCTAGTTTACATCTCACAGTCATATCTAAACTCATAGGTAAAAATCAATAAATACTTCAACTACAAACCAAAGGCTTATACAAGAGGTTTACTCCTTCACTTTTCTTAAATTCTTCCCATGACACAAATTCTAAATATCTTTAACCCTTCAATACACTAGACTCTTGTTCCTTTTGTTGACTTGCTCACGCCAATCTTATCATTTGACCAACAACCCATGATATTTTTACCTTATCCTCTGAATCAAAACATTACGTGAAACCCCCCCTTAGGTATAACAATCAAAAGTAATCAATTTTACGACTCAAATTATGCACAAGTCCTTCCAAATGCTCAATACCCGATGCGATCGATCAATTCTTACCTTACTAATTCATACTTTGACAAACCACAATACCACGAACGTAGGCTTGCAATGAAAAACTTGAATTCTGATTCCAATTGTGCCAACTATCAAACTCAAAAACACAAAGCACTTATTACCACACTCAAATTGAACGCATATAGACTTCTTTCTCAAATCTTATTCAATCGTTCTAACCAATCTGATTAACCCACGACACTATTACCATGATCAGAGCAAAAGGGATGAAACCACGTGTCTCTTAACCGATTCTCAACCCCTCTAAAGATACATCATTGGCCATTACAATTAGAGTAAATATTATTGTTCTCTCATCTTATAACTTTCTATGCAACAATGTTACTCACCAAATAGTAGCAAACCACAACCTTAGGTACTCATTAGTCTTCCTTACAATACAAAAAAAAACCGTTTAACCAACAGTCCTTATTACATAGTTGCATCTCAATCACAGTCCATCACGAACTCTTATTACCATCATCCTTAGTTAGCTCTTGTCATTACCACGAAGTCAACCTTTTCATCAATATGACACCTTAAACCCAGTTATACCTATCAAATTCAAAGGACTAACCCACTTTTATATGCACTTTTTACTAAAATTTCCAATTACCTTCACACAAGTATACTCTTTGAGACTATCTTTACTCATAAGCTTGTCATCCTAATGTCAATCCACTTCCAAGGAGCTTACGGTGAATTCAACATTCATCTAAAATCCTCAAGATACATTTCACAACCTAAACACATCAATATCATACCAAAGATCCACCACTAAAAGCTTTCTTATATATAATGCTTAACACATCCATCCGTACTAACAAGCTAGTTGGTTCTCAAATATGAATCCAACACCAAATCTTATTATATGAGCACGTGATACAATAGATAACTCTTTAAGTAGTTAGTATTTGCCCTTAACAATCGACGTGTCCATTTTTATATACCACTAGTACCATATAGTGAAAGTTTGTTAGATCCACCACTAGAACACATCATACCTACATAGAAGATTGTACCCAAATAGCGTACACATTTCTACCCATTAAGTAACTATTATACACTATCAAATTCGTTCAGTCTCTCATCAAAAGCGATATGCATTCCTTCGTAGATCAGATCCATAACAAGAGTAACACATTCCATAACTCTAACCAAGTAAGAATTGGCACCATTGTAATAGTCGTATCATGACCTTGTTTGGTATACACTGAATCTATGAAGCCACAAAAGAGATTCTAACCTCAATTGGTGCAACATCATTCTCAACATTCGCTAAGTAACTCATACTTGTTATGACAACTTTATTAACTATAATTTCCGAAGTCACACTGTTCATTTCCTATCCATCATTTTAACTATTCCACTTTCAATTATCGAACTAATCAAGATATTGCCTATACCACACAAGTACTATTCCCTCTATTGGGGTAACTAACCAAAAGAAATAACTACGCTCATAAAATCTCCAAAAATTTGTTCAAAATCATCATCAAATATCCTCAAAATGCATCATCGAGTCATCACCTAACTCAACCCCTTCAAATTACTAAATATTTTGAATTCGACTACACATCATTTTCATAAGTCTATCACTTTCACCTTAGTACTACGTCTAACATCAAAGTCATATATGACACACCAACTGCTCAAATAAGGAACTATGCACGAGTCATCATTATAAGTGAAAGTGAATGGAGTGAAGCGATAAGAATCAAAACCGGACCAAGTACGCACGATAGAGATCCAAGAAGTGAAGATTTTTTCATAAAAGTCACTATAGCCTCTCTAAGATAAGTACAGACGTCTCCGTACCAATCCTCGAGACTCCACTTAGACTCGACTTGTACACATGTGAGACCTATGAACCTGGGGCTCTGATACCATTTTGTCACGACCCAAAAATGGACGTGATGACACTCGTCTTAACCCACTAAGACAAGTCAGCCTAAAACTCAACCATTACAATAAAATGCGGAAATTTTTATAATAAACTCAAATATACCCCCAAAATTTGGTTGTCACGTGTACAAGTCTCTAAAGTATTACAATTGAATCAAAAGAAAAATACAAGTCTCATATGACATTGTTTCTAGAGTAGAACAAGATCATAAATAGGAGTAAGAAGGATCGTTGAGAAGACAAACAACTACCTCACAAATCTCCCAGAAGCCTCAGAAAAGAAGAGAATAACAAGTACCACAAAAATCCAGGCTCGTAACCTACAAAAATTTGTAGAAGCAAGGGGTGAGTATCAAACCACACGGTACTCAGCAAGTAAACCTCTAAACACGAGCTAAGGGGATAGAATACAAGTACTCCTTACACCCCAACCGAACCTTCACAACTACAATCTGTATAAAACCAGCCCAATCTAACAGTTGACAATTTACAAAGCACATAGCTCAACATAACACTCTAACAATTTCATATCCTCAACAACAACAATAGTTTCATATCCTCAACAACAACACTCTAACAATTGCATATCTTCAACAACAAGCTTAATATTCATCAGTCACAAGTTCCATAGAAAGGAACTCACAAGATCAGCAACACACAAGATCAAGTTCACCAATAATAAAGAAGTGCAATGCAATGAAATGCAATGTCAAGTATAGTGATGCATGTCTGACCTAGTGATACACACCCGCTGTCTCTCAGTCCAGGACCCATGGGGGACATATCTGTCCATACATCCATCGCGGCACGCGATACGACCCTCGATAATAGTAACCATCGCGGCGCGCGATACGTCCCTCGAAATATAGTATCCGTCGCGGCGCGCGACACGTCCCTCGAAATATAGTATCCATCGCGGCGCGCGATACGTCCCTCGAAATGGTACATCCTCTTTATTTTGTTATTCTTTCTCAATGCACATAACACTTGTCACAACCATGTCTCAGAACAATGCAAATGACTGTTCACACAAATAATCAAGAGATGACCATTTTCATAACATTGCACAATTCACAACAAGACAATCAGGATACAACATCAACAATGATTCAACAAGCCTTTCAAACAATTCTCAACACATCACACAAACAATTGATCACATTGCCTTTTATTATCCCTTTTTCATCATTAGAATTAATCAATGTGGAAAAGTCAACCCATCACCAAGCCTCATTACCCTAAACACATATTACAAGGAAATACATGAATTCCATACACTTAACAAGGGTTTAGAAATCCACTTGCCTTAATTAATTGAACAATCACTTCGGGTCTCGAGTCTTCCCATCTTGTTGAACTTCCAACTCAAAGCAATCTATTCAAATAAGTAACCACGATAAGATTCTGAATTCTAACAACACTCATATTACTATGCGTTTAGCCTTGACCCAAAAATTCACCCAAGTTTATAATAAAATTTCTAAATCTTGATTCCAACTAATATGTCAACTCTTTCAAGTTTATTTTTTCCAAATTTCCAAGCCTAGGGTTTAGTCTCAATATCTCCAATCTCATAAAAAAAAAATATTCATGTAATAATATTCACCTAATGTTTAATTATCAATCCCAATATATATCCAAACTTAAATTATAATATGATAACCATAAGAAAATTTCCAGCCCAAATAAATTAAGCCAGCAGTAACCTTCGGTGATGAGTCAAAAGCCATAAACTCGCTAATATTGGATCAAAAAAGTTATCAAAGTCCAAAGCTTCAAATGATTTATTCATCATTGGATCATTAACATTATTAAGTAGTCATCATTACACAATTATTGAATTTAATATGTTTGCCACTACTGTTGATCAAATCTTTTCAAAAAAAAAAAGACTAAATAACTTCCTCTCAAGGATATTATTATACTAATATGTATATCACGTATCTTAGAAATTTAGTATACATAACGAGAATGGATTTTAAGGTTTACCTGAAGCACAAATCATTTTCTTGCTACGCCGATGGTGTCTCTTTCGTACTATCTTTCTTTTCGTCTTTTAAATTGTGGACTAAAATGTTTAAACCCTACTAATTTATTTCCTTGTTTTAATATATTTGAGCCAAGTAATATATTAAATAAATTATGGATTAAGCTCATTAGCCCCCAAATAAAAATTAATTATTTAAAATCACTCTTCTACTAAATCATCATAATTAACAAATAGCTCAAAAAAATTTCAAATCAACTTCACAAATTGATCAAAAGTGACTCCGGACAACTACCGAGATGGGTAAACGGTAATTTTGAATAAATTTCCAAAAATGACCTTTCGGGTCATTACACTTCTTTATTAGGAGCTTCATCAAAATATTGTTCCGGTTCCATCCCACCTTGAACCCCGAAAGCATCATTGACCATTTCATGAACCCTATCATGTTAAACCCTAACCTGTTCAACCCTAACCTGTTCCCCTAATTTGGCCATGTGGTGCAACCATATTATATACATCAACAGGCATCGAATTATAAAACATACCATCCAATCCATCACTTTCTCCATGATCAATCCATACAAAATATCTAGGCTTAAATCCATTACGGTACAAATGAACCATAACTCTATCTGGTTTAACAAATTTTAAGCACTTAGATGCACTACAAGGACACCTAACCAATCCATTATTCTTGAAAAAGTCAAGTGTCATTGTATGTTCAATAAAATTTCTAACGCCGTCAATAAACTCAGGTTTTAAACCAGCACCAGTTTCATAATGCATATTATACATCCACAAACGATGATCCATCTACAAAAATATAGATATTCAATTATATTATAAATAAAATTTAATAATAATTTTACTAGTAGTAGTCCTAAAACTAGTTTAGTATTGACAAAATCACATTATTTATTTTAACTTATTTAAACAACTTAACAACTTTTTAACTTGAACTAGTTTAGTTTTGACTTAATTCCAACAACTAAATTCATCAACAAAACCACATTATTTATGTTAACTTACTTAAACAACTTAACAACTTTCTAGTTTAGCTTTGACTTAATACAACAACTAAATCCACCAACTAAACCACATTATTTATTTTAACTTATTTAAACAACTTAACAACTTTTTAACTTTAACTAGTTTAGTTTTGACTTAATTCCAACAACTAAATCCATCAACAAAACTACATTATTTAATTCAACTTATTTAAACAACTTAACAACTTTATAACTTTAACTAGTTTAGTATTGACTTAATTCAAACAACTAAATCCACCAATTAACTAAATCACATTATTTATTTTAACTTATTTAAACAACATAACAACTTTAACTAAATCCATCAATTTTATCATCAATAGGATCAACTAGTGTTGGTACTTATTCATAACAAATATATTATTTCTAAATTTAAAGCTAAGTGTCAACACTAGATGGACACAAATCGATCTTGCAAGAACATCAATTTTGTTATCAATAGGATCAACTAGTGTTGGTACTTATTCTTAACAAATATATTATTTATAAATTTAAAGCTAAGTGTCAACACTAGATGGACACAAATCGATCTTGCAAGAAAATCAATTTTGTCATCCATAGGATCAACTAGTGTTGGTACTTATGCTTAACAAATATATTATTTATAAATTTAAAGCTAAGTGTCAACACTAGATGGACACAAATCGATCTTGCAAGAAAATCAATTTTGTCATCAATAGGATCAACTAGTGTTGATACTTATGCTTAACAAATATATTATTTCTAAATTTAAAGCTAAGTGCCAACACTAGATGGACACAAATCGATCTTGCAAGAAAATCAATTTTGTCATCAATAGGATCCACTAGTGTTGGGACTTATTCATAACAAATATATTATTTCTAAATTTAAAGCTAAGTGTCAACACTAGATGGAAACAAATTGATCTTGCAAGAACTTCAATTTTGTCATCAATAGGATCAACTAGTGTTGGTAGTTTTGCTTAACAAACAATCAATGGACCCAAAAATATTATCACAAAATTAAAGCTAAGTATCAATACTATATGGACACAAACACATTATTGAAAACAATTGTACTTGAACTTTAGAAATTTAGAAGCACCAACCTTATCTCCTACTTTGATGAAAGAAGCAATATATTCTTGTATCAACTTTTTAGATGTTGAGTTTCCTCAGTTGCCTAGCACGAAAAGTTCTAAAATTACTTAAATATAAACTTCAAATCCTAGAATATTAGTTATATATATATATATATATATATATATATATATATATATATATATATTCAAGTTTTAATAAGTTCAAGTTTTCAATTCAAGTTCATATCTAATTTCTAAAATTAATTAGTTCTATATTCAAGTTAATTAGTTCCAAGTTCAAGTTCTAATTTCAAGTTCAAGTCTAAGTTCAACTTCAAAGTCTAAGTTCATGTTCTAAGTTCAAGTTCAAGTTCTAATTTCAAGTTCAAGTTCATGTTCTAAGTGCAAGTTCAAGTTCTAATTTCAAGTTCAAGTTCAAATTCTAATTTCAAGTTCAAGTTCTAAGTTCAAATTCAAATTCTAATTTCAAGTTCTAAGTTAAAGTTCAAACTCTAAGTTCAAGTTCTAATTTCAAGTTCAAGTTCTAAGTTCAAATTCAAAATCTAATTTCAAGTTCTAAGTTCAAGTTCAAGTTCTAAATTCAAGTTCAAGTTCTAATTTCAAGTTCAAGTTTTAAGCTCAAGTTCAAGTTCTAAGTTCAAGTTCAAGTTCAAGTTCAAGTTCAAGTTATAAGTTCAAGTTCTAAGTTCAAGTTCAAATTATAAGTTCAAGTTCAAGTTCAAATTCTAAGTTCAAGTTCAAGTTCTAAGTTCAACTTCAAATTCTAAGTGCATGTTCTAAGTTCAACTTCAAGTTATAATTTCAAGTTCAACTTCAAATTCTAAGTTCATGCTCTAAGTTCAAGTTCAAGTTCTAATTTCAAGTTCAAGTTCTAATTCTAACTTCAAGTTCAAGTTCTAAGTTCAAGTTCTAATTTCAAGTTCAAGTTCAAAGTTTAACTTCAAATTCTAAGTTCAAGTTCAAGTTCAAGTTCTCAGTTCAAGTTCAAATTCGAAGTTCAAGTTCAAGTTCAAGTTCTAATTTCAAGTTCAAGTTCTAAGTTCAAGTTCAAGTTCAAGTTCTGATTTCAAGTTCAAGTTCAAGTTCAAGTAAGTTCAATTCTAAGTTCAAGTTCAAATTCTAAGTTAAAGTTCAAGTTGTAAGTTCAACATCAAATTCTAAGTTCATGTTCTAAGTTCAAGTTCAAGTTCTAATTTCAAGTTCAAGTTCTAAGATCACGTTCAAGTTCTAAGATCACGTTCAAATTCTAAATTCAACTTCTAATTCTAAGTTCATGACATTCAAACATTCACATTCAAACATTCATCATCTACTCATAACACTTCAATTACTAATTTCTAACTTCAAATTAACACTTTACTAACTAGTCCTAAAATCAAATCCAAAAAAATCCCAATTCAACCTCAAATTACATATTCCAAGTTTAAACTAGTCCTAAAAATACAAAAATGCTAATTCTTCACAGACTAACAATGCCCAATTTTTTTTGAAAAAACCCAAAAATAAAAATCTTTAATTATCTATACCTAACTAACAATAATCAAATCAAATTAACAATTGAATAACAAAACCCAACAAACAAAAACAATAATATACTAACAAACAATCAGTTATAATCACTATATAATCACTAGAATTAAAGTTAAGTATCAATACTAGATGGACACAAACACATCATTGAAAACAATTGTACTTGAACTTTAGAAATTTAGAAGCACCAACCTTAGTTGCCTAGCACGAAAAGTTCTAAAATTAGTGAAACATAAACTTCAAATCAAAGAATATTAGTTATATATATATATTCAAGTTTTAATAAGTTCAAGTTTTCAATTCAAGTTCATATCTAATTTCAAAACTTAATTAGTTATATATTCAAGCTAATTAGTTCCAAGTTGAAGTTCTAATTTCAAGTTCAAGTCTAAGTTCAACTTCAAATTCTAAGTTCATGTTCTAAGTTCAAGTTCAAGTTCTAATTTCAAATTCAAGTTCTACGTTCTACGTTCAAATTCTAATTTCAAGTTCAAGTTCTAAGTTCAAGTTCAAATTCTAATTTCAAGTTCAAGTTCAAATTCTAAGTTCAAGTTCTAATTTCAAGTTCAAGTTCTACGTTTAAGTTCAAGTTTTAATTTCAAGTTAAAGTTCTACGTTTAAGTTCAAATTCAAATTCTACGTTCAAGTTCTAATTTCAAGTTCAAGTTCTAAGTTTAAGTTCAAATTCTAAGTTCAAGTTCAAGTTCTAATTTCATGTTCTAATTTCAAGTTCAAGTTCTAAGTTCAATTTCAAGTTCTAATTTCAAGTTCAAGTTCTAAGTTCAAGTTTAAGTTCTAAGTTCAAGTTCAAGTTCAAGTTCAAGTTCTAAGTTCAAGTTCAATTTCTAAATTCAAGTTCAATTTCTAAATTCAAGTTCAAGTTCTAATTTCAAGTTCAAATTCAAGTTCAAGTTCAAGTTCTAATTTCAAGTTCAAGTTCAAGTTCTAAGTTCAAATTCAAATTCTAAGTTCAAGTTCAAGTTCTAAGTTCAAGTTCTACTTTCAAGTTCAAGTTCTAAGTTCAAGTTCAAGTTCAAGTTCAAGTTCAAGTTCAAGTTCAAGTTCTAATTTCAAGTTCAAGTTCTAAGTTCAAATTCTAAGTTCAAGTTGAAGTTCTAAGTTCAAGTTCTACTTTCAAGTTCAAGTTCTAAGTTTAACTTCAAATTCTAAGTTTAAGTTCAAGTTGAAGTTCAATTTCAAGTTCAAGTTCTAAGTTCAACTTCAAATTCTAAGTTCATGGCATTCAAACATTCATCATCTAAATTCATGACATTCAAACATTCATCATCTACTCATAACACTTCAATTACTAATTTCTAACTTCAAATTAACACTTTACTAACTAGTCCTAAAATCAAATCCAAAAAAATCCCAATTCAACATCAAATTACATATTCTCAAGTTTAAACTAGTCCTAAAATACAAAAATGCTAATTCTTCACCAACTAATAATGCCCAATTTTTTTTAAAAAAAACCCAAAAATTAAAATCTTTAAATATCTATACCTAACTAACAATAATCAAATCAAATTAACAATTGAATAACACAACCCAACAAACAAAAACAATAATATACTAACAAACAATCAGTTATAATCACTAGAATTAAAGTTAAGTATCAATAATAGATGGACACAAACACATTATTGAAAACAATTGTACTTGAACTTTAGAAATTTAGAAGCACCAACCTTAGTTGCCTAGCACGAAAAGTTCTAAAATTAGTGAAACATAAACTTCAAATCTAAGAATATTAGTTATATATATATTCAAGTTTTAATAAGTTCAAGTTTTCAATTCAAGTTCATATCTAATTTCAAAACTTAATTAGTTATATATTCAAGCTAATTAGTTCCAAGTTGAAGTTCTAATTTAAAGTTCAAGTCTAAGTTCAACTTCAAATTCTAAGTTCATGTTCTAAGTTCAAGTTCAAGTTCTAATTTCAAATTCAAGTTCTACGTTCAAGTTCAAATTCTAATTTCAAGTTCAAGTTCTAAGTTCAAGTTCAAATTCTAATTTCAAGTTCAAGTTCAAATTCTAAGTTCAAGTTCTAATTTCAAGTTCAAGTTTTACGTTTAAGTTCAAGTTTTAATTTCAAGTTCAAGTTTTATATAAGTTCAAGTTCAAATTCTACGTTCAAGTTCTAATTTCAAGTTCAAGTTCTAAGTTTAAGTTCAAATTCTAAGTTCAAGTTCAAGTTCTAATTTCAAGTTCAAGTTCTAAGTTCAACTTCAAGTTCTAATTTCAAGTTCAAGTTCAAGTTCTAAGTTCAAGTTCAAGTTCAATTTCTAAGTTCCAAGTTCAATTTCTAAATTCAAGTTCAAGTTCTCATTTCAAGTTCAAGTTCTAAGTTCAAGTTCAAGTTCAAGTTCTAATTTCAAGTTCAAGTTCTAAGTTCAACTTCAAATTCTAAGTTCAAGTTCAAGTTCTAAGTTCAAGTTCTACTTTCAAGTTCAAGTTCTAAGTTTAACTTCAAATTCTAAGTTTAAGTTCAAGTTCAAGTTCTAAGTTCAACTTCAAATTCTAAGTTCATGGCATTCAAACATTCATCATCTAAATTCATGACATTCAAACATTCATCATCTACTCATAACACTTCAATTACTAATTTCTAACTTCAAATTAACACTTTACTAACTAGTCCTAAAATCAAATCCAAAAAAATCCCAATTCAACCTCAAATTACATATTCTCAAGTTTAAACTAGTCCTAAAACACAAAAATGCTAATTCTTCACCAACTAACAATGCCCAATTTTTTTTTAAAAAATCCAAAAATAAAAATCTTTAATTATCTATACCTAACTAACAATAATCAAATCAAATTAACAATTGAATAACACAACCCAACAAACAAAAACAATAATATACTAACAAACAATCAATTATAATCACTATATAATCACTAGAATTAAAGTTAAGTATCAATACTAGATGGACACAAACACATTATTGAAAACAATTATACTTGAACTTTAGAAATTTAGAAGCACCAACCTCAGTTGCCTAGCAAGAAAAGTTCTAAAATTAGTTAAACATAAACTTCAAATCTAAGAATATTAGTTATATATATATTTAAGTTTTAATAAGTTCAAGTTTTCAATTCAAGTTCATATCTAATTTCAAAACTTAATTAGTTATATATTCAAGCTAAGTAGTTCCAAGTTGAAGTTCTAATTTCAAGTTCAAGTCTAAGTTCAACTTCAAATTCTAAGTTCATGCTCTAAGTTCAAGTTCAAGTTCTAATTTCAAATTCAAGTTCTAAGTTCAAGTTCAAATTCTAATTTCAAGTTCAAGTTCTAAGTTCAAGTTCAAATTCTAATTTCAAGTTCAAGTTTAAATTCTAAGTTCAAGTTCTAATTTCAAGTTCAAGTTCTACGTTTAAGTACAAGTTTTAATTTCAAGTTCAAGTTTAATATGAGTTCAAGTTCAAATTCTACATTCAAGTTCTAATTTCAAGTTCAAGTTCTAAGTTTAAGTTCAAATTCTAAGTTCAAGTTCAAGTTCTAATTTCAAGTTCAAGTTCTAAGTTCAATTTCAAGTTCTAATTTCAAGTTCAAGTTCTAAGTTCAAGTTCTAAGTTCAAGTTCTAAGTTCAAGTTCAAGTTCTAAGTTCAAGCTCAGGTTCTAAGTTCAAGTTCAATTTCTAAATTTAAGTTCAAGTTCTAATTTCAAGTTCAAGTTCTAAGTTCAAGTTCAAGTTCATGTTCTAATTTCAAGTTCAAGTTCTAAGTTCAAGTTCAAATTCTAAGTTCAAGTTCAAGTTCTAAGTTCAAGTTCAAGTTCTAAGTTTAACTTCAAATTCTAAGTTTAAGTTCAAGTTCAAGTTCAAAGTTCAAGTTCAAGTTTTAAGTTCAACTTCAAATTCTAAGTTCATGGCATTCAAACATTCATCATCTAAATTCATGACATTCAAACATTCATCATCTACTCATAACACTTCAATTACTAATTTCTAACTTCAAATTAACACTTTACTAACTAGTCCTAAAATCAAATCCAAAAAAATCCCAATTCAACCTCAAATTACATATTCTCAAGTTTAAACTAGTCCTAAAGTACAAAAATGCTAATTCTTCACTAACTAACAATGCCCAATTTAAAAATGCCCATTTTTTCTTTAAAAAATACCCGAAAATAAAAATCTTCAACTATCTATACCTAACTAACAATAATCAAATCAAATTAACAATTGAATAACACAACCCAACAAACAAAAACAATAATATACTAATAAACAATCAATTATAATCACTACAATTGAAAAAAAAAAAAACTAAAATTTAACCCTAACCTTAACAAGGAGAGGCAGTAGCACTGTAGCGACGGGACCGGCGAAGGCGCACGGCGAATGGGAAGGGCAGACCTGGGAGAGGACACGGACCGGCGCTGGCGACGGGGAAGGGCGGCTTCGGTGACGGGTAGAGGATCAATATAGAGAGAAGGGAGAGAATAAGAGTGAAGAGAGAGTGGAAAATAAGAAAATAGTGATCTATCTTTCAAATATTTAATAAAAAGCGACGGACAAAGTCTGTAAGTCCGTCGCTTTTTTTAAATATAGTTGACTATTATTTAGACCAAAAAAGCGATGGACTAAGAGACACTGTCCATCGCTTTTCAAAAATAGTTGACCATATATTTTGACCAATAAGCTATGGATATAAAGATGTCGTCCATTGTCATAATTTTTTTTTAATAAAATAAAATAAATTAAAAGTGACAGACAGCGTCGTTAATTTTTAATTTATATATAATTATTTTTAATAAAGCAACGGACGGCGTAACTATATATATTAAATAAATAATTATTAATTATTTATATATTTGGCGCAAAAATCCGTGAAACAAGCGATGGACTAAGAGATGTCGTCCGTCGCTTTTTGTAAAATAATTTAAAAAATAATTATTTTTATTAAAAAGCGACGGACAGTGTGAAAAAATGCGTCGCTTTTTGGAGCGACTTCGTCCGTCGCTTTTCAGTCCGTCGTTTTTAAGCAGGTTTTTAGTAGTGTGCTTCTAGAGACCCAGCCTCTACTAACGGGAGAGCCTCCATCTCAATGTTCTCTCGGTGCTAAGTAAAATCCAAACATAATTAGTCATAAATCGTATTCATATTATCATACTTGGAAAAGCACAATTAAACTATCAATCCAATTATAAGTTATCATAGAGTAGCTCCTAAAAAAATCATGATTCATACATATGTGAGAAAACCTTTCACAATCATTATTTCGTAATATGTGAGAAAACCTTTCATAGCTCATTGACGCCTATCTCATAAGCATCTTAGTTCATAACATTATTTTCATAAACATGCATAGCTTCCCTAAATCATACTTCATAATTTCATAAGCTTTTTTCATAAACTCGTTATCATAAAAAGCATAGGTCTATAGAAAATCAATTGGAAATTATGTAGTATAATCAATTCATGCACAAGAAGATTGAAATCAAACAATTAAATCAAAATCAAGTAAGACCCACAGAGATTGCATGATAAACCCTAAGCAATTTATGTGAAATTAAATTAGAAATTTGGAAATCTTTTTTACCCAGTGGATAAATGGAATCCATTGGTAAACTCCCGCATACCTTGATGATCAAAGCCTAGCAAGCAAGCGAAAAGAGGAGACTTGAAATATGGATACCTAGTTTTCATCCTTGAGCTTGAGAAAGAGAATTGGAGAGGATGAACTTGGATGAGAATTGGGGATTTGAGAGAATGAGAGTGTTTGGGTAGTTTTTGTTATCTCCTGTATTCAGGTTAGAAAAAACAGAAACAGAAAATAGATGAAACAAACAACAAATAAATAGTCTGAGTCCACAGAACCCACTATGTTTTCTTAAGAAATTTAATCCCCTCAAGTACTCGAGGTTACAAATTAATTCCTCCCAAGATAAAACAAATTAACTATTAGAGAAGTTGCGGTACCTCAAACTTCACTAATTTCAGCGAATGCAAGAACAACAACGAAAGCAATCACAGACTCAGTCGATCGACAATTTTGTTTTTGTAAGAAAATGTATGCAGAGGGGAAAAATTTTCAGTGTTGAAAACCAGAAAAAAAAACTCTCTATTTATAGCCACTAGCACCAAGGAACGCGTCTGTTCAGACAATGGTGTGAACGCATCTGTTCAGACATGTCTTTCCAGAACGTTGAGTCTTTTGGGAAAAATAACGTCTTTTCGGAAGGAACAGGTTCCTTTAGAACAACTTTATCGTTACACGCGAATTTCAACTAATTTTGTTATGTGAAATTAATTATGTTAATTAATTAACATTTTGAATTAATTTATAAGAGAAAGGAAATCAATTAATGAGATTGATTAAATAAATTTTATCCAAAAATATTATAAATCAATTACATCATTTGCCAAATCCAAATCCAAATTAGAATCCGAATCTGAAAATGAAGCCGAAGCCGAGCAATGACGACGGTGCGAGGGGGCACCTTCTCCTTAACCTTTTAAGAATTAAAGGAAGTGTTTCCTAATATAAGGACAATATTTTCCTTTCTTCTACCAATATGGCAGAAATGACTTTGAATTTTCAAAAACTTTTCATTTGAAATGACTTTTTATTTTCCCTCCAAATTAGTTCCCCCACATTTTCCAATTTCTCATTCTTATTTCCCACTCACACCTTGCTAAAACCCAAAAATTCCCCACATGAATGGGGAATGACTATTGTTAAAACATATGCATGAAAAACTTGTGTGTCTCGTAAGTAAGGGTCAATCGCATCTGGATAAGTAGGTTTCCCTTTGAACTTTCCATAGTTTTCCTTTAACTCTTAAAATATGGGAGAAATTACTTTTCATTTTCCCTCCAAATTGGTTCCCCCACATTTCCTAATTTCTCATTCTTATTTCTCACTCACACCTTGCTAAAACCCAATAATCCCCCACATAAATGGGGAATGACTATTGTTAAAACATATGCATGAAAACTTGTGTGTCTCGTAAGTAAGGGTTAATCGCATTTGGATAAGTAAGT
Organism: Solanum verrucosum; assembly: GCF_900185275.1. Classification (NCBI taxonomy): domain Eukaryota; kingdom Viridiplantae; phylum Streptophyta; class Magnoliopsida; order Solanales; family Solanaceae; genus Solanum; species Solanum verrucosum. Next base: position 58,688 of record NW_026020215.1, read on the forward strand.
TTCCCTTTGAACTTTTTGTAGTGAACATATATTGGATATACTCGGTCAATCGGTAGATTCGATATCTTTGAACCGTCGAGCTTTGGTGTATACCTAGACAACATAAGTCACACAATCAACCCTTGAAATGTTTTTGGTTCTTATTGGTTTGTTCGTTTCAGCCATGAACACGTCTTGATTAATAAATGCTTAAGAGAGCTGGCCTTACTAGATTCTCCTTGAAGCGGCTTACACTTCACACTTACATATGTGGTTTCTAACTGTGTTCTCTCGTAGATACACTATTTGATATAACCTGTATCAAGCTTAGAAACCATTAAAAAGTCATTATGCCTTTATCCTAGTTACTGAACATTGTCTCATCATGGGAATGGACCATAAACTAAATTTTGACAATGTTGAACCGTCATCTATGACTTTGTTTGATCTCTTTGAACTTGGGATCTCCAGTCTTCTAGGTAGAGTTACCACCACGATGACTTGTTCTCGACCATAGTCCCATTCCCGTCGATGATATCTCAACTCCCTCTCTAGTTAGGCCTTTTGTAAGTAGATCTGACACATTATCTTTTGACTTTACATAGTCAATTGTGATAATTCCACTAGAGAGTAGTTCTCTAACAGAGTTGTGTCTCCGTCGTATGTGACGAGACTCCCCGTTATACATAACTCTTCCAGCCCTTCCTATAAAACTTAACTATCACAGTGTATGAATATAGGGGCTATTGGTTTGGGCTAAAACGTAATATCTTCTAAGAAATTTCGGAGCCATTCAACTTTTTCACCTGCCTTGTCTAAGGCGATGGATTTAGACTTCATTGTAGAGCGAGCTATACATGTCTGTTTGGATGATTTTCAATAAATTGCTCCTCCACCAATAGTGAAAACATATCCACTCGTGGATTTCATTTCAGTTGACCCAGTAATCCAATTTCCATCACTATATCCTTCAACAATTGCTGGATATTTGTTGTAATGCAAAGCATAGTTTTGAGTGTCTTCTAAGTACCCCAAAACTCTCTTCATTGCCATCCAATGATTTTGATTAGTCTTACTTGTGTATTGACTCAGTTTACTTATGTCACAGGCTATGTCTTGTCGTGTACAGTTTATAACATATATCAAACTTCCTAATACTCTGGAATAATCCAATTTAGACTGACTTTCACCTTTATTCTTAGCAAGATTAAGGTTCACATCAATTGCGGTCTTTGCCCTTTTGAAATTCAAGTGCTTGAACTTTTCAAGTATCTTTCTAATATAATGAGATTGAGACAATGCTAGACCATTAAGAGTTTTATGAATCTTAATTCCCAATATCAAATCGATAACTCCTAAATCTTTCATATCAAACTTACTAGCGAGCATACGCTTAGTAGCTTTTACATTAGCAATGTCCTTGCTCATTATCAGCATGTCATCCACATATAGGCATACAATGACTTCCTAATTTGGAACGTCTTTAATGTAGACACATTTATCACATTCGTTGATCTTAAATCCATTTGCAAACATGGTTTGATCAAACTTTGCATGCCATTGTTTCGGTGCTTGTTTTAGTCCATAAAATGACTTAACAAGTTTTCATACTTTCTTTTATTTACCGGGAACTACGAAACCCTCAGGCTGTTCCATGTAATTTTTTTCTTCCAGCTCTCTATTTAAGAAGACAGTATTCACATCCATTTGATGGATTTCAAGACTGTATACTGCAACTAGGGCAATTAACATCCGAATTGATGTAAACCTAGTCATTGACGAGTATGTGTTAAAATAATCAAGACCTTCGTTCTGTCTAAATCCTTTGACAACAAGTCTTACTTTATATTTGTCAATAGTTCCATCATCTTTTATCTTCCTTTTGAAAACCCATTTCGAACCCAAGGGTTTGTTTCCTGGAGGAAGATCAACCAACTCCCAAGTATGATTGCTTAAGATTGATTCAATCTCACTATTGACATCCTCCTTCCAAGAGGTTGAGTCGCTAGACAACATAGTTTCCTTGAATGTTTGAGGCTCACTTTCAAGAAGGAATATTACAAAGTCAGATCCAAATGATGTAGTTGTCCTTTGACGTTTACTGCGCCTTGGACTCTCTTCATTAGGTACATTCTCTTTTGGTTCTTCTCGAGGTCGTTTAGATCCACCACTAGATGACTCAGGTCTAGATTTATACGGATATATATGTTTAAAGAATTCAGCATTATTTGATTCCATTACCATATTGTCATGAATATCCGGGTGTTCGGACTTATGAACTAAAAACTGCAAGCCTTACGGTTTGTGGCATATCCAATGAATACACAATCCACAGTCTTATGTCCTATTTTCACCCACTTAGTTGTAGGAACCTGAACTTTGGCTAGACATTGCCACACTTTGAAATATTTCAAGTTGGGTTTTCTACCTTTCTATTTCTCATATGGAATAACATGTATCTTTTTGTGAGGCACTCTATTGAGTATTTGATTTGCTGTAAGGATAGCTTCCCCCCACAAGTTTTGTGGTAAACCTGAACTTATAAGTAAGACATTCATCATTTCCTTTAAAGTTCGGTTTTTATTTTCTGCAATTCCATTATATTAAGGAGAGTAAGGACCAGCAGTTTGATGGATGATTCTATTTTCCAAACATATATTTCTGGAAATGGAGATTCATATTCGCCACCTCTATCACTTTTGATCATTTTGATCTTTTTTGTAACGACTCAGAAAATGATAGGTTAATAAAGAGCCTAAACGTGAGGGTTAATGTCAAGAGTTAAGGACAAGGGCTAAGGATTTTGGGTGTATACAATGGTTTAGGAACCAAGGCTACCTAAAACTAGGACTATTTACTGCCTTCCTAGACCACGAGGGTCTTCACGATCCGTGGTTGGCTAGGCTGTAAGCCCTAGAATGGTGCCAAGCCAAGGCTCTCCTTCACGAGCCACTACACAGCTCGTGGTCATGACCACGAGCCATGGGAAGGCTCCTGGGATTGCCTTAGCTTGATGAGGGAGCTACTGCCCCAAAAACCATGGGCACCACTACGAGCCGTGGTTCCCTAGACGGTCCATCAAAGTGCTCGTCAAGATCACTTGGCCTCAAAAGGAGACAAGGTAGCTTGGCCAAGCCACTGCCTCAAGACCACGACTCGTGATATTGACCATGGATCGTGAGAGGTCTCGTGGTCTTTCCTTAGGCCCTTGAGGGCTTGTGAAGGTTGAGAGGCACACAGCCTAGAGGACCACGGGCACCACCACGAGCCGTGGTGCCCCTCACAACTCGTTAAGTTGGGCGTGGTCCCTAACAGGGCTGCCTAAAATTGGGAGTTTTAAGTAATTTCCCTTTTATTAATTATTATGTTGGGTTGATTTTAAATGGCTTATATCACTAGAATATATAGTTTTAAGTCTTTAAACAAGTCATTTACTCCTTATTTCCCCAAATCAAAACAAAGAGTTCCTCCTTTCAAAAATTCTCTCTCTAAACTCAAGGAAGAAGAAGGGAGTCATTGAAGCTAGGGTTTGTGGATTCAAGGTGTTTCTTCCTCAAATTTCATGGGGAATAAATAGCAAGGTAAGGTAGTCTTCATTCTTTTTTAACTTTTCATTCAAGGAGCCAATTCCAAAGGTGATTTCAAGTTATCAAAAACCTAAGGTTTTACTCAATCTCATGGGTTCTTTCAGCAAACGTTTTCAAATGGTTATTAATGACATATTATGATTTTATTAGTGTTTAATTGATGATTTATGATGAAAATACTCTATGAACCCATGAATTCTCTCAATTTCCTAAATTATGCTTTTATGATGTGGGTTTGATAATTATGAAAGTTTATGAATGGAATATGTCTAAATTAATTTGGGTTATTGAATTGTATCATTATCCATTCCTTAATTATAGTGAATTGTTGGTGTGTTGATGATTTGGGATTCATGGCCTTGAATGCATAGTATGAGGAATTGAGTTATTATCATGATATCTTGTATATGAATGTCAATCCAATGAAGTTAATGTGATCATGTTTAGAATGTAATTGTGTAATGATTGAATGTTATTCCTCTATTAACACTTATGAATAATGATGAACTATGTGAAAGGTGATTCTCACATACACACACTCATAAATGACTAATGAATGAAGTTTCTATGATTATGTTAATGATGATGGGTTGATTGAAAGGCTATTCTCAATTGTACCCTAATGAATGATAATGACATATTGTGAAAGGACTTTTTCACACTATGAGATTCTTAGTTGAAAGGCTATTCTCATATTTGAATCTATGAGCTATCTAATGACTGAATGTTGGGTTTGAGATGGTTGCTCATTCGGGAGTTGAGGCGGGGTATCTAGTAACAATCTCTTATCCCATAATGATGACTAATGTAATGAATGTTAAGTATTCTGTGGGGAATAATGCTAAGCACCGAGAGGATATGAATTGAGATGGATGTTCATCGGGGAGTTGAGGAGGGGTATCTAGTAACAATCTCTTGAGATGGATGCTCATCCGTGAGTTGAGGCGGGGTATCTAGTCGCATATCCCTAACCTATAACTATGTGCCCACATAGGTCAAGCTAGTGGATCCACTTAAGCTAAAAACAATGGTCTTACCTTAGGCAAGTAGGAATCCCTTCTCCGGTGAAGGTGACACCGAGATTCCATGAATTTCTCACATGGTCTATGTCGGTTGAGTCTTACCCCCACAAAGAATGTTAATGAACTATGGTTTCTTAAGAATGCACTACTTAGTGTGGATGGTGGTATGTGACGTCATCTATGCATTTAACAAGTAGGCTTTGAGAGAGGTTGTGGTGTGTTCCTTTATAATGTTAATTTTATGAATGTGCTCTTATGATAATGTTAATGTTGATCTAATGTCTAATGAATGAAGGTGATGTTAATGAAATGAAGATAATGAAGAATGTGACTTATGTACTTAATGTAATGATGCATGCTATACTTGGATTTAATTATGAGGTACTTCATTATCATGACTTAATGAATATGAATGTGCCTTGTCTATGGTGGCTTCAAGGAGTACTTAGTGTGAGTAGTAGTATGGGATGCTACTTATACATTGTACAAGTATGACTTATTGTTGCCCTAGGTGATGGTGTTTTTGTGTTGATACGACTTATGTAATATTTATGTCTCTTTGAGTATTGTGTAAGGGTGGAAATGTTGAATGATAAGTTCACTTTTGGTGACCTTAAGGTGATACTTTGGTGTGGATGGTGGTATGAGACGCTAGCAATAAATATCACAAAGTATAGCTTGAGGGTTACTTGAGGTGAAGGCTTAATATGAAGGTAATGGATTATATGTGATTATGTTTGAATGTGGTTAAATGACTTGTATGTTGGTTATGGTTGAATATTATGCCTCTTACAAAATGGCATATATCATGACTTTCAAACAAAGTGTTTGTTTTAAGCATGTTTTTGCACGGCTATCATACTTAGTACTTAATTGTGCTAACCCATTCTTCTTTATGTTTTACTACAAGTGTAGGTTCTGGCATTTGAGTGATTCTCTCTAGTGAAGCTTGGAATTAAGATTCTCCAAGACTAAGTGGTATGTCCTCGTAGATTGAGGACAAGTTGTTGTTGTTTCCTTTCTTTTCATGTAATAGACTAATGTTAAGTTTGTCGATTGTAAAGGGCCGTGACCCTATTTTGTTTCAAGTATATTGTTTAGATGGTCATGTGAGACGATAGACTTCCGCTTGTTTTTAATGTTTTTGATTGTTGAATATATAAAAGAAAACTATTAAATTCCGAACTATTTCTAAGTATCTTATGCAATGATTATGCTATGAGGCTTTTATGAGACCCCTTCGAGGTCAAGTACGCTGTGTTGCTTCAAGGGTGTAGACTCGATTCGTGACAAACATGGTATCAAAGCATATGGTTTTGGGAATGGTTTTTAGGATTGATGTCTCACAAGTCATGTCTAGTAGAGTCTTGTTCATCGGTGTGAGTCGCGACACATCTATGAGTGAAAGGGAATAGGATGTTAGGAAGTTACACTTTTTTCAATTTTCTTGAAGTTGTGCCTTAGATTTAGCTCTTCAAGTGTCCTTTTCCTAATCCTTCTCTTGTGTTTATAGGATATGAATACAAGAAGGACGCCCACAAGAAGAGTGGAAGAAGAGAATGTGAATGAGGGAGTTCCTCCCCAAGATCCTCAAGGTCTTCAAGGTGACCAAATTCCTCAAGACAATCAAGTTCCGATTGGTGCTCCGGACATGACTAATGAAGAGATTAGGTTGGCTTTTCTAACCTTAGCCCAAGCTATGATGGCCCAAGTTAATAGAGGTGTGAGGCCTAGAGTGAATGCAATTGAGAGTACTATGGCTTCTAGGTTGATGAAATTTGTGAGGATGAATCCTCCAATATTTCTTGGTTCTAAGGTGGGAGAGGATCCCCATGATTTTTTTGATGAGGTGTGTAAGATAGTCAATGCTATGGGGGTGACTTCTAGAGAAAAAGTGGAACTTTTCTCATACCAATTGAAGGATGTTGCCCAAATTTGGTTCACTCAATGGAAAAATAATAGGGCTATAGAAGTGGGTCTTATAGAATGGGAGGAGTTTAAGAGAGCTTTCCTTGGTAGGTACTTTCCCCGTGAGAAGAGGGAGGTTATAGTGGAGGAATTTATCAACCTTAGGCAAGAGAGCATGAGTGTGGAGGAGTATTCCTTGAAATTTACCCTATTGTCTAAGTATGCTCCATCTTTGGTGTCCAACCCTAGGGATGAGATGAGTAGGTTTGTGACCGGTGTATCCGACCTAGTTAAGGAAGAGTGTCGTACGGCAATGCTTCATGATGACATGAACATTTTTACACTCATTGTGTATGCTCAATCTATTGAGGAGTCCAAACTTGAGAGGAAAAGTAGAGAGATGAAGAGGTCTAGGCCCAATGAACAAAGTCAACCAAGGTCCAAGAGGATGTTCTCCAACCAAGATTCCCAAATGGTCAACAATGATAGGGTGTCTAACCCTAAATCTCAAGGATGGTATGGAAGTGATTCTTCTTTTGATAGGTCTAGATGTGCCAAGTGTGGGAAGCAACATTTGGGTAAGTGTCTTGCCGGCACAAATGGGTGCTTTGGGTGTGGAAAGAAGGGTCATAAGATGAGAGATTGCCCAACACTCTCGACAAAAGGAAGGGATGATAATCAAGCTTCTCTTGATGGTTCGGATCCTAATGCCCCAAAGAGAAATCGTTTCTATGTGGTTCAAGCTAACAAGGACAAAAGAGCTAATCCGGATGAAGGCACTGGTAAGTGATAGTTCCTTGTTGATTGTGAATGTTGTATTGAGGTTCCTATGTTGTTTACATGTTACCTTTAGTTGGGTTTACTCCTAAGTGGGGGATAGTATGTTGAATAGTAAGGTTGTTGAGAGTTGTGAAATCCTTATCTCTTTCCTTCTACTCGTATTCAAGCTTGAGACCAAGAGTTCCTTGTAACTTGTTTCATGTTTGGGAATCATGTGTGAATATGTGTCTCCATGGTCTCCTTATGGTATGCATGTTCTTAATGAGTTTATGTTTTTATGAGAAAATGAGTTTTCATGAATTGTGTTCCTCATGTTGATGTGTATCTAGTATGAGTTGTATATATGCTTCATGAGGTTGATTGTTGAAAATGCCTAAATGTGCTTTTATGAATAGTTGCATAATGTGCTTAATGATGTAATGGTGAGCATGATGTGAGTTGGAGAAGGAAATTCCTCTAACGAAATGAGAAATGTTGATGTTTCTGTGCATAATGAGTTTGTAGATGTAGTTCCTACTTTCTTGTATTGCATTGATCTTATGATGTGGAGTTGATGTTTCCTCTTATGATTATGCATTTATATTGATGTGCCATGCATGATGGGCTGCTAGTCTTGAGTCATTATCCCTTAATGTGCTTAAAGTGTCATTCGAGGACGAATGTTCCTAAGGGGGGGATAATGTAACCACTTGAAAAATGATAGGTTAATCTAGAGCCTAAACGTGAGGGTTAACGTAAAGAGCTAATGGCAAAGGCTAAGGGTTTCGGGTGTAGGCCATGGTTTGGGAACCTAGGCTACTTAAAACTAGGCCTAGCTACTGCCTTCCTAGACCACGAGGGTCTTCACGACCCGTGGTGGCCACCACGAGTAGTAGTGCCACCCGTGGTTTGCTAGGCAGTAAGCCCTAGAATGGTGCCAAGTCAAGGCTCTCCTTCACGAGTCACTTCACGGCTCGTGGTCATGACCACGGGCCATGGGAAGGATCGTGGGATTGCCTTAGCTTGATGAGGATTGTGTCTTGATGAGGGAGCTACTTCCCTAAAGACCACGGGAAACACCACAAGCCGTGGTGCCCTAGAAGGTCCGTCAAAGTAGTCGTCAAGATCACTTGGCCTCAAGGGGAGGCAAGGCAGCTTGGCCAAACCACTGCCTCAAGACCACGACTCGTGGTCTTGACCACAGATCGTGGGAGGTCACGTGGTCCTCCTTTTGGCCCTTGAGGCCTTGTGAAGGTTGAGAGGGACATTGCCTAGGGGACCACATGCACCACCATAAGCCGCGGTCCCCCTCACGACCCGTTAAGTTGGGCGTGGTCTCTAACGGGGTTGCCTAAAATGGGGAATTTAAAGTAATTTCCCTTTTATAAATTATTATGTCTGGTTGATTTTAAATGGTTTATATCACTAGTATATATATTTTTAAGTCTTTAAACAAGTCATTTACTCCTTATTTCCCCAAATCAAAACAAAGAGTTCCTCTTTTCAAAAATTCTCTTTCTAAACTCAAGGAAGAATAAGGGAGCCATTGAAGCTAGGGTTTGTGGATTCACGGTGCTACTTCCTCAAATTTCATGGGGAATCAATAGCAGGGTATGGTAGTCTTCATCCTTTTTTAACTTTTCATTCAAGGAACAAATTCCAAAGGTGATTTCAAGTTATCAAAAACCTAGGGTTTGACTCAATCTCGTGGGTTCTTTCACCAAATGTTTTCAAATGGTTATTAATGACATATTATGATTGTATTAGTGTTTAATTGATGATTTATGATGAAATACTCTATGAACCCATGAATTCTCTCAATTTCCTAAATTATGCCTTTATGAAGTGGGTTTGATGATTATGAAAGCTTATGAATGGAATATGTCTAAATTGCTTTGGGTTCTTGAATTGTATCATTATACATGCCTTAATTATAGTGAATTGTTGGTGTGTTGATGATTTGGGATTCGTTGCCTTGAAGGCATAGTATGACAAATTGAGTTATTATCATGATATCTTGTATATGAATGTCAATATAATGAAGTTAATGTGATCATGTTTAGAATGTAATTGTGTAATGATTGAATGTTATTTCTCTATTAACACTTATGAATAATGATGAACTATGTGAAATGTGATTCTCACATACACACACTCATAAATGACTAATGAATGAAGTTTCTACGATTATGTTAATGATGATGGGTTGATTGAAAGGCTATTCTCAATTGTACCCTAATGAATGATAATGACATGTTATGAAAGGACTTTCTCACACTATGAGATTCTTAGTTGAAAGGTTATTCTCATTTTTGAATCTATGAGCTATCTAATGAATAAATGTTGGGTTTGAGATGGATGCTCATCCAGGAGTTGAGGAGGGGTATCGAGTAACAATCTCTTATCCCATAATGATGACTAATGTAATGAATGTTAAGTATTCTGTGGGGAATAATGTTAAGCACCGAGAGGATATGATTTGAGATGGATGCTCATCCGGGAGTTGAGGCGGGGTATCTAGTAACAATCTCTTGAGATGGATGCTCATCCGTGAGTTAAGGCGGGGTATCTAGTTGCAATTTCCCTATTCCATAAATATATGACCACATAGGTCTAGCTAGTGGATCCACTTAAGATAAAAACAATGGTCATACCTTAGGCAAGTAGGAATCCCTTCTCCGGTGAAGGTGACACCAGGATTCCATGAATTGCTCACATGCTCTATGTCGGTTGAGGCTTACCCCTACAAAGAATTTTAATGAACTATGGCTTCTTAAGAATGCACTACTTAGTGTGGATGGTGGTATGTGACGCCATCTATGCATTGAACAAGTAGGCTTTGAGAGAAGTTGTGGTGTGTTCCTTTATAATGTTAAGTGTAATGAATGTGCTCTTATGATAATGTTAGTGTTGATCTAATGTCTAATGAATGAAAGTGCTCTTAATGAAATGAAGATAATGAAGAATGTGACTTATGTACATAATGTAATGATGCATGCTATACTTGGATTGTATTATGAGTTACTTCCTTGTCATGACTTAATGAATATGAGTGTGCCTTGTCTATGGTGGCTTCAAGGAGTACTTAGTGTGAGTAGTACTATGGGATGCTACTTATACATTGCACAAGTATGACTTAGAGTTGCCCTAGGTGTTGGTCTTAATGTGTTAATATGACTTATGTAATATTTATGTCTCTTGTGTATGAGTATTGTGTAAGGATGGAAAGGTTGAATGGTAAGTTCACTTTTGGTGACTAAGGTGGTACTTTGGTGTGGATGGTGGTATGAGACGCTATCCATACATTACACAAAGTATAGCTTGAGGGTTACTTGAGGTGAAAGCTTAATGTGAAGGTAATGGTTTATATGTGATTATGTTCGAATGTGGTTAATGACTTGTATGTTGGTTATGGTTGAATATTATGCCTCTTATGCTTATGTTCGTGAACTTTTCTCAAAATGGCATATATCATGACTTTCAAATAAAATGTTTGTTTTAAGTATGTTTTTGCATGGCTATCATACTTGTTACTTAATTGTGCTAACCCATTCTTCTTCATGTTTTACTACAAGTGTAGGTTCCGACATTTAAGTGATTCTCTCTAGCGAAGCTTGGAATTGAGATTCTCTAAGACTAAGTGGTATGTCCTCATAGATCGAGGACAAGTAGTTGATGTTTTCTCTCTTTTCATGTAATAGACTATTGTTAAGTTTGTCGATTGTAAAGGGTCGTGACCCTATTTTGTTTCAAGTATATTGTTTAGATGGCCATGTGAGACGATAGACTTCTGCTTGCTTTTAATGTTTTCTATTATTGGATTTATAAAAGAAAAGTTTTAAATTCCACACTATTTCTAAGTATCTTATGCAATGATTATGCTATGAGGCTTGTATGAGACCCCTTCGGGGTCAAGTACGTCGTGTCGCTTCCGGGGTGTAGACTCGGGTCAAGACATTTTTATTCAACTGATTTTCAACTTCAATTTTATATTGCCTAAATGCATCTATTGCTTCATTCTTACCATTTAGCAAATAGACATTACAGTATCTAGTGCAATCGTCAATAAAAACTATGAAATACTTTTCCCACCACGTGATAGTGTTGACTTCATGTCACAAATGTCAGTGTGAATCAGTTCTAAGGGGCAAGAATTCCTTTCAACGGATTTTAAGGATGCTTAGCATACTTAGATTCAATGCAAATTTGACATTTTGATTTATTGCGCTCAAATTTAGGCAAACATTTAAGTTAATCAATTTTCGCAAGGTTTTGTTATTGATGTGTCCCAACCGTTCATGCCATAAACATTTCGACTCAAGCAAGTAAGAAGAAGCTGAATCTTTAGCTATATCCATTGCAATTACATTGAGTTTGAAGAGGCCCTCAGTGAGGTAACATTTTCCTACATACATCTCATTCTTACTTACTACAACTTTATCAGAAAAAAATACACATTTGAATCCATTCTTAGTAAGAATTGGTATAGAAACTAAGTTCTTTCGCAATTCTGGAACATACAAAACCCTGTTTAAAGTCACCACCTTGCCCAAGGTCATCTTTAAGTGGACCTTGCCAATTCCTTCTACCTTTGCAGCAGTGGAGTTTACCATAAATAACTTCTCGCCTGCTGGTGCTGGAGTATATGATGCAAATAATTCTTTGTTGGCATAAACATGGCATGAGGAACCAGAATCTATCCACCATTCTTTTGGAGTTCCACCAAGTTGCATTATGAAAGCATTGCACAGAGATCGTCCATCTCTTCTTTGGATTCAACAAAATTTTCTTGATCCTTTTTCTTGTCCTTCTTAGGGCTTCGATATTCAGTAGCCCTATGACCATGTTTTCCGCAATTGAAGTAGTTTCCATTGAATTTCTTCTTAGGAGGATTGCTCTTTGGACCAGATGTTTTCTTTCTTTTCTTTGATTTTATGGGATCTTCTTCAACAATATTTACTCCAGATATTGCTGAATTACCACATGACCTCTTTTCTGCGGCCTTGTTATCCTCTTCGATTCTCAACCTTACCATGAGATCTTCAACAATCATCTCTAGTTTTTGAAGTCCTTCCACAATTGAGGTAACTTCTCAATAATAGCCGCCGCTTGAAAAACATCATTCACAATAAATACTACATCAAAGATTATGAGTGTTAAGAACAAACTTAATATGTTCAACATAGTTATTATATAAATTTATACCTTCAGCAAGGAGATCATAGATTATGACCTACAATTCTTGAACTTGGGTGACGACGGTCTTACTATCTATCATCTTATAGTCCAAGAACTTTACCACAATGAACTTCTTCATTTCGGCATCCTATGTTTTGTACTTCTTTTCTAAAGCATCCTAGAGTTCTTTTGAGGTCTTGACACTACTGTACATATTGTACAGATCATCTTGCAGGCCACTCAGAATATAGTTTTTACACAAAAAATCTGAATGCTTCCATGCTTCTGTTACCAAGAATCGTTCTTCGTCTGGAGTTTCATATGAAAGAATAGGAACGTTCTCACTAATGAACCTCTGCAAACTCAACGTAGTCAGATAGAAGAATATCTTCTGCTACCATCTCTTGAAATCGACTCCAGAAAACTTTACAGGTTTCTCAGCCAGTGAAGAGGCAGCAGTTGAACGATTGTGTGCAATCGATGTTGTTGTAGCACTCACTATTCCAACATTTGCTTGACTTGAATTTGTCATTTTTTTCTGTCACAAAATGCAGATAATTTTAGTATGTGAATTACTAACAATAAAGAATAAATCATTACACAACCTGATTCTAATTTAACGATGAAGTTTTTATTTTCTTATAATCGTAATCGAATAAATTTTAAAATTCAAACATAGTAGAAAACCAGAAAGGTTTTAATCTCTAGAAACATTAAATACAAAAACCAAATTAAATTTCTTAAGCTTGTTATCTCCTGTACTTAGGTTAGTAAAAATAGAAACATAAAATAGATGAAACAGACAACAAATAAATAATATGAGTCCATAGAACCCACTGTGTTTCCTAAAGAAATTTAATCCCCTAAAGTACCCGAGGTTACAGATTAATTCCTCCCAAGATAAACGGATTAACTATTAGAGAAGTAGCGGTACCTCAAACTACACTAATTTTAGCGAAAGCAAAAACAACAACGAGAGTACACACAGACTTAGTCGATCAACAATTTTGTTTTTGTAAGAAAATGTATGCAGAGAGATAAAATTTTCAGTGTTGAAAACCAGAAAAAAGACTGTCTATTTATTGTCACTTGCAGCAATGAACGCATCTATTCGAACAATGGTGTGAACGCATCTGTTCAAACATGTCTTTCTAGAATGTTGTGTCTTTTGGAAAAAATAACGTCTTTTCGGAAGGAACAGGTCCCTTCAGAATGACTTTACCGTTACACATGAATTTCAAATAATTTTATTACGCGAAATTAATTATGTTAATTAATTAAAACTCTAAATTAATTTATAAGAGAAAGGAAATCAATTAATGAGATTGATTAAATAAATTTTGTCCAAAAATATTACAATCAAATCATTTTCCAAATCCAAATCCGAAGCCGAAGCCGAGGGACGACGATGGCACGAGGGGGCACCTTCTTCTTAACCTTTTAAGAGTTAAAAGAAGTGTTTCCTAATATAAGGACAACATTTTTCCTTTCTTCTACCAATATGGGAGAAATGACTTTTCATTTTCAAAGACTTTCCATTTGAAATGACTTTTCATTTTCCCTCCAAATTGGTTCCCCCACATTTTCGAATTTCTCATTCTTATTTTCCATTCACACCATGATAAAACCCAACAGTTTTAAGAGTTGAAAGGTAGTTATAGGTTTTAAAATAAAGGTCAAAATGACATAGTATAGGTATTAAATGCATAGGAAAAGACCCAAATACCTTAAGAATTAACTGTCGGAAGTGATATACGGCTTGGACCTACGATCTGTACACCTTTTACGGCCCATACTAGTCAATCGTAGTACCAAGTTCAGAAACTCAAAAATTCATCCATTTCCCACGGAACCATGTCCTACGGCTCGTAGAACCCAATTTCAAGCACAAAATTTCACTAAGTCTGGGACTCTTCTATGGAACCCATCTACGACCCGTAGTACAAACAACGACCCTTCATGTTCACTCGTAGGTCCAACCTCAAAGACTCAACATTTCCAAAAACTCAATATCAACTCTACAACTTCCTTCCTACGATCCGTAGCTAGGACTCATAGTGTATGCACCAATGCTAAAAATGTGACTTTTCCCTTTTTAATCCAATTTTTCAATTTTCAAAATGTTACACATAGGCTTGTAAATGTAGATGGGTACTTTTTGGAGATATCTAAGGTGAGATGATCATGAGGTATCACTTATTTACATGAAGGGCATCAGAATTGTATAATACACTATAACTTAAAGTAGAGAATATTCTACTAGATGAAGTTTTTTTTAAAAAGATTTATTGATTTTGGACCAGGCAAAGCTCCTAGAGACTTTTAGTAGAGTGTTAGCAACCATGAGAGGTAGTTGGGGCTATGTTTCACTTGAGTGGATCTCTGAATTGGCGATCTAAACTAAAATTAATAGGTGGTCGACGCAATGTAAATGCACCACCTTCATCTAGAGTGAAGAGGGTGGAATAGAGGAGAGAAATTTGTTTTCCCACTGTGTAAATGCACCACCTTCAGATAGTTGAAGGGAACGTTGCAACAATTGTTAATATCAGAGAAATCATTTCATGGGGTAGGAGTTAGTTCGGATAAGGGGATATGATCACGCGATGATTGTTTCATCTTTGTAGGTTATAAAGAACATGTTTCAATGGCAACTTATCTAAGATTTTCACCTTACTTTTTTTTACTACAAAGAACAAAAACAAAATAGACATACTATAACTCTGGATTTTTGACCAAACTAAGCTATTATTTAAATCAATTTACAGTAATAATATATTTTTTTGAAACCTTCTAAAACTAAAATAAATGTTGTTGGTAATAACATAATAGTCTTTCAAAAGAATAAACGGACAAAAGTTAATGAGGGATGACGTTAAATAGGAAGACGTTACTGCGGATAACATTTTACAATTATTTATACATTTAATTCTAAATTTTTACTAAACCCAATTTTTTGCCTTATACGGTTTAACCTACTATAAACCCAATTTCAGTTCTACTTTGAAATTTCACCCCTACCCTAACCTCAATCTCATCTAGTGCTGCAAAGATTATTCTATTCCAAATTCTTGCCGCTAGTGTTACCGGAAGAACGAGATTCATTGCAATAACTATTTCAAGGTAATTTTCTTTGTTCAAAGTTTGATTTTTCTTTAGGAAGTAAGGCTTGACAAATCCATAGAAGAATTCTATCTTTTGTAAATTGAAGAATCCGCAGACAAACCCATGAAATTGAATTTCAATATAGGATTCTATTTGGTTATAGATTTTGATTTTATTCGATTTTAATTTTTTTGGACTATTTTTCGACACTCCTTCATGGCAACTGAACTCGAACTCTCTCTGATTTTCTTATTTACCTTCGTAGCAACTTTCACTTCCCAACTACCGTTGATTTGGATAACGGAGTAAGCTCCGATGGGCAAAGGTATCAATTGCATAAAGAAAATTTCTTTGATTGTAAGGGTAGACATTGCTCCGGCCAGATACTATCTATATAAACTTCCAAGTTTTCTCTTTTTTCTAATATGAAGAAGATACAAACTGTGATAATGCCAAATAATTTTTTAGATCTTTCAAGACACTTTTTTGGGATCATTTTCACTTGGTATAAAAATATTGTTAATTAGAGCCATAGTAATAGCTTGCTGCCTATCCAAATTCCCAATTCGCTTCGTCTAATTCATGCTTCTCTTTTTTAGATGAATGTCAAGAAAAATTCACATAACAATATTTGAGCTAACATTTAAGTTTACTTTCATGTGTATCTTGTCACGCCCCGAGCCTACACAATGGGCGGGACCGGCACTCGAGAACCATTGTTGTCCCCAAGCGAACCCTTGGCCTGGCTTACTTACTCAACAAAAGTCTTAAACACAAGAAACAGTCTCAAAGGATAACTCATACAAATGTCTTTAAGATATATTAAACTTAGCCAAAAATTCACTCACTTTATAATCAAGTTCTTAATCTTGGTGCCAATTAACATGTCAACTCTCATGTTTTCCGAATTTCAAGCCTATGGTTAAGTTCCAATTTCTCCAAATATCATAAATATAATGATATTCATATGATATCATGCACCTAATATTTAATTACATGTCTCAATATTTCAAAGCTTGAATCATATGTGATAATTATAAGAAAATTGTGAAACCAAAAATTAATGTCATAACCACTAAACTTAACTACAACATACAACTTAAAATTCAAAACCAAAATCATTAGTTGATTATCATAATTAATTAATAATCATGTGGCCATCATTACATAATGATCGGCCACTGATGCATTCCCTTCCAATTCCAAACATACGTACATAAAGGGGCAGAAGTTAATTTACAACAATCAAACTTTCAACTCGTTTCACATTCAATTATAATAATAATAAAATAATAACAGTAACGAGTCAATATGCACAAACTTGCCTATATTATTCAAAAATATAGTCTCAAGTGATTAACCCATCATTAGATCATTAGATTCATTAAATGATATCGCCATTACATAATTCTTAAATATAATATACTTCCCATTATTTCTGGCCGAAATTTCCAACAACAATAACTAAAATTTAGACTCTCTCAAAGATATATAATTATACTAATGTATACTATCTATCCTAGAATTACTACAAATAATAAAAGTTGAAGTTGAGGTTTACCTCAAGCACGAAACAATTTTCTTGCGGCACCAAACTGCCTCCATGTTGAAGCCGTAGGTTAATTATTGCCAGACTCCTTTCTTATTCTTTTTCCTAAATAAAATAATATGTATTAAAAGTAATAAACCCTAGTAACTTATTTTAATATTTCAGACTTGGCCTATTATTATTAATAATAAATAAATTACCCGCAAATTAATTAACTATTCAAAATTATCAAAAATGACTTTTCGGATCCGGGTCATTACAGTAGGTATTGCTTGGAAGATTAGCTTTTGTCTAGAATTCACCTTAGCTTCCCACCATTTTATCATAGCCTGCTTGACCTGTATCCATGGCCCTAATATACCTGCAGCTTTAGAAAAATATTGTCATACAGATATAGCAACCTCCCCCTTTAAAAAAAGATGTTCTATGGTTTCCCTTTTAGGTACAGTACAACAACAACATAACTGTGACAAGTTGGGATTCCAATGAGCTAAACCAACAACTACTGGTACCCTATTTGTCCAAACCTTCCAGCCAAAAAATGAGATTTTAAATGGAATCTCTTGCATCCAAATTTTCTGAAAAAAAACCATTTATCTCTTCTCTTTTTCTCAACACATCCCATGCACTCTTTACTATAAACTTGTCGGAACTCGTCTTGATCCACCAAGGCTTATCTCCCTCATCAGATTGCCTCACATGATTCAAGTGTTGTTTAACATGATCAATAACATTAATAGGTTGGTGATGTTGCATTTCCTCATAGTTCCAACCCGTTTCCTTCATAAAAACTTCAATATCCATCAATGAATGACAAGATTGTACTTCTATTTGGTGATTATATCATGGACCAAGTTGAGTCCAATTATCATACCAAACTGATAAAGTACCTCTTTTAGGTTCCCACCACAGAAATTTTTCAGTAACCTCCCTATTTTGTAACATGTTTTTCCATAACTGAGATCCTCCCTTCCATTGAACAAGTGAAGGTATTTGCTTTTTACAGTACTTATTCCATATGAAATTAGCCCAAACAGTGTTATGTGTCCTAAACTTCCACCAAAGCTTAGCATGAATAGCTTTTGACACTTCAAAAATAGATATAAAACCCAAACCCCCTTCTTGTTTTGGTAAGCAAACTTTCTCCCAGGCAGCCCAATGCTTTCTCTTACCCTCAATGTAACACCCCGTATTCAAAATAGACAAAAGTGCAGATTTTGAGAAGTTGCAGGTGCAACTTACGGTCACCATCCACGGACCGTAGGTCAGACCACGGCCCGTGCTGGTGGTCCGTGGTTCACCACTGCAACCCCTCCCCAGCCAGCTCAGAAAATTGGTTAAGTCTCGACTCACGGGCAGACCCACGGTCCGTAGATCAGACCACAGTCCGTGGTCTATGTCCGTGGATCAAGACCTCCTTACCCAGCCTCTGACATGAGCTACGGTTGACCAGCACGGACCGTCGTTCGATCCACGGTCCGTAGGTCTGACCGTAGATCGAAGGATAGCAGCTAAACTAGCTGAAAATTCTGATGGGTCAACTTCAGATGGTCATAACTTTTAGCACAAAATGAATTATGTGTCCCATGACCTATGTTTAGATAGATAATTGAATTATCTTTCCAACGCCACCAAGTTTGCTAAATTCCGACCTCCGAGTAAAAAGTTATGCCCGTTTTAGTGAAGCCCTGTCGGGCAGACTCCATCTACGGACCCAATCGACGGACCGTCGATTGATTGACGGACCGTCAGTCAGGTCCGTCAGTCACTCCGACAGCAGCTAATTTAAGGGTCTTTTGGTCTTTTCCTATTTCGTTTAACCCCTAAGATACGTCGTTTAGACCCTAAATCATGAGGTTTTAATTAGTTTAAGCCTAGAAACATAACTAGAACTTACCTAAGTCAAATTCATTAATCAAAACTTAGAAAATTAGAAGCAAGAAGGGAGAAAAAGGCCAAGAACCCTAGTTCAAGAACGCAACAAGGTTCCATCAGTTCCAGCCCCGAAATCAAAAGATTTCTCCGTGGAATTCGTCACCAGGTATGTGGGATCTCACTAGTGGGTTCCTTTCGCCCATTAGGTCCTTAGAATTCAATCAGATTCTTGATTCCATGATTATGAACAGACCTAGGGTTTCTAGAATTATAGTAGATCATCATGAATTAGTTATTTAAATGTTCCAAATCATATCATCATGTTATTGCTCAGTTTATCGCATGAATTTCAGAACCCTAGCTATGTATTTCTTTAGTTCTTGAATTACACATGCTAGGTCAGATATTTCAGTATTCAGTTTTACATGCCTCAGTTTATGAATGCATCATTATCAGATTAATTGTTGCATTCTCAGTTTGCATGTTCAGTTCGAGCTATCTAGTATTTACAGAAATTCAGTCATAACCAGTTAACTACTTAATTCATTGGGAGTAGCATAATACCGAGTTGGACTAGGGTTTCAGCGTACCCATATAGTCCCAGAACTACGAGCCACGTAGGTGTAAGTCCCCTCTGTGGGCAACATCAGTTTAGTGATCACGCCAGCATGCCTCTATACCTCTGGCAGGGTATATTGGGTCCTCTCGATGGGGCGTATACATCGGACTCCACATTTAGCTCATGTGGTTTTATGTCGGTTATTAGTAGCTCCCACAGTTCAGTCAGACTCTATTGCATTGACCATATTTCAGTACAATCAGTATTCAGTCTCAGCATGTTATAAATTTGGTCATTGCATTCAGTTAGCTCAGTATTCAGTATTTCAGTATCTATATCATGTTCAGATTATATCATTGCTCAGTATGCTTTGTTCAGTTATATGTTATTTCAGCTTTACTCCATCCTGCATGCTCAGTACCTTTCAAGTACTGACGCATACGTGCGCTACATCTTCTCGTGATGTAGGTTCAGGTTCTCAGCATCCAGATCACGCTTAGATCGGTTCCCGATCTCCAGTTCAGCAGAATCAGTGGTGAGTCCTCATTCTCCGAGGACAATAGTCATGAGTTCTTTTCAGTAGTTTAGTCCTTTAGTTTCAGTTTTTGCTAGACTTAGCTGGGGCCTGTCCCAGCATTTCTAGTCAGTTTAGAGGCTTATTTCAGACATAGTTAGATTCAGCTTAGTGTTTTGAGTTTGATATGTCTTTTGTATTAAACTCTCAGATTTGATATATTCAGTTATAGTATATGGGTATTCCCCATCTTTTCAGATTTATTTATGAATTAGCTTCCGCATCAGTTTATTTTCTTTAGTATGCTCATGATCATGCCAGCAGGGTTAGCTTGGGATCACTTGTGGTCCTAGGTCCCGTGTCCGCGTCTTGGGGGTAGCTCGGGGCGTGACACTCAACCTTATTGCTCCAAAAAAACTTAGCAAGAATTCTATGTAGCTCTTTCATTACCCAAATAGGTGGGACAACAGCAGAAAGGATATGAATAGGGACACTTTGAAGAACACTAGAAATAAGAACATTTTTCCCCCATAAGAGAGCATGTTACCTTTCCAAGCCTGTAACCTTGACTTGACCTTTTGAATTAGATCTGCATAATGTATCTTTCTTTTCTTGGCATGGGAAATAGGACAACCAAGATACTTCAATGGAAATTGACCTCTAGATATACCTGTGCACTCTTCAACCAATTGCTTATGTGTTGCAGCTGCATTCTGATGCATGAAAAAACCACTCTTCTCCTTGTTGATTTTTGTTCTGATTGTGTCTCATAAGCTTGTAAAACTGAAACTATCTTCTTCAAGGAATACCTATCAGCAGACGCAAAAATAATAGTATCATCTGCATATGAAAGATGATTAATCTTCGTACTCCACTTAGGCATCCCATATCCCACAAAACGACCATCCTCAAATAAAGCATTCAACACTCTAGAAAGAACTTCGGCTGATAAAATAAACAAAGCCGGAGAAAGAGGATCTCCTTGCTTAACCCCTCTGGTGGAATGAAATAAACCATGCGATTGTCCATTAATTAGTACATAATACCAAATATTGGACAATAATCTCCAGATCAAATCCACAAAAGTTTCAGTAAAACCCATTTTTTTTAACACTTTCATCAAATAAAACCATGAAACTCTGTCATATGCCTTTGCCATATCCAACTTTATTACAACATTTGTTGGTTTACCTCTTTTACTGATCTCAGTAACAATCTCTTGTGTCAACAGAACATTTTCAATGATACTTCTACCCTTTACAAAACCAGATCGATTGAAAGAAATCAATTTAGGCAGATACCCTTCAATTCTATCATGCACAATTCTTGAAATAATCTTATTGATGAAATTACTCAAACTAATTGGTCTTAAGTCTGTGAAAGACTGGATATGTTCCTTCTTAGATAATAGGACCAAGTTAGTATGAGTAATGGACTTAGGAAGAGTATTACCTCTGAAAAATTCTTTAACCATTTTAACCACATCATTACCTAATACTTTCCAACAACTCTGATAAAATCTGCCGGTCAACCCATCAGGATCACTTGCACTATCTCCATTTAAGCTAAAAACTGCATTTCTAACCTCTTCCATGGTAGGCAGCTGACACAGAGAAGCATTATCCTCCTCATTAATAAGCATGGGAATATGCCTCAACAAAGGGAAAGCAATAGCATCTCTTTCCTACATGAACTGAGCATTATAAAAATTAATAGCCTCTGTAGCTATTTCACCCTCTTCCTCTATCCAGGTGCCCTTAGAATTTCGAATTCTATTCAGATGCAACCTCTTCCTCCTCCCCTTTACAATACTGTGAAAAAATCTAGTATTTTTGTCACCATTTTCAAACCAATCATATCCTGCTTTCTTCTGCCAAAAGATTTCTTCAAAATGAAGATATCTTTTAACTTTTTCTTGGGCTCTTTGTAACACTTCTCTATTTTCAGTAGTGGGTACTTCTTCAAACAGTTTCTCCTTGATCTTGACAATGTCTTCCCTGATTATTAATTGCTTGAATATGTCTCCATAATTATCCTTACTCCACTTAGTCAACACAGACTTCACATTCTTGATGTTAGCCTTAAACTCCAAGAAAGGGTCTTGGGCCCCATTTGAACACCAATTATGCCTTACCACCTCAATAGAAGAGGGATTTTCAGTCCAGAATTTGAGAAACCTAAAAGGTTTCTTATGTCTGGACAATCTGTCTTCACATGTAAGAAACATTGGGGCATGATCTGAACCGGTTCTAGAAAGATGTTCCACCTCCATAAGATTAAACTTTTCCTACATCACTTGATTGACAAGAATTATATCCAAACTTTCAAAAATGCAGTCATTACCTGCTCTACCATTCCACCAGGTGAATGGACTCCCTTTAAAAGGAATTTCAGTAAGATCACAAGAAGATATACAGGTTTCAAAATTCTCATGTTCAGCATCACATACTGGTAAACCACCAATCTTTTCTTCAGAATTCAATACAACATTAAAGTCCCCTCCTATCAACCATGGAGTTGGCATAGTAGCTGCAACTTGATAAATATCATCCCATAACGTCAACCTCTCATTTGTTGAACACTTGGCATAAACTAGTGTGACAACAAAGTTGAGAGCTTGATTTTGATCCTGTAACTGCACAGTGAGTTGTTGATCAGTAACCTTCAGTACATAAGTAATAATATCATGATTAATGAATAACTAAATCTTTCCATTGCAATTAGACAAGGCTAATTTCATCTTCAACCTTCTCTTATACTTATGAATCTCATTAATATGCTGAAATGGTTCCAGCAGGCAAAATAAAAGTGAACTTGTGATAATTATGAAGCATCTTTACTCTTTGAAAGGCTTGTTGAGACTTCACCGACCTAATATTCCAAATGAGGGCCTTCATTGATAACTAGAGACTGATTTGGATCTTTTAGGCTGAACTCTGGTGGGTAACACCTTATCTCCATTACAATTTTTCTTTCCTTTCCTTGCATTCGTCAACATCTTGGCAATACATCAGCTTCCAATGGGATAGCATCCCACATCTCATCAAATTCCTTTGTTTCCACAATGCCTTTAGCAATTTGATTAGAATCTGAGACATTACACTGCACTTCCCCTACATTGTGGGTAATAATATCATGAATAACTTTGTTAGGAGAATGAACCATAAATTGTTCATTAGTTTGCAATGGTTTTGGAATCTCCATAATTGCAAAAGCATTTTCCTGTTCAACTTCCACTTCAACCAAATCTGCATTGCCTATCCCTGTCACAGTATCCCCAGTAGATGACTCTTCCGTTTTTTCACCAATTGTGCTACTACTACCTGTGAACTCTTGATTGACTTGATTATCTTGCTCTTTGGATTCTGACATGACTTGAACATTTATGATATTAATCTCTAATTCATGATTAAACTGCTTCTCTTGCTGATCATCTGTAACTTCATTTTTCTTATCTTCTACTTGACTATAACTATGGCTTGATGGTGCAGGATGTTCAGGTTCTGCAAGTTTAACAGATTCATTTTGCTTTCCAAATGCTCTAGTGACCCATGCTTTTGAAGATTCTTCATGTTGCTGTTGATTGATTTTAGCATTAGGATCTTTGGTAATACAGCTGATGTGATCCTTAACACTTTCTGTGGAATTTGTCTCAATGTTTTTGTGACTGCTACATGCTTCATTTGTAGAAGATTCCTCTGCTGCAGCAAATTTGTTCTCCAACAGCGGAGGTTGACTGATTGGAGACTTTTTCTTCGTAACTTTCCACACACCTGGATCTCCTACTACTCTACCACTTGAAAGTACTCGAGCTTTCCCTTTCTAGAACTTGTGGGCAAAAGGAATTGTGGGTTCTTCGTACTGCTGATTCTGCTCCTTTACTATCCTTTTTTCCATCACTCCTTGAAATCCTGTATTATATGTCTTGGAGTTATTTCTGCAATTAATCTTCTATATCATGGCCTTGCATCTTGCATTCATTACAATACTTAGGGACATAATCATATTTTATATGCACCACCTCTTTCCTACTATCTCCTGTAATATCATTCACAATGTCCACCACAATTGATTTAGGAAAATCTGGATGAGTTTTATTAATCGTAGCTGGATCAAGTTGCACAGGTTTACCCACTGCTGTAGCTAAAGAGAACATACACTCTTTAGCAAAGTACGTGGGGAGCAAGTTCGGAAAGGATATCCATGCTAAAGTCTTTGTGGTCTCTTCTTTTATGTTAAATCTTGGGTCGTATATAAGAGTGCGCATTAAATATGAATAAACATCCTTGCATAGTATATAATAAAAAGCTCCCTTTGAAATGGGATTGATAAAAATCTGCTTGTTTTGTCATTCGAATGAGAATATGCTTATTACGAAATAATCCGATCTGACAGCCACCTGTAATATCACATTGTAGAGGAATAATCCTCCTTAATTCATCAAGATCCACCCATTCATATGTAAATTTACCTACAACCGCATATTGAAGATTTTCTATCCTATTCATTGTATCTACTTCGTCCTCAGTCCATTTAATATGTGGCACACCTTGCACCATAACCACCTCCTTGCGAGAGATAGATTCCGTAATAGGAATTTTAGTAACCAACGAGCCAGCGAATGACTTCTCCATGGATGTGCTAGGGCTCTCAGATGCTACGATAGGCTTTGAATTTACTAGGGGCGATAGTCTACAATAGACAGAGGCTGACCAGCCATCAGTAAAGGCTGGCCGGCGGCAAGTGACGGCATTACGATCTCTTCAAGCTAGGTCTACTATGTTTATATATAATATGCCTCTATTTTCATTTGTTTGTCTTAATTTTTTTTAGTTCATTTAAAAAGGAATGTTCGTTTTTCTTAGTTTTATAATATCTTAATTTTAATTTTTCACATGATATATTTAAAATCATAAAATTAATGAAAAAGGGTAAAAACTACCCTTAAACTATTCGCAATAGCTTAAATATACTCTTAAACTATATTTCGGCTCAAAAATTCCCTTCCCATCTAACTACTGGACCACACTTACCCTTCTGTTTAACGGAAACATCCATGTGTGTACTAAAATGCCACATGGACTCCACATGTGTACGTCAAACACCCTACCTCCATATAGACGACTTAAAGTCCTAATTTCACTCTTTTCCCCCTCATTTCATCCTTTCCTTAAGAAACAATTTCACAACAATCTTCATTTCGAGGCTAGGGTTTCAAAGCAAATACCATCTTTCTTCGCGGCTAGGGTTACAAAGTTGTTAGCATCTGTGGATATTTGTGGTTGTAGGTTAGTAAATCATTTTTCTTATTTTATTATGTTTATGATTTTAAAGCATCATAGTTAGGGTTTGCCATTTGTATAATATTCTTAGATTATAGAATAAATTACTTGGTTATTTGAGTTGAAATAGTAGTATTCATATGATTTTAGGTTTGATTGATTTGTGCATTGGGATGAGTTCTGTTTTTTTTTTTTTTGTAATCTTTTGAGAATTTTGTCTTGTATATGGTGGTCCTTTTCTGTTATGTTAGATTTAGGAAAAAATTATTTGTTTATTTGAGTTAAAATAGTAGTATTCATGTCGTTTCGTATCTTATTCAATCATGCATAACAATAGTTAGATTTTTGTAATCTTTTGAGAATGGTGTCTCGTAATATGGTGGTCCTGTTCTGTTAAGGTTAGATTTAGAGAATAATTTGAGTTAAAATAGTAGTATTCATGTGATTTTGTTTGTTATTCATTTGTGCATAGCAGTAAGGACTTGGTCTCCATGCTCTTTATCATAATGGACTTGTTTGCATGTGAATATATATTGTTAAGTCTGAATATGATGTGTGGGGTCCCAAAAAATAATATATTTTCTTCTCCAAAAGAATCAAATTGTTTTAACGCCATTAATGATTTAACCCAAATGTGCCCTTTTGATTTTATCTTCAAATTGTTTGCCCTTTCAAAAAATTTGATCAATTTTGTTATTCTTTTTACTCCGAACTCTAGATAAATGATTTAGATATTGCATAAATTACAAGATATAATAGAGTAATAAGAAGTAAAATAATAATATTTTAATTGACTAAGCAATTATCCAGGGCCGTCTTAACCCCTAGGCGACTAAAGCCATCGCTAGGGCGCCCATATTTTTTGGGGGGGCTCCTTTTTAAAAAAAATTACTTATAAATGTTTTTTTTTTAAAAGAAATTATATGTACTATGAATGTTATGATTTATACTAACAAAACTACATATGAGATGAATATAGAACCTGAATTTCATGAGAAATAATTTGATGAAAATATTGATATCGAAATCGAAAAGTCCCTTGAAATTAGATTTGATTACTTATATATATATATTCCAAAATAGATTTGTAGAATATGAAATTATTTTTGGTTTCTTATTTAGTGGTAAATTGAGATCACTAGATGATAAAATTTTGAAAAAACATTGTCTTAAGCTTGAACTTTCTTTAACACATAAAAGTTATTCTAATTTTAATGGTTTATATTTATTCTTTGAATTAAAAGTGTTAAGAGATATAATATAAGTAGAAGATAATGATCTAATAAAAATACTCAATCAAATAAAAAGACTTTATTCTTTTCCAAATACAAAATATTGCTTATAGAATAATGTTAACAGTCCCTGTAACCGTTGCCTCAACCCCGAAAGAAGTTTTTCAAAACTAAAGTTGATTAAATCTTATTTAAGATCAACAATATCTCAAGAGAGATTGGATGGATTAGTAATATTATCAATTGAAAAGAAATTACTAAAACAAATCGATTATAAAATAGTAGCTAATGACTTCACATCTAAAAAACTAGAAAAATAGATTTTAAATAAAAATATATATGATGAAAAATAAAATATTAGGACCCCTCTCTTAAATTTTGCTTTAGACCTCCAATCTTGTTGAGTCCCCCTACAATTATCATAGGTGACCACGTTGAATCATTAGACGAAAGGCAATTAAACCTAATGAGCATTGATACCCATATGAGTAATTAGTAATGCAATGCCACCTACAAAAATAGAAATTGTTGCACAAAGATAATCTAATTTTAAGAGCATCTCCAATCCTACTAAATATAGAGTTCTCTATTTTTTCATCCAATTCTCTATTTTACTTTTTTAAAAATAATATTTTTTTTCCTTAATATTATATTATTATTTCTATTTCATTCTTATTTTCTTAATTCATAATATATATCATTTCTTCGTCTTTTTCGTTTTCCAATTAATTATTTTATATAATTTTCATGTGATATAATATTTTATTTTTCAAATTCTTTATTTAATATAAAATAACATTTTATTCTAAATTTTTAAATAACATAATTTGCAAGCAAATATTCCATTATAAACAAATTAATGGACAGTCAAATAAAAGAAATCATTAATGATATACAATTACATAAATACTCAACTTTTAAGATTATGACGTTGCTCCCATAAATGCTCTATTAATGCATTACAGAGTTAAAAATGAGCATTTTCATCCTTAAATTTTTTTATGTTTAGTTAAAAATTGTTCAAATCATAGATTTTCAAATTATGTTAGTGACAAAAAAAATTTTAAAAAAAATATCATCAATTCGAGATGAAAATATTATATCTTAAATAATATATTTCTTAAAATATTATATTATATTTAAAAAGAATCACAAATATTAGATATTTAATTAATAGTATTATATGTAAAATAATATGTTCATTACAAAATAATAAAATAATATTAAAATAATGAAAAAGTGTAATAGAGAGGTGAATAGTAGTTCTTCAAATTTGGAGTACTACTATTCACCCCTCTATAAATAGAGAATAAAGATTAATATGGAGGTGGATTGGAGTGCCCATTCTCTATTTTACTCTACAAATATAGAGAATGGATAGTAAAATAGAGGTGGGTTGGAGATGGTCTAAGGAATATTGTTAATTGTAGTTTTGATGATTTGACAAACTCTGGGACCTTGTAAAGAGACCTGATCTCGATCTGATCCCGGGCGCAAATATACACACAACTGCTAGGCTGGAAAAAGTACAATTGGTTGGTGCATAGTCTCCAACCGTGGCAGAAGTGGCAGAAACCTCAATCAATGGCATTGCCTCGAAGGTTGTGACTATTCCTATTAAAGATTATGACCAATAGTCATAACCTTAGTTTTTGCAACTTGAAAACTCTGAAGAACTCTTGCAAAGGCTAACAAAAGTGAAGAATCATCCTCAAGAACAACAGAGACCTGATAGAGCTGCAAGCTTAGTTGTCTTAGGATTATTTCTTTTGCACGAACATTGTTAATCTGTTCCTAAATCTATAAAGGATTCAGATATTGTGTTTTGGTTGAAAAGTCTAAATCGGTTAAGGGTAACTGATTTAGTGGGCAACATCTTTTTTGTTGCTTAGCCAAAGTCTAAGTCATCTAGAGTAGATGGTTTAGTAGGCAACCTGTGTGTTGCTTAGTTGAATCCTAAGTTGTCTAGTGGTGATAGCTTAGTGGCCTGGGCAGTGTGGCATCTGCTTAGGCTTTTCAAGTAATAGAGTTATTACTTGGTTGTGAGATTAATAACCTTTTCTCACGTTGATTGTAACTGTTGTTCGCTTTTGCTTAAGGAAGATTA
Source organism: Solanum verrucosum (assembly GCF_900185275.1). NCBI lineage: Eukaryota > Viridiplantae > Streptophyta > Magnoliopsida > Solanales > Solanaceae > Solanum > Solanum verrucosum. Next base: position 87,344 of record NW_026020215.1, read on the forward strand.
GTGAAAACAGTTGAAAATCCTGTGTGACAGGTCATGATTTTACTCCCTTGAGCAAGGAGGTTTCCACGTAAACTGCTTGTGTTGTGTTCTTATTATTATTTACTCTTCGTTATTATTCTTGCTGAGTCAAGGAACCTGGTCCATTGACTGAGAGTGGACGCACACATTCTATCAAGTATAATTCACAATAAAATGTGCACCAACGATTGAAAAAATCAGCCACTAACGATAAGGGAAGGGTAACTTCTTTGTACTCCAAAATAAGCAAATAACTAATTATTAATATTAAGATGTTAAAGACCAACATAACTTAAAGATAATATTTATGAATAAGATATTTTTCTTCAAAAGACTTTATTACATGAATCTAGTTATTAATATTAAAATGTTAAAGACCAACATAACTTAAAGATAATATTTATGAATAAGATGTTTTTCTTCAAAAGACTTTATTACATGAATCTATTTCATCTTTTTTATGAATATCTGAAATCACATATCATGTAAAGCTTGTTCGCTCAGACAAGTTAATGCATTGTGTGTCGATCCCATCATAATATAGATTTGGAATTTGATAACTATCTTCAAATAGTGATATATATTTTTTATATTTCATAATATAAGAAGATTTTTAATGATAAGATATTTCAATATCAAGAATCAAGATTACGTTGAAGAAATATCATTGTCTTGACACAATCTTAATTTAATGCTAAGTCTAGAATTTGTCTTTAATTAAGAAAACAAAGTTTGTACCTTTAATGCATTCAAGGTATTTTCTCGAGATGATAAAGTTTTGTGTTCAACAAGTGTTACGAAATGAAAACTATAAAATAAATACATCAAAGACAAGTATATAGAGAAAGGAAAAATCCTTTTGGCCAGAGAGAAATTGATATACTATTAAACTTCTAACTAATATATAAATGATTAAATTGACTTTTTAATTGTAAAAGAAAAGAAGTTAATGCAGGACTTTTAAGGAAGTTATTGCTGAGACTTTTTAAAAGTTATTGTCAAGCTGCTTGCTTGATCGTAAGTCGAACGAAATTAGTGCAAGGCTTTTTAGAAAATTGGTTGCAAGTTGCCCATTTGAGCTACTTACAAGTTAGAGGAAATAATTACATCATGCATGACTTTTGAAAATTGCTTACAAGTTAAACTATTTAAGCAACTTACAAGCTACCTATTTGATTCCAATTTTTTCTAGAAATCTGTGTAATGTACCTCCACGAATGGTCCATTTAAGTTGCATTTGAATGTTTTTTGGTACAATTCTCGTTTCTACCTCGGTGTTTCATGAAAAATAATTAAAAATAAAGAAAAAATAGGACTTTTTTGTTTGATTTTCATTTTTTCTTAAAAATAACTTTTTGTAGAAAATTATGCATCGAATATTATGTATTTACTTTTTATTAATATTTATTTGATTTGAGTTTTAAGCAAAATATAATCGAATCAAATCCGTCTATATAAGTATATAATTATAACAATGATTACATATATTTATTTAATTAGTTGACTGGTTTTTTCTCAAGTTTGATAGAAAGACCAAAGAGAGTTGTTTGAAAAAATTAAAGGATTATATGATCATTCAATAATACAGAAAGAAAAATCATGACAAAATATCCCTAATAATTCAAAGATAAATGAATAGGTGGGGTTCCTTTGGCTAAGAACCACTCACATGAATCAGAAGACATCAAATACTTTTCTACTCGTACTAAACACCATAAATGCATAATGTGGTCATATCAATTCACAAGAATACTAAATATACTTGCTTCTATTGTCACATCTATATCTATATCTATATAATACAAAGAAATAGAAATATATATAAATGTGTTACACGATTCTATCGAGTTTAAGTTTTGTGTAGTATCGGTGTATAAGATTCTTATACTATCAAATAAGTTTTGAAATTAAAATATAGAAAAAAATCTTAAAAAACAATTAGGGTCCTAGTTATCTTCTTGTGCCTTTCAGTGTTTCCATCCCTGGTGGTGATTCTATTCTAGCAGAAAGAATCTATCAGTATTTCCATCCCTATTGGTGATTCTATTCTAGCAGAAAGAACCTATCATGATTGTACCATCTTTGTCAATCACAAGGACACCATGGCTGACTTAGTTGAGCTAGATATGGTGGACTTTGATGTTATTCTAGGTATGAACTAGCTTCATGCTTGTTATGCCTCAGTTGATTGTAGAACTCGAGTAGTCAAGTTTCAGTTTCCTAATGAGTCTGTTTTAGAGTGGAGGAGTAGTTCAACAATGTCTAAGGGTCGTTTCTTTTCATACCTTAAGGCCATAAAGTTTGTCTCTAAGGGGTGCATCTATCACTTAGTCTGAGTTAATGACTCTAGTGTTGAGACCCCGCTTATTCAGTCAGTTCCAGTTGTGAGTGAGTTTCCAGAGGTCTTTCCGGATGATCTTCCCGGAGTCCCTCCTGAGAGAGAAATAGACTTCAAAATAGACATTTTTCTCGATACTCAACCTATCTCTATTTCGCAATATAGAATGGCTCCAGCTAAGTTAAAGAGTTAAAAGAGCAGTAGAGAGATCTTCTTGATAAGGGTTTCATCCGACCAAGTGTCTCACCTTGGGGCGCTTCGATCTTATTCGTGAGAAAGAAAGATGATTCCCTTAGGATGTGTATCGATTATTGCCAGTTGAACAAGGTCACCATAAAGAATAAGTATCCCCTTTCGATGATTGATGACCTTTTCAATCAATTTAAGGGTGCCATTTGCTTCTCTAAGATAGACCTCAGATCTGGCTATCATCAGTTGAAAGTGAGAGAAAGTGGCATCCCGAAGACAACATTCAGGACCCGTTATGGTCACTATGAATTCCTTGTGATATCTTTTGGCTTGAAAAATGCACTTGCAACGTTCATGGATCTTATGAACACAGTGTTTTAAGTCGTATCTTGACATGTTTGTTAACGTATTTATTGATAACATACTGATTTATTTGAGGAATGAGGAGGATCATGCTAGTCATCTCAGAATAGTCCTTCGGACTCTCAAAGATCGAGAATTATATGCCAAGTTTTCTAAGTGTGAGTTTTGTCATAAGTATGTGGCGTTCTTAGGCCATATTGTACCGGGCGAATGGATCCATGTTGACACTCAAAAGATTGAAGCAATGCAGAACTTTCTCAGACCCACATCTCCAACTAATATAAGGAGTTTCATAGGATTGTTTGGTTACTACAAAAGGTTTGTTAAAGGGTTTTCATCTATTTCATCCCCGTTGACTAAGTTGACTTAGAAAATAGCTAAGTTTCAATGGTCTGAAGCTCGTGAGAAGAGCTTTCAGGAATTGAAAAATCAGTTGACTACTGCTCCAGTGTTGACCCTACCAGAGGGTACAAAAGGATTCGTTGTTTATTGCGATGTGTCCAGAGTTGGACTTGCTTGTGTATTAATGCAAAATGGTAAGGCCATAAAATATGCCTCCAGACAGCTTAAGATTCATGAGAAGAATTATCCAACTCATTATCATGAGTTGGTAGCAGTAGTGTTTGTCCTCAAAATGTGGTGTCACTATTTATATGGTGATTATGTGGATGTGTTCACAGACCACAAGAGTCTCCAGTATGTTTTCAGTCAGGAGGAGTTTAATCTCAGACAAATGAGGTGGTTAGAGTTGCTCAAGAATTACGACATAAATATCCTTTATCACCCAGGTAAGGCTAATGTTGTTGCTGATGCTTTGAGTAGGTTGTCCATGAAGAGTACTGCTCATGTTGAGAAAGGCAAGAAGGAATTGGTTTAGGAGGTTCATAGACTTACCCGTTTGGGAGTCTGTCTCTTGGATTCCAGTGAAGGTGGAGTTATGGTGATGAATGGGGATAAATCATCACTAGTGTCTGAAGTTAAGGAGAAACAACAATCTTTTACTTGAACTAAAGGCAAATGTTCATAAGCAAAAGGTTATGACTTTTGAACAATGGGGAGATGGTGTATTGAGATACCAAGGTAGATTGTGTGTACCAAATGTGAAAAAAGCTCATAGTTCTAGATATTCGATCCATCCTATCTCCACAAAGATGTACAATGACTTGAGAGAAGTATATTGGTGGAGTAGTATGAAGAGGTTCATTATGGAGTTCGTTGCTAAGTTCCCGAACTACCAACAACTCAAGGTAGAACACAAAAGGCCCGGTGGTATGGCTCAGAACATAGATCTTCCGAAATGGAAATGGGAGATGATTAATATGGACTTCATTACTGCTTTGCCGCGATCTCGCAGACAACATGATTTGATCGGCTGATTGTAGATCTGATAACTAAATCAGCCTATTTCTTGCTAGTAAAGACTACAAATTTAGCCGAGGATTATGCCAGATAATATATTTAAGAAATAGTTCGACTTCATGGAGTTCCTGTGTCTATAATCTTAGATAAGGGTGCACGATTCATCGCTCAATTTTGGAATTCTTTCCAGAAGAATTTGGGTTCGAAGGTGAACCTTATTACTGCTTTTTCATTCTCAGACCGATGGCCAAGCAGAGCGCACAATTCAGACTCTAGAGGACATGGTGAGGGCATGCATCATGGATTTCAAAGGTAATTGGGATGACCACTTGCCTCTCATAGTTATCACTCCTGTATTCAAATGGCTCCTTATGAGGCACTTTATGGGCAAAGATGTAGATCTTTTATTGGTTAGTTCAAAGTTTGTGAAGCTGACTTGATAGGGTCATACTTGGTTCATCAAGCCATGGAGAAATTTAAGACTATTTAGGAAAGGCAAAACACAACACAAAGTTATCAGAAATCCTATACAGACGTTAGAAAGAGAGACTTAGAATTTGAGGTTGTTGATTGGGTCTACTTGAAGGTTTCACGTATAAAGAGTGTTATGAGATTTGATAAGAAGGGGAAACTCAGTCCCCAGTACATTAGTCCTTACAGGATATTTAAGAGAGTTGCCAACATAGCTTATGAGTTGGAGCTTCCATCATAGACAACAACAGTCCATCCAATATTTCACATATTTATGCTAAAGAATTGTTGGGCGATCCTTCACTTATTGTACCTACCAAGAATATTGGTATCAAGGATAGCCTATCTTATGAGAAAATGCTCGTTCAGATTCATGATCGTCAGGTTCGCAAGTTGAGAACCAAGGAAGTTGCATCAGTCAAGGTCTTATGAAGGAATCAATTTGTTGAAAAACCTACTTGGGAGGCTTAGGAGGATATGAAGAAGAGATACCCTCATCTCTTTCCTTCCGAATCAGTTCCATACCAGGGTACTAACTCTTTGTAAAGTACTCTTTAAATTGATATGTTGGATTTATGTTATTTGCATGTTTTGTGCTTGAGTTGGGTAGTTAGATATTCCCCTCCTTTATTTTTCTTGGTTTGATCTCATTCAAGGACGAATGTTCCCAAGGGGGATATATTGTAACACCTAGGTTTTTGAAAAGAACTAAAGTGAGATTCATAAGAGTCGCCATCAGTTTTTAGTTTTGGGTCAACTTCAAGCGATCATATATTTTAGCACATAAATAGTTAGGTGGCCCACGAACTATAAAATTGAATAGTCTTCTTTCTAACGCCGCCAAGTTTGCTTATTTTTGAGCTTGGAGTAAAAAGTTGTGCCCGTTTGAGTGAAGCCTTTCTATTTAAAACATCTCATCCGTTTTAGAAAAGGGTATTTTGGTCTTTTCCTTTTCCCACTAGGTCTAAAACATTTTATTCACCCAAAATAAAGGTATAATCAGATTTAGATCACTTTTTCATGTTCCTAAACAGTTAGAGAAATTAGAGAAGAGTTCAAGAGGAGAAAGAGCTGGGTTTTGAGCGTTCGTCAAGATTTCGTCGATTTTTGCCAAGAACATTATTCTTTCCAGGTATTTAAGGTTTTTCATAGTATTGGAATTTTTCGTCCTCATGCCATACATCTGAATCTATCCATGAAATCGTTGTATTCAAAGAGTTCTTGATTTTTGTTCAATTCTTGAACAATGGAGGTTGTGAATTCTTTCGTGTTGATGATCTTCAGTAAAAGTTGTGTTTCCCAAAGGTATTGTGTTGAATTCCTCATGTATCCGTGTTGGGTTTGAGAATGGAGAAGAGTTTAGGAGAATTTTCCCCCATTCTAAACGAGTTAGGACCCTAAATTGAGCATAACAATTTGTCAGATTTTCTGGGTAGGGGTGTGGGGCGGAACGCCAAGGCTACACTTCAATAGATCAGGCCCTGGCACGACGTGTTAGCAGTACTCCAAGGCCCTACTTCTAAAGTTTATGCCCTGGAGTGACGTATCAGTCGTATGCCAAGGTTTGCGAGGTTGATTTTTTTTTTTGGTTCATCTGGAGAATGTTCCTTTAAGTTGTGCTCACGTTTCCCTTCTCTATTCTAACTCCTATAAGGTCTATTCACCTTTGAAATTCCTTACATATCTTAATCACGTGTCTGTGTGCATTCAAACTAAAGCAATTTTACATGAAAAGTTTAAAGACTCTATTTTCAGAAAAAATATAAGAGTTTTTAGTTGCTATGCATATTGATCTTAGGCTTGAAAGATAAGTCCATAAAAATACGTTTAAATGTAAGTATGTGTTATGTTTTAAAAGTCCTTTAGTAAAGTAAAAGTCTCTTTCCTTACATAGGGTAAATTGTGATTAATTGATATTGTTTATTATTTTGGGAGTAGTATCGAACACCGAATTGGGTTAAAGTCTTTTATAACTTGAAATTTTCATAAAACTACATAGCCAGCGTATGATAGGATAGCATTAACTCATCATGCAACTCCTCACTGCCTATGGATCCATAGTTACAGTACCATATCATCCTAAACCCCGATAAAGTATAGGATGACCCTTGCAACGTGAGTGAAACGCTGTATCATTGCTAGGCTCATGGTAATGGTTGTCGATTAGATAAACTCCCCACAAGTAAAGTATATTATTTTCATATTACTTTTATTGCAGATCGTATTTTAAAGCTCATATAGTTTACACTTCATGTTAATGGATTGATTCAGTTGAGTTGTTTTCAGTCATTCAGTTCAGTTTTTGTTTTGCTCAGCCATATTACATACTCGTACATTCAATGTACTAACGTCATTCGACCTGCATATTTTATGATGCAGATACAGGTGTTCAGGATCATCAACATGTGTTTCGTTGAGATCGCCTTACATTCGTAGACAATATTTTGTAAGGCCTCCTTGCTTTCGGGAGACTCCATTTTTATTTCCGTTTAAGTAGTATTTGAGGTGTCGTGAGCCTTATCCCGACATCTATATTGAACTGTTAGAGGCTTCATAGACAAATAGAATTAGATGTTTCCATTATTTCTTAGGATGCCTTTTTAACTTATGATTTATGTTAAGTATTTCAAGATAGTGATTTAAGACTTTTCTAAATGCTCATCTATTTAAGCTTTCACGTATTATGTAACGTCATGTGAGTCATAGTAAGTAAGACCAAGGGTACGCATGGGGATCAAAAATGATTCTCGAGTGCCGGTCACGTCTAAGGTGTAGGCTCGAGTCGTGACAGCGGCCATTAAGAAAGTTCTGAAACTTTTTTTACTTTATTCATGCATTGGTCACATATGCATTTCCTTGCCTTGTGTCATATTTATGTCTATGAGTGGGTTAATTTGTATGAAAAGGATTCATGTTTTATCTTATTCACTGTCATTGGTGTTGACTTATTCTAGTTAACTATTGATTCATTATGTCATTGCTTTCGTGTTTCTTAATATGTATCTATAATCTTTTTTCTTTCACTCGGCTTATGATGCCTACTGAATACCTCATATTTTAGGTACTCATACAACACGTATGCATATATTTCTAATGCAGCTCCTAGCACTAGCCACCCGCGTTGAGTTTCAGATCTCCCGTGGTCGTCATAAATTTGGATTGTGATGAGTTCTTGGCCTCTGGAGATTTGTTTTTTTCCTTATTTTTGCACTTTCTATGTATTTTGTATTTTGATTAGACAAATTTGATGTATATAGTTTTTTTTGTACTTAGATGCTCTTTTACTGTGACACCAGGTCTAGGGTTTAGTTCTTGTATATAGTTTCGTCTTTCTTGGTCACTTTCACACCCTTCATGTATATTTTGTATCGTTTTATATATATCTTTTCTATGGGCCCTCCTCTTTCTTATTATTGCTTTCATTTATTTTCTTGTTTACTTTAATTATCGTTTATAGATGGGTTTTTTCTTGTCTACTGGGGTTTTATGGTAGGTGTCATCATGGTTCCATTTCAGATCGTGACACTAAATTTTAGGAGTATATCATCTATCTAATGACTTATCATTTTTGAGTTATATCTTTTATTAAAAAATATTTTTTCGGTAATGTATCTGATCAAAATTTTAATATTATTGTATCCGGACAAGATTTTATAAAATTGTGTAAGAATCATACTTTTTATCATGTATTTAGACTGATATAATGTTTCTGGATGTTATTAAATGTCTATTCATCAATAAATTTTTTTATCTTGATTAGACTTCTAAAAAGGATGAATTAGTCTACATAAACATGCATATAGAAAGTTGACATTGTATTTGATTCATTTAAACTTTAACTTGATCTTGTTGTATGGTTATTATATTTTATATTAAGTTAAATGTATCTAAATAATTTCATAAAGTATGTATCATAGTCACTATATCATATTACATCTTTAGTGTATATTAGTATATAGAAGATAATGGATGAAATCAAATACAAACAAGCCTCTTGTTTTAGTTAATGAGAACCACACTGGGAGAAGCTTTTGAGTCGTAGTGTGATAAGGGGAAAATGGTGGCAGTGAAGCTCAAATTTGAGGATGTTCTGGATGAAGTATACATCCCACTCAACAAGCGATCAAAACTTTTGTCTTCTCGACAATTCTGTTCTTTTCTCTTTGCCTCTTTTTTTACAGATCCCACAAATTTCAAACCTTAAATTTTGGATGTGTAGTGCTCCATTTTTATTCATATTGTGGTAAGTAATCGAAGACGAACGTGAGAGGTAAAATGAGGAGAAAGACTGGATTTGGCCTGATGAATATAAGAGGAGGGGCAGGAGAGAGAACAAATTGATTGAGAGTTAGATGCATAATTTAGGGGTGAAATTAGGTAGGTGGGTATATCTCAACGTATCTCGCTTTAAAAATGCTACAAAATTATTCAATAGTAGAATAATAATAATTCGATATGAATGTTTGTGTAACTAGATAATTTTTTTATACAAATATAGAATCTGAAGACAGTTATTGAGCATGTTATCATAATATTGCCTATAACACCTTGGATCTCAAAATGGAGAAAATACAGTTTTACAAGACCTGGTGTCAGTACCAACGGAACCACCCACGGACCGTAGGTAGAACCATAGACCGTGGGTGAGGTTCCGTCGTTAAGTCCCAGACATAGGGGAAATTCAAGCTCAAAAGATGATACCTACGATCGTGGTCCACGGTTCGTCGATTGATCTACGGACCGTAGGTGGGATCCATCATTAGGGTCCAAATTTTTATGGTCTTTGATCCCACCCACGGTCGACCAGTATAGTGTGTGGTTGACATATGGACCGTAGGTGTGGGCCAACAGTCAATTGGAGGAAAATGACTATGGAGTCAACTTCAAACGGTCATATCTTGTAGTACAAAATGAATTAAGTGGCCCATGACCTATCAAATTAAAGATAATTGAATCATCTTTCCAACGCCACCGAGTTTTCTAAAATCCAATCTCGGAGTAAATAATTATGCTCATTTTAGTAAAGCCCTATCGGGCAGAGCATGAACGACGACTCCGACCGACAGTTGGTAGTCCGTCGGTACTTCCGTGGATGACCTTCATCAACTTTTAAGTCAGGGTCATTTTGGTCTTTTCCCTATGCGTTGGGAAACTTAAACTACGTCGTTTGATGTCTAAACTACGTCGTTTTACTCTGAATAAGTTTAATAACCTAGTCACACATACCCAAAACCCTCATTCTCCAAAAATCATCAAAATTAGAACAAAAAGAAGAGAAAGAGGCGCCATTTTCTTTTGTCACCGGGTATGTGGGATTTCACTAGTGGGTTCCTTTTGCCCATGAGCTCCCTAGAATTCAGTTAGTTCTTCAGATTCTCATAAACTGTTCAAATGTAGGGTTTCTAGATTTTTAAGATTTATTGTGATTATGTTCCCTTGATCTAAATAACTTGTTTCTTGATAATTTAGTATAATTCCATGTATAGTAATCAGGACCCTAGTTTGTGTAGATTCTCTTAGTTCATAAATTACACTTGCTAGGTCAGTTAAACATATAAGCATGCTTCAGTTTTCGAATGTCACATTATCGGTATATAAACGTTGCATTCTCAGTTAGCATGTCAATATTTTGACCTATTCAGTATTTTAGTTACAATTCAGTCATATACATTTTCAGTTGGGAGTAGACTTAGCACCGAGTTGGATTAGGGTTCAATGTGCCTTTATAGTCCCAGAACTACGTGCTCTATAGGATTATGAGTCGCCTCTATTGGGCATAAGATTTAGTGATCACGCCAGTCATGCCTTTATACCCCTAGCAAGGTATATTGGGTCCTCTCGATGGGGCATATACATCAAACTCCAAGTTTAGCTCACGTGATTTATGTCGGTTAATAGTAGCTCCCACAGTCAGTCTCTTAGTGCATTTGACCAGGTTTTCAACATTTATATCAGTTTACAGTTCAACCTATTATCTTTCATGATTAGCACTTGATCATTGCATTCAGTTGAGTTCTTTTCAGTTATACTTCAGTACATATCTATATCTTGTTTCAGATTATATCATTGCTCAATTATGCTTTGTTTAGCTCACATGTATTTCTTCATCTTAGTATTTATATCTTGCATGCTCAGTACATTTCAAGTACTGACGCATACTATGTGCTACATCCTTTCATGATGTAGGTTCAGGTACTCAGTATCCAGATCACGCATAGATCGATTCTCGGTCCGTATTCAACAGCTTCAGTGGTGAGTCCTCATATTTCGAGGATAATATACTTTTCATTTTAGTCTTTACTTTCAGTTTTCAGTTTTGTTAGAGTTAGATAGGGCATGTCCCAACAACTCAACTCAGTAAGAGGCTTTTTAAATATAGTAGTAGATTCAGCTTGAGTTGTTAAGTTATTGTTTCAGTTATCACTAAACTCTTAGTATGTTTTATACATTCAGACGTGTTGGGTTTTTCCCCACTTTCAGTTATCCATTGTTTTAGCTTCCACATAGTACATGTTTTATTCAGTAACTTTTATAGTATGCTTATGATATGCCACACACAGGGTTAGATTGGGGTCACTCGTGATCTTAGGTCCCGTGTTACGTCAAGGGGTAGCCTCAGGGCGTGATATTGCCTTTGTCCATGATGAGGCCATATCAAATGATACAATTAATGAGCATTCCTATGTTCTGGATAATTAATGCTTAAGTCTTCATATAGCTAGGGATGACAATCGGTGAGGTAGATACGGGGTGAGGTGAGTGTAAGGCTATGCGGGGCGGGGCGGAACGGGGAGGGTTTAAGGTTTTGCGGGATGGGTGGATGTGGGAGGAGGGTTGAAGTGGATTTTCTTAAAACTAATGCAGGTGGGGCGGGGCACGGCGGAGCGGGGCGTGGGTATATGTGATTTTGTGTGATTTAAATTTAATTTTAATTTTTTACATGTTATAAGAATGATAGAACATTATTTACTAATATAATTTCTTTAAAGGTATTAAAATATTTAAGATAGTAAATGAAAATGGTTCAATAAAAAATAACTCAACTTCTTACATGTTTCCCAATTGACCTCTAAAAATAAAATTTTAAGTCAATATCCAATTGAATTAATACAACTTAATGAAAAAATAAATTTATTTTTTAGTAAAGAAAATACTAAAAAAATTATGTGGGGCAGGTCTATGCAGGGCGGATTGAAAATAATTAAAAATGATATGTGGGGCATCCGGGCAGATTAAAAACTTTACGGATTAAGCTCAACCCGATCCGCCTTCACCTCAGTCCCCGCACTGCACCGCCTCATTGCCATCCCTACATCTAACTCATTTTACATGAGTAATTAAGAGTTGTCCATTAACAAGGAAACTGCTCATATTAAGTCATGTAACAGAGTTTGTGTGTGCTTGGATTGACTTATTTTTAGTAACTTTTGACTTTAAAGATTTTTCCTTTTATTTTGAAAGGTGTTTGGAAAAGACAAAAAAAAATTAGCTTTTAAATTTATTTTTTTAGATTGAAAAAAATACAAAAATAAGCTAAAAGTAAAAAATTGAGTATTTTCAACTAATGACTCTTAGCTTTTATCTTATCAACTACTTCAAAGAGGCAATCCAAACACCCTTGTCAATTAACAAGTACAAACTACAATAAATCAACTAAATGGAAGTTCCAAATAATACTACACATATTATTAAGAGTAAAATTGAAATGGTGTATGCTTCATTCAAGGTATATACTCCTTTCAAATGTTTGATTTCTCCAATAGTTACTCAATCAATGATTATTATCTCAGAATATCACTTTATTGTTGAAGACAAATCAATATTAAAAACAAATTTAACTGTTTTGTGATAATAACTATTAGTTGAGTGACCATTTGAAAAATCAACCTTGCACTTTTAGGATTTGATCAATTTTAAAAGGGGAAAAAGGACAAATATACCCCCGAAATATCATAAATGGTATGCATATATCCTCCGTCATACTTTTGGGACATTGGTGCCCCTGTCATCCAAAAATTAGAGCATATATGCCCTTCACTCTAACGGAAGACTAAATAGGGACACGTGGCACAATCTTATTCGTCGATCCAATATTTAATAAATGTCGGATCGGTGGATAAGATTATGACACGTGTATATTTGTTAGTATAAAGGGTATATATGCTCTAGTTTTTGGACGGCTCCCAAAAGTATGATGGAGGGTATCAACATACCATTTACGATAGCTCGGGGTATATTTGTTCCTTTCCATTTTAAAAGAAATATATAATTATATATATATATATATATATATATATATATTGATTATAATACGGTATAAGTATAAAAAATACACCTAAATTATCTTTTTTTTTTGTTAGTTTCATAATTAAACTATTGGGAGTGTGAGTTTCACACCACTAAGGCGTGTTTTTCAAACTAATGAGTGATGACTTAGGTATGAAACTCACACTCACAATAGTTTAGATATGAAATTTTAAAAATACGACAATTTATATGTGTTTTTTTATATTTATCTATTATAATTTCGAATATTCAAAATTTTAAATGTCAAAAGAAGTACAATGTAACATTCAAACCGTGGAAAAGGATCCAGACTTTGTGATGTATATGTAATGCAAGCCGCCCTGTGAATAACATTTTTTTGGTTACTTTCTATTTGTGAATAACGAGATCTATATCTTGACATTATCTTCTAGACTTCCACTAAGAGCCCGTTTGTATTAAGATTTATATCTTGACATTATAGTGATGTTGTGAGGTCAAAAATACTTGTACAAAATTATTTTTAGAAAAATTAAGGTATTTGACTTATCAATAAAATCGATCTTAATTAGAAACAAATATAATTTTTGTATTATTGGAAAGAATCTACAAATTTCTGCTTCTTAAAAAAATAGAAATAGAAAATTATTTTTTCAAGACTAAACTATCCTTGTTATATATATATATATATATATATATATACTAATAGATCTCTTATATTTATATATTTTTGTTGTAAATTTTCGTATGTGGTGATTAAATTTGTGGATAATTTTAAAATTTATTTCGCTTGATATTTTTAGTCATATTTAAATTATTATGTTAATATATATCAATATTTCATTTTTTTAATTTTATCTCTGTATAATATTGATTGAAAAGTTGAATATGTTCATTTTGATTTAATAGGAATAAAAATTAAATTATATTTTTTATAAAGCATATTTAAAATAATTTTTCTTATAAAATATTTTTAATATTAGAAGTGCATTAATAGTATCAATACACTTCTAATATTAAGATTATTTTATAAAAAAGAAATTATTTTAAATATCTTTTATAAAAAAATTAATCTTGTCTTTTTTCGTACACATTTTAAGAAAGATTAGTCAAACACTATATGCTTATCAAAAGCACTTTTCAAATAAATTAGGCAAATAAAAATTACTTTTTTTTCAATGTGACGTCATAAAAGGCAGTAGATACGTTACCCGAGCTTATTTGACCAAGCTAAGTGTTCTGTTTTAAAAGAGTAAAGTATCAAAACACATTAAAATTATTTCATTTTCTGAATTTCAGACCTAAAATATTAAAAGTGGAAGTGTCATACCTAAATTATGACTCATTAATTTGAGAGAAACACATCTAAATTGTGTGTATAATACACTCTATTTTATTTAGAAAAATATTATCACATGACATTTTATATGGATAAAATATTTCACTTTGATAAAAAATATTACTATTACTATTAATTAAAAGTTAAAGAGTAAAGTATTATTACCTAAAAAATAATATTTTTTAATTTAAAATATTTTTCTTACCCCTCGGCACCACCTCCTCCCCTGTACCCCGACAATTCCCCCCCCCCCCCCCCCTCAATTTATTTCACCCTTACCAAAAAAAAGTTAGATATTATTTTTATCTTGAAAAAAATAAATATCTACCACACCCCATCTGACCTTTCACTTTCAATTTTTTATATATGAAATAATATATATTGGATTCGTTCTTGCATATGCACTAATATTTAGTATTGCACAGGGTCTAATATACCCTAATATCTATGACTGTATAATTGTGGTTAGGGGTGTACTACATGATCGAGTTAATTCAAAATTTTCAAATATCAAACTAAATTATTTGTGTCAAATTTTAAAATTTATAAACCAAATCAAATTAATAAAACTCGGATTGTTTTGGGGTTTTTAATTTCGAGTTTTTTCGTGTTGGTTTGGGATTTTCAAATATCAAATCAAATTCTTTGTGTCAAGTTTTTAAATTTATAAATCAAACCAAACTAATAAACCTTGAGGTTTTTTGGACTTTTCGGATTTTTTTGATAAAGTATTCATACAATCATATAATTAACTTGTTATCCAAATATTTCTTTAGTCCAACAAAAATACAACTATCTAAGGTATTTCTTAAGAAAATAACACAAGATATGAGATGAGTGATGACACTAAATGTTCAATAAAAAAAAATGGAATTGTATAAAATAAATATTGCAAAATAAGTCATAACAAAAAATGATCATAATTTAAATTAAAAGTGCTAAATCATGATAAAATAAGACTAATAAGTATTAATTACATGATTAAACATTAAAGAAAAATTAAAATTAGGTTATGAGTTTTAAATGTCTAAACCAATGTAATACTAAGAGCAAATATTTAACATTATTGTCATTCTTAGTGCTGAATCAATTTTTTTTTGTTAGCATTAGTATTGATTTGATTTTGAATTGAGTTTAATTAGAGTTACTAATATCTATGGACTATAACTTTTATTGGACCATTCAAAATTCTATGTCTCAAAAAGCTTGAAAAAATATGTTAAAAATAAAAATTATGAAAAAGATATAAGTAATATTTAGAAATTATATCAAAGTAAATACTTTTACGTATAAAATAAACTTTAAAAATTATATATAAATGTCGGATTGGTTTGGTCTCGGGTTGGCATTCTTAATTAGTTAAAACCAAACCAACTCAAGTATAGTCGAGTTTTTTTTAATACCACACCAGATCAAACCAAATTATTAGTCAAAACTTTTTTCAATTTAACTCAATTTACAATTTGATTCCATTTTCAGTTTGATTTGGTACACCCTTAATTGTGCTCTATAGCTTGTTGATGTGGCATAGTTCTATCAACAAGAATACCTTTCTTGACTTCTTTCTCTTTCTTTCCTTTTCTCATTTAATTTAGTCCATTTTTTCCCTTCTTCCCCTTTTCATTAATTATTTATCGTCATTTTTAACATTACTGTTTTGTGTGTGTATATATATATATATATATATATATATATATATATATATATATATATATATATATATTATATTTTAAGATGTCAGTAAGTGTTTCAATAAATTACTCAATTAAAGTTTAAGATAATTTTAAAAATACAAAATAAAAAGATTTTAGTTTCTAAGGCTTTATTTTGTAGGAGATTACGAATTTCCAATTTGATTTACACACATTGAAATCTTTCAGTATCAACATACAAATTGACATTTTTCTAATTCCAGAGTTCATTTGTGCTTTCTTTTGAATACATCCTAATGTGAATGGATTTATTGCTTATTTCCTTATAGATTAATGTAAATAATTAAAAGAATCGCTACAAAACTAAAATCAATAGTCTTATACCTAACATCAATAATGTTTCAAAATATATTAAACGGATGCATTGTATCATTAACTGAAACAAAACTATTAGAAGAGATTGATTTAATTTTTTATTTTTTAAAAAAGGAATAAGGTCTATTATTATGTGATGTGAAAGATGCAAAAGAAAACAACCAACAGGTTGTTAAAGAAATTCAAAGGAAAATGCTTTCTAGCATGGTTCCCCTTTATCGAACTACATTTCAAAGTTCGGATAAAACTTCCTTTTCCATCAAAGTTAATTTGCAAATAATGTATTGGTGACCTTATTTAGTGGTGTTTGGCCATGAAAATTAAATATTTTTTATTTTATGAAAAAATTAAAATTGAAGTTGTGATCGGTCATACTTTCAGCAAAGAAAATGCATTTTTCCTAATTGATGATTTAACACCCCCCACCCCCGACAAATTTCTATAAGACTAGTAAATTCATATAATGTGACCAAATTATTTGAAATAAACGATCAAATTTGTTTCGAAGATTAATAGCTCAAAATAGATAATCGCATAATGTCACAAATAGTTTTTTCACTCTATTTAGAATTTTTTCATTTGGAGTTGTGTTTGGTTATTGATTTACAAATAATATTTGATTGTTTGAACGTACTTTATTTTGAAAATATGAAATTTAATTTAAATGGATCATTCATAAAAATAAAATATATTAACATAAAATATGAAAAGGAAAATATAGGAAAAATGAAAATAATATTTTAGTTAGTATTTAAAATTTTCATGGTCAAACACTGATTTTCAAATAAAGAATTTTTTTTTTAAAAATCTGCTTGGTCAAACAAGTCAATAACTCATTGTATGTTTTTACGCGAATACCCAATCTCTCTCTCTATATAAAGGAGAAACATAGAGGAGGTGATGTGGCATCTCTATGACCTTCATTTCTATTTATTTTTTTTCTCCTTCTTTTGGCTTTTTTTCTTCATTTTCTCAATAAATCTTTTGTTTATTAATTTTAAAAATTTAATCATATTTACTATTCTAATCATGTCTAATAAGTAGGTGTGTACATGGTCTGGTTGGTTCGGGTTTTCAAATATCAAATCAAATCATTTGTGTCGGATTTTTAAATAATCTATAAAGCAAACCAAACCAATAAAAATCGAGTTTTTCAACTTCGGGTTTTTTCGATAAAGTATTCATACAAACATATAATTTACTTGTACTTCAAATATTTCTTTAGTCCTACTTACCAAAATACAACTATCTAAGATGTTTCTGAAGAAAATAATACAAAATATTATATAAGTAATGATACTAAAATATCCAACAAAATAATAATAATAATGAAATCGCGTAAAACAAATATTGCAAATTAACAAGTCATAATGAAAATGATCATAATTTAAAAGTACTAAATCATTCTAAAATAAGTTTAATAAGTATTAGTTACATAACTAAATACTAAAGGAAATTAAAAGATTTTGAGTTGAACATTTATGTTTATTTGAGTATTTCAAACGGTTTTGAGTTAAACTACTTTATCAATGAGATCTTATGAGTTAATACTTGTATCTAAGGTCCTATGTTGTTGAGTAAGTCTTCCGCTTAGTACTGAGCCAGGTCAAGGGTTCACTTGGGGACCAACGATGGTTCTCGAGTGCTCATCACGTCCAGTGTGTAATCTCGGGGCGTGACACTTAAACATGTCATGTAAAAGATTGCTATTGAAAAGTTGTCAAAAAAGGAAAGAGTTATTTTTTTAAAAATGAACTAAAAAGAAAAGCAGGTCAAACAAATTGAAATGAAGAGTATTATTTTGTTGGAAAAAATATGCAGACACATACTCTTAAAACTTTAGTAGACTTTAACAAGTATATCTGTCATATATAATTGAAACTGAGACATACATGAAAAAAAACTAAAATGTGCTAAATGGCTTTTACATTTGTTGTCCTTTTTAACAAGTTGATGATTAAAGTTTGTTCTTTATTATATAAAACTTATGTTTCAATTTGAGTTTATTTGAAATAAAATTGGGCGTTGAATCGTTGAAATTTCGAAAATAAAATCCATGCACTTCAGACACAAATTTTCAATATTAATCGTGTATGCTTGAAATATTCCCAAAAAAATAGGTTAACTTGTAAAAGAAAATTGTAAAGCAGGCATTAGTTATCCTTGATTGAAGATTGTAAAGCAGACATTAGTTTCAAGAAACACTCTTACTTATCTCAACATGGAAAGAAGTTAGAGGCAAGAAAAGTAATACGACCGGATCTCTACACTTAATTAAGAAAAAATTAAGTTATCCTTGATTGAAGAATTTTTTTTTTAGATTAAATAAAAAGACGATCGTTATAAATCAAAGAATTGATTAATCAAATCAATCTCAACAACATAAGATTAATCAATAATTCTCCATTCATTCCTAGAGATACTTTAGATGTGACAATGGTCACAACGCATTAACCAAGCAGTATAAAATACTGTTCACTCTTTTGTTTTAATAAATCATTGTTCTAAAAGAGATAAAAAATCTATACAAATAGAGATTGTGACCACAAAAAATAAAACTGAAATCATCTAAGATTGTAGGTACTTTCAAACCTCACACATAACACTTTGTCATTAATGTTTCCTCAAGGCTATAAAGAAATTTTTTGTAACCTTATGTGACTAGACTAGGAACCATATTGATATTAGTTCATCAGAACAATTATGTAAAATAGACACTCCTCAAACACGCCTCCTTACTTATATGACGTGTCTTATATTACTTGTTAGGTCTGATTATTAGTAGTTGAATTATACTTTAATAAATTATATCTTAATTTTTTAAATTAAATAATTATATTTTTAATATGATAAATAAATAAATAAAAATAAACCCAGGGAGTAACATGTATCTTTTTTTTGTGGCCTATATCCATGTACTTCATGCAATAATACTCCACAGTATATGGTCTATGTTGTGGTCCACTCATTGTTACATTCTTTAATTTTAGGCCACAAAAAAAGCAAAAAATTCTTTAGTGTTCCTAACCTCTCGTAGTTCAATTATAAATACTACTATCTGATCTCCTCTAGTAGTATAAAGTAATAAAAACCTCAATTGCTCTAAAATTGACACAAATATTTCCATGCATTCCAGTTTCCACTACAATACAATCAACATGTATTTTCTTTCTCATCTCTTACCACTATTAGTTGCTTGGTTTTTAGCCCTTTTTGTTGCTCGCAAATACAAAAGTAGAAACATAACAAGTGCAGCAATTGGTGCACCTAAAGCTCCAGGTGCATGGCCTTTTATAGGTCACCTTCATCTTCTTAACGGCCATCTTCCCGTTTGTCGAACCCTAGGACTCATGGCTGATAAATATGGACCTATTTTTCAATTACAACTTGGTGACCATCCAGCTATTGTGGTCAGTAATTGGGAAATGGTTAAAGATTGCTTCACAGCTAACAATGACAAAATATTTGCTAGTAGACCAAATATGGCAGTAAGCAAGTATTTAGGGTATAATGGAGCCGTTTTCGCTATGGCCCCTTACGGACCATACTGGCGTGATATACGTAAAATGGTAACTCTTGAACTCTTAACTAACAGTCGCCTTGAGAATCTAAAACATGTCCGTACATCAGAAGTGAGTTGTTGTATTAAAGAATTGTACTCAAATTGTCCAGGACAAGTGAATTTAAGTAGTTGGTTTGAGAACATAACCTGTAATATAATCATTAGAATGCTTGCTGGGAAGCGATTTACTGGATGCGCGGAGGAGATGAATTTCAAAGAATCTATAAAGAAAGCGTTGTACCTAGGTGGAGCTTTTGTTTTTTCAGATGCAATTCCATGGCTTGAATGGATGGATATTGGTGGGCATATTAAAGCAATGAAAGAGACTTATAAAGAAGTTGATAGTATGTTTGATAGCTGGTTAAAACAACATATCAATTCTATTAGAGATGGAGAACAATCTGATTTTATTGATATCATGCTTTCCACCCTTCCAGAGGAAACCAATATGGAGTCTGCTGCATACAATCGTGATGCCATTATCAAGGCAACAACTTTGGTAAGCTCTGCTTATTATTTTGATGAATACTATCTTCCTAGCTAATTATTTGTCAATTTTTGAATTAACACACTTATTAAGAAAGCATTTACTCCTTTTGTCCCTGACACTTTTCGGTTTTCGAGAGTCAAAAAGTTTAAGTTTGACAGACGATTTGCGGATGGAATCTTCAAATTTTTTGAAAAGAAATTTATATATTTAAAAACTACGTAAAAAATACTATAAGTTATAATAATTGACAATTCAAAATATTTGAAAAATTTACGGTTAAAGATAGACTTGTTTGAATCTCGAAATCCGAAAAGTGCCACATAAATTGGAATAGAGGGAGTATTGACATAGTGAGATTATTATTTCACCTCTATTAATTATGAAGTGGATGAATTAAAAATTTAAGAATTTCAAGAAGTTCTACATTTTTCAAAGTAATTAATTGAGGGTATTATAGGTAAAATTATTTTGTCCTTTCTTGATTTGTCAAAATGGACAAGTAATTAGAAACAATTAAAACACGAAAAGTGGACAAATAATTAGCAACAAAGTAATTATTCAACTTTATTTAGTTAACTTTCATAATCATCAGTTTTAGCCGAAAATGCAATTTCTTCTACTTATTCAATAGCGTGTTGGTTATTATAAATTTTTAGTTTTTTTTTATTTATTTCAAAAATTAAAGTCATTACTTAGATTTATTTAGGATGCAACCCACCCTAAATCCAATTCAATTATTGATCTGGCCCGCTTAATTAAAAGGATTGACTATATAAAAGAGGTCCTTAATAACATTTAACTAAATGAATGGAGTACTATTTAAAATGTTAGATATTGAAGAATCAAACTTATGATTTCATGGAATAGTATTTAATGTATTAGTACATTACTTAAATGCAATAAATTCCATGTGTTCGAGTTCATTTTGGATAGTTTGATTGAGTGTATTAGAAAAAAAAAATGCATATAACTTTGTGTATTGTTAGTATCTTGTTTGGTACACTTTTTCAGTCTATGTATGTATAACTAATTAACTCTATTGCATATTGAGGTGTATAATTACTAAAACATGAAAATCTATGATATTAGTAAATGCAAAGGGTTTTAATGCATGCATTAGTATAGTGAAAGACTCAATTGCCCCTATTGCCCTTTTGTTATATTTTTTTTTACCAAATTTATAAAGGGCATCTATATAATATAGCTATTTTGAAATTTTTTCATGCAATTTTTAATATATCAAACCAAACAATATATAAAAAATAATCTTTTCATAATTAATGCAAACATAATTACTACAAATATTATATTTAGCATTATTTTTATACACCTACCAAATCCCCTTAATGACATGAAACACGCTGCCATAATAAAAGGAAGAAACAAAATAAACAACTTTGTCATTAAGAGTTAGGCATGTAGGAAGTAGCTAGCAATTTTTTTTAAAGAAAAATGATTTTATTTATGATTTATAAACAAAATCTCAATCCATTTTGTTTAATTTTATTTAATCACTTTTCACATAATTAACCAAAAGCACAGAAAACTGAAATTGTACAACAATAAGGGTGTGTTTGGTATGAAGGAAAATATTTTTCGGAAAATGTTTTCTAATTTTCTCATGTTTGGTTGGGTTAAATATTTTGGAAAATATTTTTCAAATCAACTCATTTTCCTCAAATTTAAGGAAAATGACTTCCCTTCAAAACTTAAGGAAAGCATTTTCCAAAACTCTCTTCCAACTTCCAATTAAAAAAAAATTGTTGAAAAAAATCAATTTATTTGGTCCCTACCCTCAAATCAACCCCCAAAAAAAAAAAAAAAAATTTAAAGTTTGTTTTTAAATTCAATATTTTTACCCCACCCTCACCCCTACCCCCACCCCCTACTACCACCCCTCCCAAAATAATATTAAAAGTTGTTTTAAAAAGATATTTCTAATTTCAATTTTTTATTTTTTTACACCCCCACCTCCTACCCTCACCCCACCAGCCCCCTATCCCACCTCCTTCAAAAAGAAAAAAATTTAAGTTTGTTTTAAAAAAATATTATTTCATTTTTTCATCCTTACCCTCGACCCCCCTACCCACCCCCTACCAGCCCCCCCACTCCCCAAAAAAAATTTTAAGTTTGTTTTTAAAAAATATTTTCGACTTCAAAATTTCATTTTTTCACCCCTACCCTCGACCCCCCACCCACCCAACCCCTACCAGCCCTCCACACCCCCAAAAAAAAATTAAGTTTATTTTTAAAAAATATTTTTAACTTTAAAATTTCAATTTTTCACCCCTACCCTCGACCCCCCCACCCACGCCCTACCAGCCCCCCCCAACCCACCCCCTACCAGTCCCCCCACCCCCAAAAAAAATTTTAAGTTTGTTTTTGAAAAATATTTTTAACTTCAAATTTTCAATTTTTCACCCCTACCCTCGACCCCCCCACCCCCACTCCCCACCCCCCAAAAAAAATTAAGTTTGTTTTTAAAAAATATTTTCAATTTCAACAATTATTTTCTACTCTAGTAAAAATAAAAGAAATTTTTTCAAAAACATTTTTCATTCATAAATCAAACACTAAAAATCTTTTTCGGAAAATATTTTCTACTCACCAACCAAACATGAGAAAATAAGTCAAAAATTAACTTGTTTTCCAAGAAAACATTTTCTAGGAAAATATTTTCCACGGAAAACATTTTCCTTCATACCAAACACACCCTAATAGTAAATTCGTGCAATTATTAGTTTGAACCGTGATTTTAATTATCTATGTCTCATTTTATGTGAGGTAGTTTGATTCGATATGGAGTTTAAAAAAAAATATTTAAAACTTGTGATCTAAAATGAATGATAGAAATTTGTGTGGCTATAAATCATTTCATTAAGAGTAAAATATATATTTTAAAGTTAAATTATTCTGTATCATTCTTTTTTAAACTGACTAAAAAAATAAGTGATAAATTGAAACAAAGAGAGGAGTAATAGTTAGAGAATTTACATTTTCCTTTTAGCTTTTTATCTGTCATTTTTTCTAAAAATTGAAGATATGTCATATTCATAAAATATAGGATTATATTTGGGAATTTTATAAAATAAATAGAAGTAGATATAGCAGGTTGTATGAAAAAACATAAGTCTGCTTAATCACATGGCTTGCCTACCAAAGTAATTTATTGTGGAAAGAGATGCAAAAAGACAACTCAAGAAGGCTTTCATTTTCACTGTCTATACTTGATAGGGATCCGACTCTTCTTCATTTTTCTTTTTTTCATTTTCTTCGAGTTCTTCCTTGGATGTGAGACACATGGCATATGTAAGAATTAATGATTAAAATTTAATTGAATTTAAATAAGATTTTAATTATGATTTAGATAATTAATATTTCATAAGGAAAATGACAATACTATAATCATAACAATATATTATTTTGTCCATAAATATATTATTAAAAAAATTCTCTTTTTTTCTAATCTTTTTCTTACTATTATTCTTTGATTTTCATTTTTTTTAAAAACTCTTACTAGTATTATCTTCTGTTTTTGTCCATAAATATATTATAAAATAATTTCTCTTTTTCTATTTTTTTTTCATTGAGATTGTTTTTGTTATTAATTATATGTAAACTAATTTTAAAGAGAAAGTTCAAAGTTGCTATCTAAGACTTAATTTTTTTTTAAAAAAACAGAAGATAAATACTCGTAGGAAAAAAAATTTAGAAAAGAGAAAAGTTTTTATAATATATTTATGGACAAGATATTATATTGTTATGACTTATAATTATGATATTATATATTTTTCTTATGAAGTATTAATTATCTAAATCATATTTTAATCAATTAAATCTTAGCCATTATTTTTTATCTATACCATGTGTCTCACATCCAAGCAAGAACTTGGGAAAAATGACTATCAGTTTAATAGTACCTTCTTTAAATTGAACGAATAACTATTAGTTTAAAATCACATGTAACTTGAAGGAACAATGATAAAATGACTACTAAAAAATATCGTGAAATTATGAGAAAGATGAAATATTCTCTCATTTTATCTTGCAGATACTTATCATGACAGCATCAGAGAGCACTGCAGAGACATTAATATGGGCATTATCTTTGCTAATGAATAACATTGACTCATTGAAACTAGCCCAGAATGAGCTAGATGAGCAAATAGGAAGAAATAAATGGGTTGAAGAGTCAGACATCAAAAAGCTTCCCTATTTGCAAGCTATAGTAAAAGAAACCTTACGTCTCTACCCACCTGGTCCTTTGGCAGGGCCTCGAGAGGCCATCGAAGATTGTTACATCGGTAAGTATCATATTAAAAAAGGCACTCGCTTGATTGTTAATCTATGGAAGCTTCAACGAGACTCGAGAATCTGGGAAGATCCGAATGAGTTTAAACCAGAGAGGTGGTTTTTGAACCAACATACAAATATTAATTTTAGAGGACAACATTTTGAGTATATTCCTTTTAGCTCTGGAAGAAGAATGTGCCCTGGTTTGACGTTTGCAACCCAAGTAGTGCATCTTACGCTAGCAAAATTACTTCATGGATTCAATATTTCAATGCCAAAGGACGAACCAGTAGATCTAACTGAGGGCTTAGGCATTGCCTTGCCTAAAGTCAAGCCTCTTCAACCACTTCTTTCTCCCAGATTGGCTGTGGAACTCTACCAAACTCTTTGAACAAAAAAAATGTGATATTCGTAGCCTATATTGTGTGTTTACTATTTTCATTCTAAAAGGATTATGAAGTTTATCACCAAATTTTGGGATAAGTCATTGTTTTCTTGTATTTGATGGTAAGACGTTAATGTTTATAAATTAAGAAAGTTTTTTTTTTTTCTCCTTTTTTTAGTAATTATGATTAAATTACACAAAGATGATCTCCGTACTATATATATTTTTGTCAAAAGACAATTGTATCGCTGATCTTTGACAATTCAACCAACATGCTTGGATTTTATTAGTACCCTCAATTCACGTGTCATGCATGCTCCAAAACTCAAGGTCATTATAACACCTATCCTAACCTGTCGGTAGATAAGTCAATCTTTCACCTAACACTAGAGCCGTCTTAACCACAAGCCAACTATTTATTGATTCAAATCTTAAATAAAAACATTTTTGTTATCTATATTGATTTATATATCTATTATTTGTAATTTTAATATCGTTTAAACTTTTACTATATGAAAATTTGGAATTTTGTTATTTGAACTAAATGATTTTTTTCCCCTTTAAACGGTTTGTGCTCAAAATCTTTATTGAAGATAATTCTGTAAAGAACATTACTAGATCGGTTGTCATATTTTTTTTCTTGAACCTCAAGGCAAAGGATTGAGTCATTGTACGGACAACATATAACATTGTCAGATTTCAATACAACTTATATTCTAATTAATTCACTAATATTTATCATTTTTTCTATTTCTTTATTATTATAAACTAGTTAACATGTTCGCGCGATCATAACAACTATTTTTAAGACAAAAATTTCTTATAAATTAGCACATACTAAAAAAGAAGAAATATGATCAATACTTAGGTCAAAATTTTAAAATGTTTATTATAATTGTTTCAATTTTTAAGATACAATTTTCTTATTATTTTGTTGGGGTGAAAAGAACATGTTTTTTATTTTGAAAAAAAAAATACTAACTTAATTTTCTGCTTAATTTTCTATTTGCCGTTGATCATCAAATAAAACATAAATAATCTGCCCTCCTCATTTTTTAAAAGAAGGGATGCTTAATTGAATGAGGAACTACTGAACTTAGACTTTTTATAATATCATTTCTCAATATTTAAATACTTGTTAAATACTTATTTAAATACTTGTTATGTACGACTGTATGTAATCTTTTTAAAAAAGTCTTTTATTTTTTTAAAAAAAATTGTGCAAGTTAAAATATGAAAATTAACAAAAAAGCATGTCAATAGTAATACAAAGGAAAGAACAACTAACTATTTTCTAATCAAATGAAAGATAAATATATAAAATTGTAATGATAAAATTGAAAAGCAATTAATATTAATGTTTCAACAAACAACTCGAAACAAAATTATATCGTTATTTTTATTTGTTTTAATTATCAAAATACTCTTGAGGAGTTACAAAACTCACTAATATTTAATTATTTAGAGAAAATCAAATTTTAAATTATGACAATAAAAAAAGAGAAAAAGAATAAATAGGACTCTTAGTATATAAGAGTTTTTGCTAGTGTCTGTTTTTATATCATATTAAAATTATTTATAATTTTTTTTCGTCTTCACACGAATAAAAAAAAGTTTATATTTATATCTCAATATATTTCACTAAAATAGTACTTCATTTCATTTTAGTGTGGATTTTGTATGTTTCGTTGTGGTCGTTTTATTTAATTACTAAAAAGTTAGAAAATAGAAAATTATATTTCATTATTTTAGTACAAACTTTAAAAATCTTGAGTTTTAATAAATAATATATCCTCCCTCTATTTTAAAATAAGTGAATTGTTGAGCCTTTTTTATAGTTCAAAATAAGTGAATTGTGCAAAGTTTAAGAGATATGTTGAACAATTCTTCCATTCCCCCCCCCCCCCCCCCCCACCTCATTTACAATGTTAAATAATTATAAAAGAAATGACTTTTTGAATACAAAATATGTGCATGGCGTCATCAGGAAAATAAATCATTTATTTTTAAAGTTATTTAGAACGCTCATTTATGTAATAGATAAATGACTTAATTTTGAGTAATTTTATTATATGATGTAAATGAAAGAAAAATGATAAGAAGTCTTAAAAAGAGAGAAAAAATTAGGTAAAAAGGAATTTAGGAGACATGTTATTTTAGTAAAAAATATACATAGATAAAGATTTTTGTAAGTCACGAGATAGATCAAAGTTAGAGTATGTCTTGTTACCAAAAGCTTACAACCACAAATAAAGAAAAAACATATGCATCCATGAAAATGTTCTACATGTAAACCTTGAATAGCTGATGTGCAAATGATAGACTAAAATTTAAAGCCATTATATTTTGGAAAAACTAAATGTAGAGGTAATGAAGAGAATCATAGAAATGAGTTGAGGAGATATGTCATTTACGTAGTAAATGTGAATAAATGGAGGTTTTTGTAATTTATGAGTTGTAATTATATGTAATAAATTTTATAATTTTTTTTAATTATCAAACAAATTAATTAATGAAGAGAGTAAAATCATTTTTTTAGTTTCATAATAACTTAAACAAATATCAATTTTCTCTATGTATAATTATTTTTATACTTTTAGTATTTCTTAACTTAAGAAAATATGTTCATTGTAATTGGATATTTGCAGAACAAACTTGGTTCATTCTGAAAAATTTCATTAAATTAGAAGAATTAAATGTTTTGTGAAAATTGAATCCAGCAATCATATATAAAGGCTAATTTTACACAAAGTGTTAACAAATACGAAACAAAAATTTAATGGAGGGGATCTCATCTCCTTTTTAGTCAATTCGAATTCCACAAAAGAAAGAAATGTGTTATATCATCTAAATTAGAATGAAAAGAAGCGGATAAAGCTAAACAAAAGATGATGGAATCTTGATCGGGAAATTATGTCATATTAAGTGTATATGCGAAAGACAAAAATTTATATAATGAAAATATCAAAAAAAATTATTTAAGCAACAAAATAATCAGTTGAAGATCATGTTGCCCTTGATACAAAAAATGTGTTTTGTAATATAATCTTGTTCGTGAAGGGTACACATCTTGATGGATAAATAATTAATTGAAAAATTATGTAAGCAACAATAAGTACATCTATATATTTGTATATTATTGAAACTTCTACTTTTTTAAATTTTAATCTGGCCAACTCTTGATAATCTCCCACCACCATTAAACTTTCTTCTTCATTTTGATGACTTGAAGCAAATTATTTTTTGATCATCTCCTTTAATTTGACGAATCTTACACCGCCTTCAAACTTTCTTCTTCATCTTAATTAATTTTTGTTTGGCTATTGTAACACAAGAAGAAATTCTTAAAAATATATCTATAATCTTCATAAAAGTTGAAAAAAAAAAACTAACAATATGAAGTTGGAGAATATAGAAATGAACATGCAACAACACCATAGAGGATTGTTATTTATAGATTATTTAAATCATAAAAAGTTAAGTAGAAGGAAGTTGAGGAGACATGTTATTTAATTAGAGAATTCAAATAGATGGAGGTTTTTTTGTAACTTTCATATGATATAATTATATATAATGAATATGACTAAATTTTTTACTTATTTAATAAATTGATTAATGGAAAAAAATGAATGAAAAAACTCAAAAAAGGAGAAAAAAGATAAATAGGTTTCTAGGCCATTGAGAGGTGCCACATCACCTTGTTTATATCTAGCTTTATTATATATATATATATATATATATATATATATATATATATGTGTGTGTGTGTGTGTGTGTGTGTGTGTGTGTGTGTGACAATAGATAAAAAAAATTAAGCAAACAATTTCATTAGAGAAGGAATAAGATAAGAAAATGTACTACTACTTATTTTCAGGAATAACAACAGCTTCTTGGGTCTTTTGCCTTTTCGATAGGACTAAATATGACATTCATCCATGTAAATTGTAATAATAACTAAACTAATGGATGAAATTTAGGGGCAGAATTAAATATTTGCAACCATAAAATGAGTTTCATGAATTATTGCCTCTTCATTTGCGGTATACTGTAACGTACATATACATAAAATAATAAAGAAATTAATGGAAGAATTTAAAGGGAAATGATCAATAGAGGGTATTTATTTAATTTAATCAATATATTAAGATGATAATAAGAGAAAAAGGTAAAAAAAAAAAAGACAAAATATAAATACAAATGCTGGGCTAAGAGGAATGCCACATCAACGCTCTCATATCCAGCTTTATATATAAGGACGTATCATAAGCATTATCATAAGCAAACATAATAAGAGATCAATATGTGATGCAATAAATGTCCTCGGAGTATCATTAACGGTTATTATGTTAGAAAAATCTAGAGTTTTTATGTCACTTTTTATTTAGTGCTAATTCTAGAAAGTTGGCTACCCTTATGATTAGGCAATGAACTAATCGATGTGTTGGCAAAAAGGATATCCAATGTAATTTTTATTCGATTAAAGATATTAGTAAATAGACATATTATTATATAACCTTCTACTTTTTAATCAATAAATAGTTTTTTTTTTTTTAGTGTTGAGGATAAATCGTCAAGCCTATGAATATATTAATTAGCCAAATTTTCTCTTTTTTTTCTTTACTCTCTTTACTAAAATAAATTGATAAATATAAAGAATTTATTTTTCATTTCAAATATAGTTAGACTTAAATATTTTAATATTTTGGGATGAACTAATATTAAGAATTTGAATAAATAAAAAATTACTTTTTATAAATAACAAAAGAACTAACAAATTAGTAAAAAGAATTCAATTCAATTAAATTTGGGTTGATGTTATTCTTAGACTAAAAGGTGGAATGAGGTGTATTGTTAAACCAAAAACAAAGTTTGAAGGTATTTTTAGACCAAAATATGGAAGGAGAGTACCTTTTAGCCATTTCCAATGAGTAGGGGTATTCTTGATCCAAAAGAATAGGTTGGGATATTTTTAAAGGAGAATATTTATTAATATTTCTCCATAGGTGAGGAATATTTATTAATATTTCTTCATAGGTGAGAAATATTTATGACTCTTTCCCGATAAAAAATATCTCACACATGTTTAGTGCAAGATTGTAACATTCCAAAAATTTCTAAGATAAGATTTGAATCACTCTTCATTTGCATATAAGGTTGTATCCGGTGATTTTTAAATTGTTCTTAGGTGTTGAGGTCAATTCTTTAGCGTGGAAATGAACTTGGATATGAATTAAGGTCACAAGAATTCCCTAGCACAAAGTTGAGTTGAAAGTTTTCTTACCGTTTAAATGATCATATCTCTCAGCACATAATGAATTAGGTGGCTCATGACCTACCAAATTAAAGGCTTATGAGTTCTCTTTCCAATGCCACCAAGTTTACCTCATTTCAAGTTTGGAGTAAAAGTTTATGCACATTTTAGTGAAGCGTCATTAGGCAGTCGATATGCTACGAATGGTACTATACGGATGGTAGAATATTCCACGGAAAGTAGAGCGATTTTCATCCAAATTTTTTTTGCTCATGTTCCAGGGTTATTTGGTTCTTTTCCAAGCTTTTTAGCCCTATTCTAAGTCGTTGTGTTTTAATTAAGTATATCATTCAACTAACTAATTTTCCTCTCATAATCATCAACGGGGATGACAATGGGCGGTGCGGGGTGGTGTGAGCTTAACCAGTAAAATCTTTAATCCACTCTGCCCTGCCCCGCATAACAATCTTTTTTTCATTTTCAACCCGCCTGCATAGACACCGTCCCGCATAAATTTTTTAATATTTTCTTCTTCTAGTTAAATTTGATACTAAAAATAAAATTTATACAAATAAATTTATTTTCATTAAGTTATATTAATTTAATAGATAATGACTTAACAAAATTTTTTTAGAGGTCAATTGGGAAACATGTAAAAAATTGTATTATTTTTTATTGAACCATTTTGATTTACTTTCTTGAATATTTTAGTAGCTTTAAAGAAATTATCTTTAAAAAAAATAATGCTATTTCATCTTATAACATGTAAAAAGTTAAAATTAAGTTTGGACGCACATACAATTACATATACCCGCAACCCGCTCCTCCCTGCATTAGTTTTAAAAAAACTCACTTCAACCTGCCCCGCATCCCTCCACCCAGCACAACCTTAAACCCGCCCCCGCCCCGCATAGCCTTAAACACACCTCACCCTGCATTCGCCCCACCCTGTTGTCATCCCTAATCATCAATCTAAACATTTCAGTCTCCAATTTTCTCTCAAAACTCACCTAGAGTTCCTCTTCTCAATCAAGAACCCAAAGCTTCCACATCAAAAATTCAAGATATAAAGAGAAACTTTCCATCCAAGGTTTTCCCAAGTTCTTCCGCTCTAAGAACTTCATAAAAGAGTTTCTTCTCTCAAGATCAAGCCCCAAGATTCCAAGCACAAAGATTTCCTCTAAGAAATCTAATGTTCTTCCTCAAGCTCAAGATAAATCAAGTTTCCACCAAAGTTTCCAGTCTAAAAGCTTCATAATCGGGTATGTATGGCTATTCATAGTGTTGGACTAGTTTGTCCTCACGCCCTACATCTAAATTCAGTCAGTAAGAGTTCAGTCCAATGGTTTCTACAATCTCCACGAAATTCGAGATATGAATTGAGTTCTTTATTCTGAGTTCTTATTTATGAGATTTTGATATTTTATTGGGTTGTTGTTCATGCTTTTATTTCACATGAACTCTAGTTAATGATATTTTATTTAAAGCCTTTGTGCAATCATTTTTCCTTACATTGATTTTGAAATTTCAAAGTGAGCCCGAGTATAATTGTAACACCCCTGTCTTAGAAAGAGCTAATTTTAGAAAGAATTAAATTGGAAAGAGCGAATTTGAGATTTGTACAAGTTAGACGTGAGTTTTGGGTCAATTTCAAACGACCATAACTTTCATCACTTGATGAGTTAAGTGGCCCATGAGATGCCAAATAAAAGATCTCCGAGTCGTCTTTCTGACGCTACCAAGTTTTCTAAATTTCGAGTTTGGATGAGGTAGATATACCCATTTGAGTTCAGCCTGTCTGATTAAGGAAATTCATCCATTTTAAGGAGGGGTATTTGGTCTTTTCCTTACCCCCACTAGCCTAACTCATTTTTAGTAATATTTTAGGGGTCTAAACGGGCATATATCAGTTTTCACAATTCCTAAACACGCTTAGGGTTTTAGATAGAAGTTCAAAAGGAGAAAGAAAGGAGAAGTTCAAACGTTCGTTGAAGGTTCTTGCGATCTTCGAGGAATTTTGCCAAGGATTTGATCCTTACGAGGTATGTAAGCTTTCATAGTGATGTGTTCATTCACCATCACGCCAATCATGAGTTTCTTGAGTTAGTTTCGTCCATGACAATCCATGTATTGAGGTTTTTGATGAGTTTCTTGAAGTTTCGTTCTTGAATCGTTAATAATAAGATTTGATGAGTTCGGTTTTTAGTAGATTTTCATTTACTTATGTTGGGTATTCAAATCTAAGAGAGTTTGAGATAAATCAATTGATTCTAGGCGTATTAGGGCCAGAAATCAAGAAGAAAATTTGTCGGAACGTTCAGGAAATGGGTTGGGGTGTTGCGCCCTCGATGCGCCAGCAAGGCTAGCGTGGAGTGCTGGAAATGCATCAGAAACTAGCCCCAGTCAGGGTAGGCCTGGTGCAGTGCGCCACCCCTGTGCCACAAAGCGCCATGCCACTTTTCTTCTTCGGTCTAGTTCCGCACTTGTTCCTTTAAGTCGGGCTTTCATTCCTTTCTTAATCCTAGCTATTTAAACCTTCGTTAATCATTGAAAGTTCTTATATATATCATTAATCATAAAACTTGAATTCACATTTCAAATTCAAGAAAAGATTAAGAGTCAAGTTTGAGAGAATTTTTGAGTCATTTTGAGAAGTCTTTTACAAACTTTTAAAAGTTGTTTTAAGACTTGAGTATGAGGATGAGTAGAGTTGAGTTTCATTTTTCAAAATGAATATATGGGAACGATGTATTCCCAAGAGTAAATGTGTTACATTTAAAATGAGAGGAAACTTTGATTTCCAAATAAGTTATGCGGTGTTTTTGAGCACTATCTCTTTTAAGAGAATCTTTTGAGTAATAATCTCAAAGTTTTTGGATGAGGAAATGTTTTTAAACATATGAGCATGAGTTATATTATTGGGAGTAGTATTGAGAACCGATATGGGAACGAGTTTAGACAACTCAAAGTCCTCATAAACCATATATGCCAACGTGGGTGAAAAGGATCATACCATTTAGATGATTCCTTATTGTATTTTAAGCATAGCTTAGTGGATCGACTTATTTGAGGATGTATTTGTAACATCTCGCAATTTGAAATAGCTAGGAAGAAGCTTAGAATTGGAAATAGTCATTTTTGAAAATAATGAAAATCTGGAAATTTGTTTAAGTTAAGAAAAGTTGAGTTTTGGTCAACTTCAAACGGCTATAACTCCTAGCTCAGCGTGAATTAGGTGTACTTCCAGATATGGTTGGAATTATGTTTCCAACACCGTTGAGTTTGCGTGATTCCGAGTTCGTATGAGTGAGTTATGCCCTTTGGAAGTTGGGCTGTGCGATTAAGGAAAGTCTAATCCGGAATTTTTTTGAAGGGTAGATTAGTCTTTTCCTTGCCCAATTAATTTAATTCGTTTTAGTGAATTAATTAAGGGTCAAATCAGAATGAGATTAGTTTAGTCAATTGGAAATATACGCTAGGGCTTGGAGAAAAGAGAAAAGAGGAGAAAGGAGAAGAAAAGCTCAGATTTTGATAAGATCGTGTGATTTAGTGGTGGATTTCGCCAAGGAATTAATCTTACAAGGTATATGAGTCTCTCATAGAGCTGGGTTCATTCACCCACGCACCAAACATGTTTAGTTCAACGAAATTCGTACTAAAAGAGTTTGAAAGTTGATGTTCTTGACATGTATTCTTGAATTTGAATGTTGTTCTTGAATTGGGATGAATTGAGGAGTTTCAGAGATCTTTACAGTGAGTTTTAGAGTTTTTTTTTAGTTAGGTTCTTGAGTACATATGCTGGGTATTGGAATCTAAAATGAATTTGACCTTACCAGAAGGTACGCAAGGTTTTGTGGTGTATTGTGATGCATCTAGAGTTGGTTTGGGTTGTGTGTTAATGCAGAATGGGAAAGTTATAGCTTATGCCTCCAAACATTTGAAAGTTCATGAGAATAACTACCCAACCCATGACTTAGAATTGGTTGTTGTAGTATTTGCTTTGAAAATATGGCGACATTATCTTTATGGTGTTCATGTGGATGTGTTCACTAATCACAAGAGCCTTCAGTATGTGTTTACTAAAAAAGAACTCAACCTTAGACAGAGAAGGTGGTTAGAATTACTCAAGGATTATGACATGAGTATTCTTTACCACCCCAGTAAGGCTAATGTTGTTGCTGATTGCTTAAGCAGGTTGTCTATGGGTAGTACCGCACATGTTGAAGAAGAAAGGAGAGAGCTAGCAAAAGATGTGCATAGACTTGCACGCCTGGGAGTCAGACTTATGGATTCCACAGAAGGAGGAGTAGTGGTGATGAATGGGGCTGAATCATCATTAATGTTAGAAGTAAAAGGCAAGCAAGACCAAGACCCTATTTTGCTTGAATTGAAGGCAAATGTTCATAAGCAAAAAGCATTAGCTTTTGAACAAGGGGGAAATGACGTACTGAGATATCAAGGTAGATTGTGTGTACCAATGGTGGATGGACTCCAAGAGAGGATCATGGAGGAAGCTCATAGCTCCAGATATTCAATTCATCCAATTTCCACAAAGATGTATCATGATTTGAATGAGGCGTATTGGTGGAATAGTATGAAAAAGGGCATTGCATAATTTGTTGCTAAGTGTCCAAATTGCCAACAAGTTAAAGTAGAGCATCAAAGGCCTGGTGGTTTGGCTCAGAATATAGAACTTCCGAAATGGAAGTGGGAGATGATTAATATGGACTTCATCACAGGTTTACCAAGGTCTCGCATTTAACATGATTCTATTTGGGTGATTGTCGATAGAATGACAAAATTTGCCCACATTTTTCCTTCTATTAATATTTCAATATATATGAATTGTAGCGCAAAGTGAAGAAACCAAAGTGATGTTGTTATTTCATTTCAACGTGACAATCTCTAAAGCCACTGGTCAATTGATGCATGGTGGTGCATAATCAAATAATTTGAGGCAATATTGTTCACCGGACAGCTCACGCGGCGGGACAATGAAGAATCCAATTCCTTTTGATTTTGGATTCCTAATTCAATTTGGACTCAGTTATTTTATTGATGATTTTCTACATCTATAAATAGTCCATAGAAATAATTATTTTGTGGGGAGATCATTCATAGAAGATACTTTTTAGGGTTCTTTTCTTCCTCTTATTTGGGTTAGACATTATTGTATACTCTTAGTTTTTGGTGGTTTTTTGGGAATTAACTTGTAAACTTTAGAAATTTGATTTTCGGATTTCGGTTTATAAGATTTTCACTTTGCAATTAAATTGAAGATTTCAGGTTTCATCTACTCTAATCGTAAGTTCATGAATTCTTTTTATCAAAACATGAATTGTGTTCTTTCAAGCATGAGTAGGTAAATCCACAATTAGGTTGATGGAACCATAAGCAATTAACAACGTATGAATATTAATCAAGTAATTCTTGAATAGTGTTTATGCATGTATTGGTAATTCTTTTGCTTAGAAGTCTTTTTGACGAGTACATGCGTTAGATTTCGCCTTGTTGCTACTTGCCGAACCAAGAAGGTAGTTAATGAGAAAAGAATTAGCAATAGAGATTTAGTGGATGTTATCTAATAGTCTAATGTCAATTGGTGCGAGGGTGAAAACTAAGTGATACATTGATGTGATGTCTAATATGAGGTAAAGGTAAGGATTAGTAAAGTATACACTCGTAGCTGGACCAAGGTGTGTAGTGAAATTCCCTATTTGGAGGACCAATCACCTAAGATACCTATCTTACTGACTTTGCATGTAAAATACTAGGAAAGGATTACTATTATTAGGATTACTGTGTTAAAAGCTTATGGGGAACACATACAGCCTAGCTTCTCTCTCATATTGATAATCAAAAGTTTGAATCCTGCTCACTTGTTACTTGATCAACAATCGGTTATTTGTTTACACAAAACCCCCTTTTTATTTACTTATTTCGGAAATGGTTTGACTAAACTGATATAATAGAGAGTTAAGTTTAAGTCTGAACCATATTTTCGTAGGGTCGACCCCAACCTACAAGTTGGGTTCTTTATTTGACGACGATCGCTTATACTTCTTTAGGGAGGTGTAATTTGAGCATATTAAACTTTGGCACCGCTACCGGGGAATTTGACTTTTAGATTAAGTATAACTACATTATTGAACTTTAGTCAAGTATTTTCCAAATTTACTTTTTTGTTTTAGTTTTGATTTTCTACATGTTTCAACTCTAGTGTATGCCAAGTACATGTAGACGAGGCGAGCCTTGACCCCCTACGATCCTGATTTGAGAAAAACTTTGAGAAAAATGGTTAATCAAGGGGTACACAATAATCCAATTGGAAAGGGTCAAGGAGATGGAACCGACTAACTAAGGTGTCTGTGTCGTGCTGTGATGTTAAATTAAGCACTTATTGGGAGGTAACCCAATTAGTAGTGTAACTTCTTATTTTATTTTATTAGTGTCACTCTTCTTCTTTTGGTCTTTTTTTTGTAGATTAGGGAAAGTCTGAGTACCCAAAAAAAAAGGCGAAGGAGCACGTTTGAGCTTAAGTGTGGGGGTGCGTATGACCCTTGATGAAAATAAAGAAGACATGCTACTAGCTAGGCCTAGAGGCCTCAGGGAGTTTTCCTAACCCTTGTTTTAAATTTTATTTGATGCTTTGGGGAAATAGCATCGTTTTAAGTGTGGGGTGGAGGAATGAATTCCTAGTTTTTATTGTTTTATTGAGTCTTTTCTTCTTTTTGTTAGAATGGGCTCCTTAGCTTTTGTTTTCGGTTCTTTTCCTGAGGATAGTCCCTTTGACCCGAGTGTCTTTTATTTTTTTAGGAATAAGTTTTCTTTTTATTTTATTTTTTTGGGAGAAAAGAAAAGACCCTTTGAGTGGTGTGATACTTGCTATTTAGGCCTAATTTTTTAGTAGTACTTTCTTTTGAATGCTTGATTGATAAGGAAATTGCAAGCTCTTTGACACCTAAGTTCATGGTTGTGACTTTGTATATAGCTTCTTATCTTTTAGTAGATTGTTATGATCTTGTCTTTCTTAGAAGTGGAATTGATCCATCTTTATTGATACTTGTGCCATGTGTGGTGAGAATTTGTTTATTCCATGTTTTACATCTTAGTCTAGAATTTGCCATGCATGTTATTGAAGCGAAATAAAAAGTGTTGCCTTTTTAGGAGATGATAATAGGCTTTATTTGATTTGTCTTGTAAATTTTAGGCTTTTCAGATATTACATCACTAGTTAACCCTTTTGAGCCTTTTAGCCTATATTTTTCTTGTAAACCACATGATCGAGCCGAATCCCTTTTTATTGATACCATAATTCTATTTGAGACAAAAAGAAATCCTTAATGCACCATGTAAGAAGAAAAATGAGAACAATGGTAGAAGTAGAAAATGGTGGAAATGTTTGGTTTGT
Source organism: Solanum verrucosum (assembly GCF_900185275.1). NCBI lineage: Eukaryota > Viridiplantae > Streptophyta > Magnoliopsida > Solanales > Solanaceae > Solanum > Solanum verrucosum. The sequence goes on from NW_026020215.1 coordinate 125,105, forward strand.
AGCTAATGGAACAAGAAGAGGTAAAAGATAAGATGGCCCGTGATTGAGATTCAGACATCTCACGTTTCCCTACAAAAGTTATAAAACTCGATGTTGGCCCTGGTCCTCTCTTGGACATTATGCACTTTAACTCGGGCTGAAAGCCTAAGTTGAGGGTGACTACTTCTGAAGTTACTTTGATGATGGTCCTTCCAAGGACATCTTGAACCTTAACGCATGTAAAACTACGTAAGTTGAGGGTGACTATTATGAAGGAAAACTAGAAAAAAAATGATTGAAGCATTCTTGAGATGATGAGCATTACTTGTGAAATAATTGTTGAAGAGATGACTGAAAATAAAGAGAAGAAAATAATGGGTGAAGTCTAAAATTGTAAAGTGCTTAAGAAAGTGTAAGTTGCTATTATATAGTTTTCCTACCCATCCCCTAGCCTACATTACAACCCGTTAAAGTCCTATTTGATTCTATTCAAGCATGCTTAATTAGTGGAAATGTACATAATGTGCAAGTCTATGGTTCTCTGTGCATACTTGTGATTTTTTTTGTGAGTGTGAGAGTTCTTGATATGAAGTCCTTAATTTATATTCAATCTTTTGAATTAAGTGTGTGGACTATTTCTTATTGTGAGAGCACTTGTTTCTTGATAGATAGGTGATTTTATTAGCTTTCTTTGATGAGAATAGGTGAACAACCTTAAATTTGATTAGTTCAAAGTCCTTCCTTGAGGTTATGAGGTTAGGGATTTGTTGTTTATTTGGATGTCTTGCATAATGATTGAGAAGTCTACTTGATGTTTTAAAATTGGTATATGGCCTAATTGTTTGTATTAACCAAAGTGATGACATTCCTACTTTGATTATTTTTTAGATGAGCTTTAATGGTTGCTCGATGACGAGCAAAAGTTTTAAGTGTGGGTTGTTGATGTGAGGCTAAAATTATATATATATATATAATAATTATTTGCCTCTTATTTATTATTTATACTAGTGTACTTGTCCATGCTTCGCGCGGTCCTTAAAAAATTAGAATAATAAATAAATATTAATTAATGTTATAATTTTATAGAAAAACAGAAATTATAAGAAAATGTCTTTTCAGGATTTATATATATATATATATATGTTCTTTTATTTACTAATCTACCATTTGATCTTTTTCATTTCCCTGCAAGTTGTAAGAATTAATACATCATAAAAATTAACGCACTATGAATGAGAACTGTAGATAAAAAAAACGTAAAATTTTATATGTAAAATTCTTCAGCCATCCAAGATATAAAAACAAATTTATTGAATAGAAGTTTTAAAAAAATAAGATTATACCTATAAAGGCATATCCGAAAATATGAATAAGAACACATATACTGTTATGAACCAACTTCGGCTTAATATCGATACCTATACGGATGCCACACAACTAGTTATTGGGCCGAAATGAAGCAGCAAAATTAGAAGGCCTTCACAAGGATTGATTTTGGACCCAGGCCCAATTAACAACTAATTAAAAGGACGACGGATGGGAAAGAACGTTTTATGCAAATTATGTGAAGCTTTGGCTTTCTGATCCTCTCATCTCCTTTCTATGGTCTAGAATCCCATCCCCTTCTAGTTACCCTCTTCTATGTTATCTATCTATAATTAGTATGTTGTTACTTTGTTGTGGGTATTATACGTCGTAACTTGTATTCCGTAATAACAATATATATATCAGTGTTTGTGTTGAAAATTGAGTTTGTTACATTGATGCTTTCATCCAGAGGTTTCTCTAATGGAGGACCAAAAAGTACTCAAAATTTTCGTTGATGATTCAATTCGTGATTCAATCAAAGAAATGAAGGATTCTATCTCTAAAGATCTCGCTGAATTTCGTTCTGTACTGCTGGAGGCTTTGGGGGAAAATGTTACAACCTCTTTTCAACCCCCAAACACAGTTATGGATGCTAAATTATGGCAGTTTCGAGGCGAGAATCTGGAGGCTTGGATAATCCAAGCGGAGCATTATTTTGATTTCTACAATATTGAGGAAGATCAAAAGCTTACCGTGGCATCATTCTACCTTGATGGTGAAGCATTAGACTGGTACCGATGGTTATTTAGGAACAATCAGTTAATTGATTGGCCACATTTTGCTGCTAAGGTGAGAATTCGATTTAAACCAAAAGAACTAGAATCCGTGAGAGGGAGATTCACTAATCTCGGGCAAGTAACCTACGTGAATGAGTACCAAAACCAAAACCGTTGTGAGGATATGTTGTCACGCTTCCATGAGAAAGATGTATTTTCCCCAGGCAACACATTTGTTCATCCACAATGGAACTACATAACCAACTCACTTTTGCCACAACATTATGCTGAGCAATCAACATTCCAAAGTAATGCAGGTCAGGTGTTTGATAAATTTTCTGATAGGTCTAACGGTGCAATACTGGAACCACACAAGGTGCGTAGGATGACCAAATATACTATTGAAACACATTTCCCTACTGATCCTGAACATCCTATTACCCCGTGTGATATGGCCAATGACCACGCTGTTACCGTGGAAAATAAAGACAAAAACGAGCTCTGTTTTCCCTTGATGCCTAATGATTTTGGGGATCTAGCATTGTGTGTGAGCGTGAAAAATGGCTTAACCCCTTGCTATTGGTTTGACACTGGCAAACATACTTCTCGGCCCAAACATAGCGTGGGAATGGGTTGCTCAGAATTTGCTACTCAAAATGCCGGTGAGCCACATCCAAGGGTTCTTGGTATCAAGATATTGGAGTCGCTAGCGGGGAACCAGTTGAGGGCTGCACGAAGGCAGAACAAATGGATGATGTTGAGTTCTACTTCTTATTTTGTGTGCAATAATTTCACGAAGGCTCTATACATCCTTTCGCCAAACACCAATTTTGGCTGGAGCATGACTCTTCAACCTTATTCTTATTTCTCACCAGGTTTCATTGTTTCTCTCACCTTTGCAAATTGTCCTTTTGACCCTGGTATACAATCCTGTGGTGCCAATGAGAATATGTTTCCAAAAAGTAGTTTTGTTTCTACTTATTTTTGCATAGTTACATTGTGGAATGAACAAATTTATGGTATTGGGCGGAAACATGTAGGCACTGATGCATCGGAACATTTTTTTAGTTCCTTGGAGTTTCTCTTAGCACTCAATCATGTCAGTCTAGTGCAACATATATGGCAAAGGCAATGGAATGCACTAATTGAACACATTGGTCCAGATTGTGCTTATGTTTTTAAGCTTCAGGAAGGTAGGCAATGGAAAGGTCTTGAGCATAACCCTTCAGTGAATTTGGTGTCTCTAATTACCATCCCTTACAGAGGAGACATGGCACATATCAGTGATTTGGCTACTTCTTGGGTCATGTATTCTCCTTTTGAGTATGCAACCGTTGTTACATGTGTGAATACACAACTTATTGGTGCTAAAGTTTACACTACAATTCATGTGTTTGGAAAGAACTTGTTTGCAGGGAGTTTCAGTAATGACCAGATCATCTTTTATGTTGTTTCCAAGTTGGTGGTTGCTGCAAGAATTGTTCAAGATCACATACTATTTTTTGCTAAAATCACAGAGTTTCTCTTGACTACAATTGGTGGGGAGAGCTATACTAATATTGTTCTTGACTCGAACCTTGAGGACAAGGTTCTTATTGAGGATGGGAGTATTGTTATGAACCAACTTCGGCTTAATATCGATACCTATACGGATGCCACACAACTAGTTATTGGGCCGAAAAGAAGCAGCAAAATTAGAAGGCCTTCACAAGGATTGATTTTGGACCCAGGCCCAATTAACAACTAATTAAAAGGACGACGGATGGGAAAGAACGTTTTATGCAAATTATGTGAAGCTTTGGCTTTCTGATCCTCTCATCTCCTTTCTATGGTCTAGAATCCCATCCCCTTCTAGTTACCCTCTTCTATGTTATCTATCTATAATTAGTATGTTGTTACTTTGTTGTGGGTATTATACGTCGTAACTTGTATTCCGTAATAACAATATATATATCAGTGTTTGTGTTGAAAATTGAGTTTGTTACATATACATATAGGGTTCATCAAGAGGAAAAAGGATAAATTATCAATGATTTAATTGTTTAATTTTTTAAAAATTTATGCACATTAAAATTATTGAAATTAAATATATTTTCTAAATTGGCTTAAGGAACAACTTTTAAATTTCGCTTTGGGAGTTGTTGCACATACGTGAACCATCTTATGAGGAGAGGTTAGCTTTGTACGTGGGTTGACGCTTATCAAGAAAATATTTAATTTATTAATCTAATTAGTTAGTTGGTTTATCGTAATTAAGTAATGTCATGTGAATTATATATATTATTAATTAATAATTAACATATGAAGTTAAGATGATGAAGATGAATCTCTAAGGAAAAAAAAGGATAAATGAATTCCTATTAAAGAAAGGTGGCATATCACTCTTCTTTTGTTTAACTTTTGTATTATAGAGATTTATTTTGAAATGAAAGAAATATCCATCTTTTTCTAGATATGTTATCTGTTTTGGAAGAATGTAAAAATCATATTGATCCTTTTATTTAATAAATATAATGAAAGAACAATTAAAATTCAATATGAAATTAACTTAATTATTTCTAAGATTATAATAAGACATTTATATCAGAAAAGATAAAATTATTGCATTCCAATTCACAGTATAACTATATACAAGTCTGCAACAAAAAAAGTAAAAAAAATTGATATATCGTTAATGATAACACATTCTTCAAATATGTAAGAATCATCAAATTCAATATGAAATTAATATAATTATTTCTAGAATTTATAATAGAACATTTATTCCATAAAAGATAAAACTATTGAGTTTAAATTCACATTACAATGTACAATCTTGCAATAAATATATTTCTAAAATTTATAGTAGGGCGTTTATGTACAAGATAAAATTTTTACGTTTAAAATTTTATTACATTTATATACAACCTTGCAATAAATAACAAAAATAACAAAATTTGATATATTGCTGAAATGGGGAGCATATGCCATTCCACTTCACTTCCTAATAGATAATTTTTTTGTACCAGTACACTAAATTAAGCTAACAGATGTGGCAAAAGAAACACAAAAATGTATATATTGCTAAAAAGGGGGCCATATGCCATTCCACTTCATTTCATAACGAAGAAAGTCATTTTCAGTACACTATAAATAATTGTGGTAAAAACAAAATAAAAATGTACGAACCTTTTTTTTGTTTTTCGGGAATAAAGTTTCCAAAAAAAAAAGGAGCAAATTGTTGCCATTATTAATATTAACAATTATTAAATAATAATAATAATAATAATTGAGAAGAAAGCTATGGAAAGAAAAAGGAAGAATGTTGTTCTTTGGAAATGACTTTCTTTAGTATTTATTTTTTTGGTAAGTAAAAATTTTATTTACCAAACAGCTTAACAGAAATTAAAACCAGCCTACTTGGACATGCAGTCCCAAGTCTTGCTGAAGCACAAACAAACCATCTCTATCTAACTAATACACTTATAATTCAGGAATATACATTGAGTTCTTGTAGTCTACTAGCTAATCTAGGTTGCCGGGATCCCCTTCCATGAATCTCTTGAATGACTTGTCGAACAATACTCTCTGTGTCCGTTGCTTCTTTTGAAAAATTCTACCATTTCTTTCTCTCCACAACCAGTATACTGCTCCTGCAATTGTCATTCTATATACCTGCATCTTACTGTTTTTCCCTTTCATGTTCCTTACACTACCCATCGAACTTCTTCCTGCCAGTTCATACTTTGCCTTTGTATACCTTGCCACCCCAATAGTTTCCTCCATACCTTTTCAGCATAATAGCATTTGAAGAATAAATGATCAATATCATCATCAGCTTCCTGACAGAGTGGACATGTTACTTCTTTTGTTAAACCCCATTGCACCAACCTGTCTTTCGTTAGTAGCCTCCTACTCAGTGCAATATACAGTATAAACAGCCATTTAGGAGCTCCAAGGTTTGCCCATACCAATTTCCTCCATTCAGCTCTCTCCATATTGTCCCTCATCTGCTGGTAGACCTCCTTGATAGAATATTTATCCTTGTTAATCAGATCATGTTCACTATAGCCAGCTTCCTGGAGATATTTATGAACCTTCAGAATCCTCCGTACCATCCAAGATGCCTGCTTGACCTGTACACCCCACAAAGAATTTTGTTTTCCATAGTAACTATGTACCCATAACACTCATAATCTGTCTTTTTTCTTGCATAAGTTCCATAGTAGTTTTCCAAGGGCAGCTTTGTTCCATGTATAGATATCTAAAAAATTCAATCCTCCATTGAATTTGGGCCTGAATAGTTTCTCCCAAGCAATTAGTGCTTTTTTTGATGCATCAGCACTTCCTGATCACAGAAACCTCTTGCATATAGACTCAATTGCTTGTATAACCTTCTTTGGCAAAGCAAATACTTGGGCCCAAAATATTTGTACAGCAAACAAACACTTTTGACTAATTGTGCTCTATCAGATAGGATAAAAATCTAGTAGTCCAGCTTGTGATCTTCCCCAGTATTTTATCAATGAGTAGCTTGCACTGCACTATGGAAACTTTTTTGGTGCTTAATGGTACTTCAAGATATCTAAACCGTAGTTCCCCCTTAGCAAATTCCAGCTCCTGCACTATCTGTTCTTGATCATTCATTTTTACCCCTCCAAAGTATATACTACTCTAAAAAAAATTAGTAACTGAAGAAAACTAACGGATTTTGAGTAATTTCATATAAATGAGCATTAAGTGCATAATTATGCTTAATGAAGGGACTACAACGTGAGCTGAAAGTTTTAATTAGGCCGTTACTGCATTTGTTTGCCATATTTAATTGAGCTTTATGAGATCTTTAATTATCCTTTAAGCAAATAGCTGAAATGAACAAAAAAATGCAATAAACAATTTAATTCTGGTCATTTTAATGACCCATTATAATGTAATCAACACAAATAATAATGAAAGAAATAATTTTTTATTTTTGAAGGTTTGAAGAAAGAAAATAAGAAAAAAAATCTCAAAATTATGAGAAAAAGGATATAGTAATAGAGGCCAATGATGCATGCCACATCATCGTGTTTATTTTCAGCTTTATTAATATATATAGATTTGTCTTTTTTGAGCATAAATTTTATGGATCGTGCTAAATTGTGTATTTTATTTGTAGGATTAAATTGATAGAAAATAACGAAATTTGAAGTTAAAACGAATTAAAGTTGGAAGGTTGAAGAAGGAAATCAAGCAGACAGTTTAATGGATTAAATTGAATATTATATTAATATTTCAATATATAAGAATTGTAGCGCAAAGGGAAGAAACAAAAGTGATGTTTTTATTTCATTGCCACGTGGCATTCTCTAAAGCCACTAACCAGTTGATGCATGGCGGTGCAGAATCAAATAATTTGAGGCAGTACTGTTCACGCAGACAGCTCACGCGGCGGAAAAAAATCCAATTCCTTTTGGTTTTGGATTCCTAATTCAATTTGGATTCAGTTATTTTATTTAAGATTTTCTATATTTATAAATAATCCATAGAAATAATTATTTTGTGGGAGATCATTCATAGGAGATACTTTCAGGATTTTTTTCTTCCTCTTATTTGGGTTAGACATTATTGTATACTCTTAGTTTTTTATGTTTCTTCGGGAATTAACTTGCAAACTTTAGCAATTTGATTTTTGGATTTCGGTTTATAAGATTTTCACTTTGAAATTCAATTGGAGATTTCAGGTTTCATCTACTCTAATCGTAAGTTCATGAATTCTTTTTATCAAAACATGAATTGTGTTCTTTCAAGCATGAATAGGTAAATCCACAATTAGGGTTGTGGGAACCATAAGCAATTAACAACGCATGAATAATAATTAAGTAATTCTTGATTAGTGTTTATGCATGTATTGGTAATTCTTTCGCTTAGAAGTATTTTTAACGTGTGCACGCGTTAGAACTCGCCTTGTTGCTACTTGCCGAACCAAGGAGGTAGTTAATGAGAATAGACTTAAACAATAGAGACTTAGTGGATGCTATCTAATAGTCTAATGTCAATTGGTGCGAGGGTGAAAATTAAGTCATACATTGATGTGATGTCTAATCTTAGGTAAAGTAAGGGTTAGTAAAGTATACACTCGTAGTCGGACCAAGGTGCATAGTGAAATTCCCTATTTGGAGGACCAATCATCTAGGGATACCTATCTTACCAACCTTGCATGTAAAACACTAGGAAATGATTACTATTATTAGGATTACTGCGTTAAAAGCTTGTGGAGAACACGTACACCCTAGTTTCTCTCTCATATTGATAATCAAAAGTTTGAATCCTGCTCACTTATTACTTGATCAACAATTGGTTATTTGCTTACACAAAACCCCCTTTTTATTTACTTGTTTCGGAAATAGTTTGACTAAATGGATATAATAGTGAGTTAAGTTTACGTTTGAACCATAATCCTCGTGGAATCGACCCCAACCTACAAGTTCAGTTCTTTATTTGATGACGACCACTTATACTTCTTTAGGGAGGTGTAGTTTGAGCGTATCACACACAACGACTAATATTTGGTTGATGTTCTTGTCGCGACTCTGGGGTACACCCTATATGTAACATGGCGTAAAAGACACCTAGATGCCTCATACAAGCCACTTAGCTTTCATAGTCAAGATAATAGAAATTGATGGATTTCAAATATTTTCAACACAATCAAAGTTTTTATAAACAACGCGGAAGTCTAATACACTTGTCTCAAAAACCATCTAATACAATAGAATCTCGGGACGCAACCCATACATCAATTGTTCAAAACTCAAATGAAAAGAACATAATAAAAGTAGTGGTCATATCCTTAAATGAGGACTCACCAATCTTCAATTCTTCTTCTACTATAGATCCTAGCCACGGGGATGAGAATCGGGAACACTGAACCCTACATTTGGATAAGAAATATAGACAATAGTATGCGTTAGTACAAAAATATACTAAATATGAAAGCTTGTATAAAAATAACATAAGAGTTAAACAATATAAGTCATAGAGCATAATCAATTCACATAATAGATCATCACTACATGTAAGGAGTACTTCTTAAAGTATCCTCAAATCATACTTAGTCAAGACATGGGTAACCGCCTCTAGTCTTACTCATCATGGAAGGCAAACTCAAGCAACAATCCAAACTCATCATTCATCCTAACATATCATAGCTTAACTTTTTAAAGACATGGGGATTTGCCTCTTGCCTTCTTATTAAGGGTCATGGGTAGTCGCCTCTTGCCCTTCTTAATGTGGGATCATGGGTAGTCGCCTCTAGTCCCCTTGCTTAGGATCATCGGTATACACCTCTAGTCCAATATCATGTGACATGGGTATTCGCCTTTTGTCTTTCTATCATATGACATGGGTACTCGCCTCTTGTCTTTCACTTAAGGAATATGGGTAATCGCCCTTTATCCTAGTTTAAGGAATATAGGTAATCGCCCCTTATCCTTTTCATTAGGAGGTCAAGGATAATCGCCTTTTGCCTCATCAACTTCATAGTTCTTTACTTAGACTCATTTTAGGTGAGCAATCCTTTCAACCTAGAATCATTCAATGTGAGAAATCCTTTCACATTCATACATAAGCAAATCGTGTGGAAAATTCATTCCACAACAATCACATCACTAATCAACAATCAATTACATGTGCTTCACTCTCAAAGCAATTCTTATCATAAATCATCACATATGCTTCAATCTCAAAGAAACTACTATCGTATCTTATTTATCCTATAAGAATACACATAAATCCGTAAATTCTCCTTTCATAGAGTAAAACCCATTTTTATTCAATTTAATCTTAGAAACATGGTTCAAGCATGGGTACATGAAATTTCATCATAAAAAGTATATAATCCTATCAATTTATGCATAATCAATCATAATTCAATCAATTGAATCAACATTTTCAAAGACCCATTACTTACAAGAAAACCCTAACTCAAACTGGTGAATTTCTGCTTTTCAATTGGAGAACTTAGGGGCTCCATGGATGCAAGGATTCCATGGATGAAAAATCTACCATACCTTGCTATAAAATCCCACAAGCAATTTAAGAATGGAGACTTAACCTTGAGCCTTAGCTTCAACCCTTCTTCTTCTTCAAGTTCTAGAGAGAGAAATATTTGGAGAGGAAGAACTTTGGTCTTCTTTTGGGTTTTTAGAAAAATGACTTGAATGGGTTGGATTTAGGGTTAAAATCACTTACATAGGGATCCGAGGCATGGGTAAAATGACATAGCTTTGTTTTAAAGAAATCTGGAAAAGAACCAACTACCCCTTGACTTAAAACTGACGCAACCCCATGATGGAGCCCCACACGAGCCGTCAAGGACTTCACGGCCCATAGTGCAAGTCGTGGTCCTTGACTATTGGCTTGGATTGCCTCCCCTTAAACTCCCTTCCCTTCACGACCCTTCCCACGACAGCGTCTTGGCCTTCACGAGCCTTCATATGGCTCGTGTGGAGGGTCTGCCTTAGATGAGCTACTGCCTCCCTCTTCACGGGCATCATCGCACCTCGTGGTGCCCTTCACGGTCCGTTTGAGCCTTCGTGAAGGGTGCCAGGCTGAAAACCTTGGCTTGTGATTTGTCACTTAGCCCCTTATTTAGTTTCTAGATTCCGAGGTGTTACAGATCTGACTCAAATCTATGGCCTCAGCGCAATAATGCATACATATCACATAATTATTGATGGTTAGTTGGCTGAACTGTTAACTGATTGTGAAAATGTTAGTATACAAATTGAGGGGCTTCAGAAGGAAAACAAATATTTGAATTATACTTCATCCGGCTAATGCAAATGCACAAAGGAAAGGCGAGGAACACATCAAGATCAAAATTTCTGAACCAAAGTCATTTGATTTGTGGGACTTGGAGCATTACTTTGCTAATGTCCATGTTCCTGTGAACAAGTTAATCATGATTGTCTGTTATTTTTTCTGTGATGCTATACTGTGATGGCGGATGAAGAAGTCAATGATGAATGTGCCAATAGACCCAAAGTTGACACTTGGGAGAAATTGATGAGGAATGCATTGTATGAGAAATTCCTGCCAAGCAACTCGTATTAGGTTATTAAGGAAAAGTTGAAGTGGTTGAAATAAGTTGGTTTCATTAGAGAAAAATGTGAAGAAATACACATCACTATTGTTGGACATTTAAAATATGTCAAACAAAATTAAGTTGCAAAATTTATTTTGAGAATACAGGTATACACAAAAAAATGAATTGTGCTGGTATAAAGTTTAAGATCTGCCCAGCGCAATTATTGTTGTGGATGCCTTGATAACCTTTCGATCAACCAGTGTCACTTCCGACCCTACTCTTTCATCTAAGAATATAATAAGACAAAGGAAAAATGCAAGGTCCTAAATAAAAGAGTCATAGACAAGATGAAAATGACAACAACAAGAGAAAGATGGTCGTTCCTTCATCCAGTCAAAACAAACACATTGGTGAAAAAAATAACTGAACTTGCAAAAATCAAGCCATTAAGCAAGGAATTGTTCATGGGAAAGAGCCTAGATTTTTTATGGAAATACATCCTTTTGAATAGGGAAGTAAGGAGTATACTAAAATTGCTACTTTGATGTAGGCTAAGTAACCTATCCTCACTTGTCTTTTAGCCCAAAGGAAGGATATGATTTTTACTGTCTTAGAACTATACACTCGTTCCCACTCTAGTAGATTCCTACTTGGAATCTCTAGAGTTACTATATTAGCATAATAGTGCAGCACAACATGATAAAAAGACAACTAAGTCATACCCAAGATCACATCAAAATCCAACATATTCAGTATAACCAAGTATGAAGACCCTCAAACGCCACAAAGCTAGAATGATACATATGGCTCACTACCATAGACTCCCTATTCGGGGTAAAAATATGAATGGGGGTATCAAGAATATCACACATCAAATCAAGACCTAAGAAAAATTTAACATGTACGTAAGAATATATAGATGTCGAATCAAATAAAACAGAAGTCATCTCTTCATAGATAAGAATAGTACCTCTGCATCATACGCCTTAGCCTCATATCTGCCTGATACGGCATAAAATTGACCTCTATCCTCAGTCCAAGTGACACCTCCAATTGGTTGCGTTGTTCCCCTCCATGCATTACCATTTCCTCTACCCTCCACAACCTTCATGGTTATTACCTCGCTCACACTAAGGGCATCCCCTTTTATTGCCACCTTTGCGTGCTTGAACTACAACTTATTCTATGCATGTAACGGGTTACCTTTTGGTTTAACAGAGCATTCCCTCTTAAAGTGACCAAAGTTACCACAGTTAAAGCACCCTCAATCAAGGGATGTCCTGCTAGCATAAGAATGAGAAGCTTCTTGGCTGCTAGGAGTTGAAGATTACTGAATAGGACGTGCCGAATACACCAACTCTGTATGACCTCTAGAATAAGAACAATTGAAATCATCAAAAATCTTAGGTTTTTTAGCCAACGCCTAAGCCTATCTGACCTATCTAACCCCCTCCAACTTTTTCACGTAGTTAGTCACCTCATTAAAGCTTTGTCCATGGAAGTCAAATGCACATATAAGACTTGCAACTCAATATTCAAACCTTTTGTCGCCTCCCATTTTTCTCAAAACGTATTTCGGTGCACGACCTAACAACTCTTTTGTGTTTGTTTGAATGAAGAGTCGTCACCTAACGAATTAAGGTGCTTTAGGGCACCTATCTAACCTATTTAATTTAACTAAAAGGTCAACGAACCAAAGATCGGGTAAGGGTTCAAGTTACCTCGACGGGAAGGTGTTAAGCATCCCTCGAGGTCTACAAATGTGTGTCCCGGTCGTATCTCATACAATTTAGGTGGGGCTTACAAGTAGCAGTCAAGGTCACTATTTATTAATTAGTTAATTAATTAATCATGTGAACTAGGTGATAAAATAAATAAACATTAAACAATTACTATAAGTACAAATTAAGAGATAAGTGAAGAGACAAAAAATGCACGAGTATATAGATCCAATTTTATTTATTAAACTACCCCAAACAGAGATGACATGCAAGGATAAAGTGCTTTAAAAATTGAGGAAGTCATGAATAGAATTTTCAAAACTAAAAAATGGTTGTTTCTTTATAGGGATGATACCACGATATTATTAATTGCGCTCTTCCACCACCATCGAAATACTTTTGATTTGAAGTCGGCCTTAAAAATTACTAATAATTTATTTTAGAGACGAGTGAAAAGTTTGATCGAAATAAGTACATAAATATTTGCATATAATGATTTGAGGTCTGCCTTAAAAATCCCTTTTGAAAAATCATGGGTAGGTGGTACTCCCGGGGATAGGTCGGCCTAATTAAAAAATGGAAATAGACCTCATAATTCCTTTTACTTTCCCACTAACTATAGGTTAATAGATATTACTTTCCCACTAACTATAGGTTAGGGCTTACATCTGGGTTGAGTCGTAAAGTTTATTACTGTTGATCGTTAAATACCTAAGAAAGGTTTTCATTTAAAAGTGTTGGCTTACAGTAAGGTAAATGGTTGGAGTGTTTATGATGGTTGTTAGTATTGAGAGTGTGGACTTCAGTGGAATGATGTGAAGAACATGTGGAGTCAACTGAATAGATAGGGTTGGTATCGGCTCTACCGAAGAAAACCTTTAGTGCTTTTCAAAAATTATTCCATAAATTCTTATGTGACCATCTATTTCACTTTGTACATGGTTAAGAGTATGATTCACTAGATATGCTTACGTGTGTTTTCACCTTTGTGGGTGGATCCTTAGTGGTGGATCAGGTGTATCGATCCCGCGATGTTCTCTTGGTAGAATGTGGGGATCATTGGGTCCAATTCTATTGTTCTTAAGGGTAATATACAATTGCAATTGCTAAATCTAGCATTGCGATAGTGTTGTTAGGAAGTTTCCATGCTTGGACATATCCCTTGATGAGTATCTGATGTCTAAAGATCAAAATTTTAAAACTTAAGCTCATGGTTATGTTGGGAGATGGAGATGTTGATAAGAACTATGATTATTGGGTATTATGAGAGTGTGTTGGTTGGTTCAAGTTCACTTCTAATTGTAGCGAGTATTGATTTGGAATTTTATCATGCTTAAGTGTTAAAAGATTCGTCCGGATGATTGTATCAATTTCCTTGATTACATGTTGTAGACGTGTGTACGATCAACTTTGGTGGTTGTTGGGAATCGCTTTTGTTGTTAGTTAAGTTTACATACAATAATATTTATCACTCGAGCATTGAGATGACTTCATTGAGGTATTGTATGGGAGGATGTGTAGGTATTTAATTGTTTTATTTGAGGTTTGAGATGTGAAACCCTTAGGGGTCGATTTGGTGAAAGATGCTCAAGATATGGTGAGAAGCATCTAAGCTAAGCTTCTAGCAGTCCAGAGTCGACAGAAAAAGTATGCAGATCGTAAGGTGAAGGACATGGCCTTTTAGGCTAGCGAACGAATTCTTCTAAAGGTGTCACCCATGCAGGGGGTAATGAGATTCGGTAAGAAGGACATGCAAGATAAATATCCCCAGCTATTTGACAATTTAGATACTACTCTACTCTTATTTTATCCATTTTCTCCTAGTTTGTCACTCGGGGACGAGTGATGGGTCAATTCGTATCTATTGTAACGACTGGATCCCGTCGTTATGAAAAGCCAAGGGGGGAAGAATTGGGGTCAGAAAACCTTTTCTAGTAACTTGAGAATTCTTTGCCTAATCCAGATTTGGACGAAATCGGAGTCAATAAGGTCAAGGAGATATGGTAACGAATAATAGATCTAATAATGAATTTGATCACACGAGTAGATATCTAAGACGTTAAGGAACTCATACAGTTTTACGGGATCGAATTTGAGAGAGTAGAACTCCCAAAACTAATCTTAGCATGAACGGGTAGTTTCTGACTGTCATGGGTTGAAGGTGTGTTGTTAAATGGGGGCTTGAAACTCTAAATTCAACTCTCTGTTTCCGTGCAAGCCGCCAGAGCGGGGCAGTCGTGACTTAAGTTAGAAATAAACCCCAAAAACGTCATTATTCTGCAATTTTCATTCTTGAGAACTAAGAGACGAACCAGGGAAATTTCTTGACAATTTTCCACCTCTTCTAGCACTAAAGGTAAGGATTTTACTTTCCTAATCCATTTTTCGATCTGTAGAACTTAGAATCTTGATTATATATTGTTGGGAGAGGGTTTTTAAACTGAATTGGATGGTGGGAAAAAGACCTAATTGAACATTAGGATCATGAGTTGGGTCTTGGGTTTTAGGTTTGTCATAATTCGGGTAAATTAGACCTTAATTATTGATCCTCGTATTGAATTGATTATTTGTATACCTAGAACAAGCGGAAAGAATCCGGAAAGGGAAGAATCAAGTTTCTTAGAAGGATTCAAGCTTGTCTTCGAGGTAGGTGATGGTGTGATTTCTTGTTTGCGTAATGTATGTTGGTAATTACTTCATTGTAATGCACGTTTGTATGTGGATGCATCATTTTTTATCAAACCTAATGAGAAGAGTGGGAATGAATAAATATATGCCATGATTAACACTTGATTATATTATTATGAGAATGTACATATAAGTGTGATTGAGATTGTGGTTGTGTTGAATGGATCGAGTGTCACGTTTTGACACACTAACTTGGATCGGGTGCCACGTTCCAGAGCATATATGAGATTGGGTGTCACGTCCGGCACACTAATTGGGATCGGGTACCACATTTCGGTACACTAACAGTTTGTGTATGGGTTCTATGAGAGGACCATTGAATTGGGTTCTGTAAGAGGACCATTGAATTGTGTTGTGTATCTACTTGTGATGATTACGTTAATATCTAATGGTGATTGATATTGGAAGATTGTATGCTGCTCTAAAATAATAACCAATGTGTATATATATTATGTACACATCATGTTTACTATGTTGTGACTGCTTATATATATTGTACTTACTGGAATAGCCGTGTGATCCTACGAGTACACTGTGGTTGTGTACTGATATTACACTTGCTCGTTCTTTGTTGATTACAGGGAATCTTCAGGCGGCAATTGATAGACCTTAGCTAGAAGATCAATGATCGAGACCGTATTTCAAGGGTGAACCAGTTCTTTCAGGCTGCCACAAAATCCTTCATTTTGTTTAGTCCATTCTCTTTGGACTCAGATTATTGTTAGATGTTTCTTATTCTTAGTTTTGGGTTGTACCCATTTCCTTAGACTTGTTGAATTTAGATGTTTTGGTACAATGACTTTCAGGTTCTAAGGGTTAAACTTTCGCATTAGTTTGGTTGGTTATTTGTTAAAACCTTTGAATTTTATGGGAACTCTATATAATTTATTCATTTAGACCTGCTTTCGTATCTTTAAATGCCTATCTTTTTGTTAAGTGGTGTAGTTGGGTTGCAGTAATGGTTGTCCCACCGGAGGGTTAATGTGGGTGTCACTCACAATGGTCTAGGTCGTGACAAAGTTGGTATCAAAGCCCTAGGTTTGTTGATCTCATTGTACCAAAATGAGTCTAGTAGAGTATTACGGAATGGTATGGAGACGTGTGTAATTTTCTTCGAGAGGCTATAGGACTTTAGGAAAAACTCATTTCTTTCTACTTCTTTCGTTCTATGACTTGAATCCAATTGGTAGCTAAGTGATACAAATTGGTATCTGAATTTCTTCACTCTATGTCGCTTCTGGTCAGCAATTAAGTTGTAAAGGTGGAAACAACAACACCAGCAATAGAAAATGTGTCCTTGGAAATAAGTATGTTTCCTTGATTCATTGTGGGCATGTAATGACTAGAGACAATCATGGGGTTTTTATTAGGTTCTTAAGGTTGAAACCTTCATTCATCGTGGTACTGAATCTGAAGATTCTTATGATTTTCTTGTTGATTGTCATGAGCTGCTTCATAAGATGGATAAGGTAGAGTGATTGCGTGTTGAGTTTGTGACATACCAGTTCAAGGGAGACACCAAAATGTGGTGGTGATCTCATGTTGAGTGTCGACTAGTAAATGCACTACTCATGACTTGGAAACATTTGATAGCTATTTGTATGGAGAAGTATATACCCTGAACTTTGAGGGATATGAGGAGAGACGAGTTCCTGAATATAGAACAACATAATGTATTTGTTGCAGCCTTTAAGGCAAAGGGTTGTGTTTTATCCAAATATGGTACTCCACTTTGTTTCAGTTTAGAAGAGAAAAATTTGCCGTGTTGTGAAGGGATTAAAACTAGATTTGTAGATTTAAGCTTATAGGTGGCTGCTTTAGCAAAAATCTTTTCATGAAGTGGTTTATTTGGTGATGGAGGTAGAAGGGGGTGAAGTCAGAAGACTTTGCCAAGGTGACAATATTTAAGATGTTTTGTAATGGAAGGCTAGATAATGAATACCATTACTTGGAAAATGCATTTAGTGTTGTTGTCATATCATGTATGGGTTGCTTAGTAAATGATGAATCATGTTGCGACAATTAAAGATAGAATATCTACTGTGATTTCCTAGATTGAGTGTATATCAAAGAGGGTCATGATACGACTACTACAATAGCAGCAATGCTTACATGGTCAAGTTATTAAGTGTATTAAAATTGTGGAGAAACTGGGCATATGAGGAGGAAATCAGCGTGGTCGTGGAGGCTGGGGAAATGGTAGTGTAGGTAAGGCAGTGCCGCCAGGCAAGGAGGTTGCCCATCAAGATGACCGGGCTCAGTTTTATGCTTTTCTGGGCAAGATAGAGGCTGAAGTGTCTGATGCATTGTATTGTATGATCCGGGTTCTACTTATTCATATGTGTCAGTTCAGTTTGCCTTGGGAATTTAATATGATCTGTGATATACATTATGCCCCCATCCATGTTTCTACCCCAGTTGGAGAATCACTCATAGTCACCCATGTGTATCGTGTTTGCCCTATCTTGTTTATGGGTTTTCAGACTTGGGCTGATTTGGTTATTTTGGATATGATTGACTTTGATATAATCTTAGGCATTACTTGGTTGTCCCCCTATTATGTTGTGTTAAATTGTAATTATAAGTTTGTGACTCTAGAGATCCCTGGTAGGGAAATGTTAGAGTGGGAAGGGGTGTCTAAACATAAGCCATTTAAGGTCATATCCTCCATTCGGGCTAGGAAACAGGTGGGGCGGGGATGTTTGGCATAATTGGATCATGTTTGAGATGTTGAGGTTGAGTCTCCCTCTATTGAGTCTATTATTGTAGTGTCTGAATTTAAGGAACTGTTTCCTACCGATTTGCATGGTATGACTCCGGATAGAGATATAGATTTCTACATTGACTTGGACCAGGATACTCGCCCCTTTTCCATCCATTTTTATCGCATGGTTCCGGTAGAATTGAGGGAGCTTAAGGCACAAATCCAGGAGCTTCTTGATAAAGGTTTCATCCGTCCTAGTGCTTCCCCGTAGGGTGCTCCTGTCTTGGTTGTTAAGAAGAAGGATGGTAGTATGAGGACTTGTGATTTCATCTTAAGCCATAAAGGAGTGGATTGATACCGGAATGAAAAGCTTATGGATAAACAAAGTCACATTGAGTATACTTTGGTGAAGAAAATTAAAGATTTTAATAAGAAAGTGCGTATAAAAATTGGGTTAGTCCGTTTAATCTGATGAGTATACATGATTTTGAGGTGTCATATTGATGAAAAGGTTGACTTCGTAGTAATAGTCAGGGTTGACTGAGCATAATGGTAATAAGAGTTTGTGATTGATTGTGATAGGATGCAACTATATAATAAGATTGTGGTTAAGAAAATTTTGTATAGTAATTTCAACTCGCGAGTATCTAAGGTTGTGGCTTTCTAATATTTGGTGAGTAAGGTGGTGTATGGAATGGTTTAAGAGATGGTGGGACACCACTCGAATATAATTTAAAAAAAAGCTAGAGTCGTAATGAAGAAAAATAGTGGGATGTAGTACAACCTTTAGAGAGAGGCAAGAGCAAGAATATGTTATTTGATTGCAAGGCCAAAGAGGTATCTTTAGAGGGGTAGATATTTGGCTTCATAGAGCCGTGAATACATTCATTGTTGTGGCTATGGTAATAGAGTCACGGGTCCATCAGATTGGTTAAAAACTATAGAAAAAGACTTGAGAAAAGAGTGTATAGACATTAGCTCGAGTGTGATATATTTGGTTTGAGTTTAGTAATGAGTACGATTGAATTTTTAGCGAAGGATATTGGAAGATCAATGGAGATGTGATCAATGATAAGCGAAGATCCATGAATTCATAAAATTCTTCAAGGTACAAGCTAATGTGGATAGACAAGGGGATTGTGTTGTACGGTTAGACTTACAATTCAGATTTTCATTATAAGTCTACATTCGTGGTGATATATTTTGTCAATGTATGAATTGGTAAGGTGAGAAATGATCAATTGTATCAGGTATTGAGTAATAAAAAGGACTTACACCTGGCTTGAGTCGTAAAGTTTATTATTGTTGATCATTAGGTACCTAAAAAAGGTTTTCATTAAAAGTGTTGGCTTATAATAAGGTAAATAATCAGAGTGTTTATGATGGTTGTTAGTATTGAGAGTGTGGGCTTCAGTGGAAGGATGTGAAGAGTATGTGGAGTCAACTGAATGGAAAGGGTTGGTATCGGCTCTTCCGAAGAAAACCTTTAGTGCTATTAAATAATTATTCCATAAATTCTTATGTGACCATCTATTTCACTTTTTACATGGTTAAGAGTATGATTCGCTTGCTATGCTTATATGTGTTTCCACATTTGTGGGTGGATCCTTAGTGGTGGATCAGGTGTATCGATCCTGCGATGTTCTCTTGGTAGAATGTGGGGATCATTGGGTCCAATTCTATTGTTCTTAAGGGTAATCTACAATCGCAATTGCTAAATCTAGCATTTCGATGGTGTTGTTAGGGGGTTTGCAGGCTTGCACATATCCCTCAATGAGAATATAATGTCTAAAGATCAAATTTTTAAAACTTAAGCTCATGGAAATTTATGTTGGAAGATGGAGATTTTGATAAGAACTATGATTATTGGGTATTATGAGTGTGCGTTGGTTGGTTCAGGTTCACTTCTAATAGTAGCGAGTATTGATTTGGCATTTTATCATGCTTAAGTGCTAAAGGATTCGTCCGGATTATTGTGTCAATGTCTTTGATAACATGTTGCAGACATGTGTACGATCAACTTTGGTGATTGTTGGGAATCACTTTTGTTGTTAGTTAAATTTACATACAACAATATTTATCACTCGAGTATTGAGATGACTTCATTGAGGCATTGTATGGGAGGATGTGTAGGTATTCAATTGGTTGGTTTGAGGTTTGAGATGTGAAACCCTTACGGGGTCGATTTGGTGAAAGATGCTCAAGATAAGGTGAGAAGCATCCAAGCTAAGCTTCTAGTAGTCCAGAGTCGATAGAAAAAGTACGCAAACCGTAAGTTGAAGGACATGGCCTTTCAGGCTGCCGAACGAGTTCTTCTAAAGGTGTCACCCATACGGGGGGTAATGAAATTCGGTAAGGACATGCGAGACAAATATCCCCAGCTATTCGATGATTCAGATACTACTCTGGTCTTGTTTTTGCCCTTTTCTCCTAGTTTGTCACTCGGGGACGAGTGATAGGTAAATTTGTACCTATTATAACGACCTGATCTCGTCGTTATGGAAAGCCAAGGGGGGAAGAATTGGGGTCAAAAAACTTTTTCGTAGTAACTTGAGAATTCTTAGCCTAATCCAGATTTGGACGAAATCGGAGTCAGTAAGGTCTAGGGAGATTTGGTAACGAATGAGATATCTAATAATGAATTTGATAACACGATTAAGGAACCTGTACGGATTTACGGGATCGAATTCGGACGAGTAGAACTCCCGAAACTAATCTTAGCATGAATGGATAGTTTCTGAGTGTCATAGGTTGATGGTGTGTTGTGAAATGGGGGCTTGAAACTCTAAATTTGACTCTCTGTTTCCGTGCAAGCCACCGGAAGGGCTGCTGTGGAAGGATGGGGTAGCGGGCCATTCGCGACTTAAGTTGGAAATAAACTTCAAAAACGTCATTATTCTACAATTTTCATTCTTGACAGCTAAGAGACGAACCAGGGCAAGTTTTTGACAGTTTTCCACCTCTTCTAGCACTAAAGGTAAGGATTTTACTCACCTAATCCATTTTTCGATCCGTAGAACTTATAATCTTTATGATATATTATTGGGGGAGGGTTTTTGAACTGAATTAGATAGTGGTAAAATGACCTAATTAAACATTAGGATCATGAGTTGGGTCTTAGGCTCTGGGTTTGTCATAATCCGGGTAAATTAGACCTTAATTATTGATCCTCATATTGAATTGATTGTTTGGAGACCTAGAACAAGCGGAAAGAATCCAGAAAGGGAAGAATCAAGTTTCTTAGAAGGATTCAAGCTTGTCTTCGAGGTAGGTTATGGTTTGATTTCTTGTTTGCGTAATGTATGTTGGTAATTACGTCATTGTAATGCATGTATATGTGTGAATGAAGCGTTGTTGATCAAACCTAATGAGATGAGTGTGAATGAATAAATGTATGCCATGATTTAACACTTGATTGTATGATTAGGAGAATGTACATATGAGTGTGATTGTGATTGTGGTTGTATTGAATAGATCGAGTGTCACGTTCCGACACACTAACTTGGATCGGGTGTCATGTTCTGACACACTAAATTGGATCTGGTGCCATGTTTCCGCGCATATATAGGATCGGGTATCACGTCTGGCACACTAATTGGGATTGGGTACCACATTCCGGTACACTAACAGTTTTATATGGGTTCCATGAGAGAACCATTGAATTGGGTTTCGTGAGAGGACCATTGAATTGTGTTGTGTATCTACTTGTGATGATTATGTTCATATCTAATGGTGATTGATATTGGAAGACTGTATGTTGCTCTAAAATGATACTATATATTATGTACATGTCATGTTTACTATGTTGTGACTGCTTATATATGTTGTGCTTACTGAATAGCCGTGTGATCCTACCAGTACATTGTGGTTGTTTTCCTGATACTGCACTTGCTCGTTCTTTATTGATTACAGGGCATCTTCAGGTGGCTATTGATAGACCTCAGCTAGGATATCAGTGATCAAGACCGGATTTCAAGGGTGAGACAGTTCTTTCAGGTTGCCACGAAATCCTTCATTTTGTTTATTCCATTCTCTTCAGACTCAGATTATTGTTAGATGTTTCTTATGCTTAGTTTTGGGTTGTACCCATTTCCTTAGACTTGTTGAATTTAGATGTTTTGGTACAATGACTTTCAGGTTCTAAGGGTTAAACTTTCTCATTAGTTTGGTTAGTTATTTGTTAAAACCTTTGAATTTTATGGGAAACTCTATATAATTTATTCATTTAGACCTGCTTCCGTATCTTTAAATGCCTATCTTTTCGTTAAGTGGTGTAGTTGGGTTGTAGTAATGGTTCTCCCACCGAAGGGTTAGTGTGGGTGCGACTCACGATGGTGTGGGTCGTAACAAAGTTTGTATCAGAGCCCTAAGTTTGTGTGGGTGCCACTCACGATGGTCTGCCCCAGTATTGATTTGTGAGAAAAATGTTGTTTGATGGAATTTTTGAGTCCTCTAAAATATTATGCCCTAATATCGTGACTTGTAAGAAAATGTCCTTGTTATAGAATTTTTGAGACCTTCTCAAAAATTCTGCTCAGTTATACAATCAAGGGAAATGAAAATTTTATAAGGATAAGACCGAACTCCATTGGAGCGCCTACGTATCCCATCTTAAACGGGAATCAGGTCTGACATAGTTCCAAATACAAAGTAAAAGAGCATGAAACAAACTTAGATGTAGTATCTCTTCACAACATCTGAGTTGATAGGTTTGGGCCAAACTTTTCCATCCATTTTTGCGAGTATGAGTGCTCCACTTGTCAACACCCGAGAGACTATGTATGGACCTTGCCAGTTTGGTGAGAAATTACCCTTTGCTTTATATTGATTCGGAAAGATCTGTTTAAACCTGGTTGCCCAGGTGAGAAATGCCTGGTCTGACCTTCTTGTTGAAAGCTCTGGCCATTCTATTTTGATTGAGCTGGCCATGACAAACGACATTAATCCTTCTTCCATCTATTAATGACAAGTTCTCCGATCAAACTTGTACCCATTTAGCATTACTCAGCTCCGCTTCCTGAATAATCCTCAGAGATGATATCTCTACTTCAGCAAGTATCACACCTTCATTACCATATAGTATATATTAGGTGTAGCCCCACTTGAAGTTCTGATGGTAGTGCGATATCCCAGCAAGGTAAAGGGTAGCTTTCCATGCCAATGCTTGTGATTATCGATCATCTTGCGCAGTATCCTCTTGATGTTCTTGTTTGCAGCCTTGACCTCTCCATTCATTTGTGGTCCATATGTTGTCGAGTTCTGATGACTGATCTTAAACTCCTCACACAATGATCTCATCAAATCACTATTTAGGTTGGTTCCGTTTTTAGTGATGATTGACTCAAGAATTCCAAACCTATTTATAATATGATTTTGACCAAGTTATCTACAACTTTCTTTGTCACTGATTTGTGAGAGGTGGCTTTGACCCACTTGGTGAAGTAGTCAATTGCAACAAGAATGAATTTATGTCTATTGGATGTTGCTGGCTCAATTGGACCAATGACGTCCATGCCCCAAGCTGCAAATGACCAAGGTGAACTAGTAACATGGAGTTCATTGGGAGGAACTCGGATCAAATCTTCATGAGTTTGACATTGATGACATTTTTGAACATAACGAATACAATATGTTTCCATGGTTAACCAAAAATATCTCGATCTCAAAATCTTCTTTGCCAATGTAAAACCGTTCAAGTGAGGACCACATGTTCCTGCGTGTATCTCTTCAACCAACTTGCTAGCTTCTCCAGCTTTGACACACCTTAGCAACCCCAAGTCGGGAGTCATCCTATAAAGGATTTATCCACTTAGAAAAAATTAATTTGATAACCTCCGGGTTGTGCATTTTTGTACATTTGTTGCATCTTCTGGATATTCACCATTCTTCAAATATCCTTGAATGTCATTGAACCACGGCTTTCCATCAGGCTCTTCCTCAACATGAAAGCAGTATGCTGGTTGTTCATATATATGAATGTAAATGGGATCAATGTAATTATGATTAGGATGTTGAATTATAGAGGACAAAGTGGCTAAGGCATCTATGAATTCATTATGGATCCTTGGTACATGTTTGAATTTTGTCTTGATGAACCTTTTGCACAGCCTATGCATGCACTCCAAGTATGGTAACAGATTTTGATTCTTCGCTACCACTCGCCTTGAACTTGATGAATCAATAGGTTTGAATCTCCTATTATCAGCATTTCTTGGACATCCAAGTCAATCGCTCGTCGGAGTCCCAATATGCAAACTTCATATTCGGCTATGTTGTTTGAGCAAATGAATCTAGGTTTCGCCGATACCAGATAATATTTCCCAGTTGGTGATAAAATCCTCTTAAAATCATATTCTTCAGAGATATCTTCACCCACGAAATCTACTTCCTCTTCAAGAAAGTAAGTCTTCAACGATCTGTAATCATTATCTATAGGGTTCTCTGCCATATGATCTGATAATGCTTGTGCCTTCGCTGTTTTTTTGTGTAACATATGTTATGTCAAACTTGATCAATAGTATCTACCATTTAGCTAGTTTACTTTTAGGCATGGGCTTTTGAAAAATATACTTCAGAGGATACATCCTTGAGATCAGATAAGTAGTGTGTGAGGAGAGGTAATGTCACAGCTTCTGGGCAACCCAAGTTAAAGCACAACAGATATGTTTCAATAGAGAATATCAAGCTTCATATGATATGAACTTCTTGCTCATGTAATATATCATCTACTCCTTTTTTTCTTGTTTCAACATGCTGCCCCAAGATGCAGCTGAAAGCATTACCCAATACTGATATGAACAACAACAATGGCCTACCAGATTCGGGTGGAACCAACACAGGAGGATTATTGGACAAGTAATCTTTGATCTTGTCAACTGCTTGTTGACATCATCTATCCATTTTACCGCATAATCCTTCTTCAACAACTTCAAAATAGGGTCACAGATGACAGTAGACTGGCTATGAAATGACTGATTGTCACACCCCAAAATCAGATGTGATGGCACGTGCCCAAACCCCACCGAACACGTCAGCCTAACACCTAAAAACCCGACGATACAGAATTTATAAAACAAGAATAAGATAGAAAGATAATCGGAAGTCTTTAAATAAACTCAACATAACCCCAGAATTGGTTGTCACATGTACAAACCTCTAATACAAAATCTGAATAAAATATACAAGTCTCATAGTAAAGTTCTAGAATAGAACAGAACAGTAAATATAGATAACTTGAGGGCATGTCTGGAATGAACCGCTACCTCTCAAGTAAGTCTGGAAGCTCTAATATGAAGATGAGTAATAAGCCGGATCTGATAGAGCTGTCAACCTACACAACTGTGTAGAAGCAAGGGTGAGTACCAAAAGCAACAGGTACTCGCAAGTAACACTAAACTAAGCTAAACTAGCAGCTACAAACAACTCCTTTCAATCCCAACCGAACCACCGAAACTTCATTCTAACAACGAACCAACAACCTATACTACATAATTCATAATCAACAGATATATCCAACAGTGTCTAAACATCAACCTCATATCCTCATGTAAGAGCAAATATATCATATATCACATGAAGAGGGGCAAATAGGAAAAATCCACACACCATATCACGATCACATCATAGTATTACACATCATCTGTCTCAATCACAACCATATCACAACCACATCATAGTATTACACATCGTCTATCTCAATCACAACCATATCACGACCACATCATAGTATTACACATCATCTGTCTCAGCATCATTGTCTGTATCAATCATAGCCTACTCATGCTCTTTTATCCCTTCAATATCAGTTATCACATGACTTATTCAACAAATTCAAGTCACATATAACACATTTAGCTCATTTTATTCCCCATCTTTCAATTACAACAATTTCAATCAACAAATAAAACTCATCCTCAATCTCCATTACTCCCCAACACAATTAGGAAAGTAGTCATGTGTAGTCTAAGAGTTTAACAAAGTTTAGAAGTCAGTTGCCTCAAAACACTTCAACTAGTAACTCAAATTTGAGTTTTACCCTTCCGAGCACGCTCCAAATCACCACAATCTATTCATAAATGGAATCCCACAATCAATACGAATCTAACAACACCAATATCATGAAATTTGGAGAAAAGGGTAAAATGGTCAAAAAAATCTCGTTCCGGAAAATATTCTCGAAATCTGGAAATTTTTAGTGAAAAATGTTCCCCAAGAAATTTAGAATTCAATAGTGAAAACCGTTTCGAAAAAGGAGTTGAAATGAGTTCACAAACTCAAATTTTCTATTAAATTCGGATTAGGCGAAAATCCCCAAATTTTACAGTTGAGATCTCAAATTTTGATGTTAAAATCCATAAATAATCGATGAAAATCAAAGATATAAGTTGGAAATAACTTACCCAATGAATTCCTTGCGAAAACCCACTTGAAATCACCTATTTTCGAGCTCTCAAAGTCTAAAAATGGAGAAATGGGTATTTTTCAAGTTGGGGGAAAATAGCTACTGTTTTTGGCTTTAAAAAAAGAAGAAAAAAGACTGTTGTTGCAGCTAAAACAACACAGCAGCTGAAACAACAATAACACCAAGGTTTAAGTCCCCGTTGAACCCTCGGGATTCGTTCGGAATCTCGTGCACACAAACTAAATATGTACCCCCACTAAATTCGACGTTCCGGACTCAATGGAACCGTCGGAATTTGAATTCGATGACTCCTTGACCCGAAATTCAATAAGATGCCAAGAAACTAGTTTAACACCAAAAAAAATTCGAAACTCAAACGGAGCATCTAAAAATTCAACCAAGACTCAATCCGAGCCTCGGAACCTCATATGTTGACCAAAGTCAACTCTTTATCACAATTTCACAACTTTAGCAACTTAGGACCTCAATTCTTCGTTTCAACTCTAAATTTAACTCCGTAACTTCACACAGACCCGTTTCGACATTCTAAATTGTCGGAATCGACGGAAATCCGATCCGAGTCCCGAAACTCCAAATAACTCGAAAAAGCACTTTTTAACCAACTTTAACTCATAAAAACTCAACTTCTTAAAAACTCAATTTTTTACCAACTTTTCCTCAAACCAACTTTACAACCACAAAACATGGGACTCGGGGCAACTACCGAAAGGGCAAAATAGTCATTTCCACGAAAAATTACCAAAATGACCTTTCGGGTCATTACATCATTCACCACTAAAAACCATGTTCATCCTCGAAGATAAAGTAAAAGAAAGTACCTGAAGCCTCGAAAAGCTGGGGATATCGGACCCGCATATCATCCTCGAACTCCCAAGTCGCCTCCCTATCTGATCGATGCCTTCACTGAACCTTCACTGAAACGATGTCCTTGGTCCGGAGCTTGCGAACCTGTCTATCCAAATTAGCTATAGGCTCTTCTTCAAATGTCAAATCTGGACTCAACTCCACCGACTCAACCGAAATCAAGTGAGACTCATCCGAAACATACTTCCGGAGCATAGAAACATGGAAAACTGGATGCACGGTTGTCAAACTAGGTGGCAAGGCTAACTTGTAAGCCACCTCTCCCATCCTCTCCAAAATCTCATATGGGCTAATGAACCTAGGGCTGAGCTTGCCCTTCTTCCCAAATCTCATCACATCCTTCATAGGCGATACCCGAAGCCAAACTCGATCACCCACCATGAACTCTAAGGGTCGAACCCTTCTGTCAGCATAGCTCTTCTGCCTACTCTGGGCAGTCAAGAGCCTACTCTGAATCACACGAACACGCTCCATATCCTCTCTAAGAATATCAGTACCAAGGGAGTCCACCTCCGCTGAATCAAACCATCCAATAGGTGATCTACACCGCCTACCATACAGTGCCTCAAAAGGTGTCATCTCAATGCTAGAATGATAACTGTTGTTGTAGGCGAACTCTGCCAATGGCAAGTGTTGATCCCATCTAGTACCAAAGTCGATCACGCAAGCCTGAAGCATGTCCTCCAACACTTGAATAGTCCTCTCAGACTGACCGTCAGTCTGAGGGTGAAAAGCTGTGCTCATCTCGAGTCTAGTGCCCAAATCATGCTGTAATGCTCTCCAGAAATGAGAAGTGAATACTGAACCCCTGTCAGACACAATGGACACCGGCACTCTGTGTAACCGCACAATCTGACTAATATAAATCTGAGCCAACTTCTCCGCTGTATACCTCACTCGGACCGGGATGAAATGAGCAGACTTGGTCAGTCTGTCGACGACCACCCATATAGAATCATAACCACCCACGGTGGTAGGCAATCCAACTACGAAGTCCATAGCAATCCTCTCCCACTTCCAAGTAGGAATGGGCATCCTCTGAGTCATACCACCAGGCTTCTGGTGCTCACACTTGACCTGCTGACATGTCAAGCACCTAGCCACAAACTCTGCAATATCCCTCTTCATCCCACACCACCAATAGTGCTGACTAAGATCATGATACATCTTCGCCGCTCCGGGATGAATAAAATACCTAGAATAATGAGCCTCCTCAAGAATCAATCTGATCAAATCACCAACCTTGGGCACACATATCCGGCCCTCAATCCTCAATACACCCTCGGAGTCAATCTTAACCTTCTTGGCTTCACCACTCATCACCTTGTCCCGGATTAGACATAACTTCCCATCCTCATACTGATGCTCTCTAATCTGCTCCATCAAAGATGAACGGGCTTCAATGAAGGCAAACACACCTCCACTCTCCTCAGAAACCCGAAATCTCACCATGCTGTCAAATAACCTCTGAACATCCCGAACCAAAGGTCGCCTCTCAACATTGATCGCGGCAAGACTTCCCATACTAGGAGTCTTCCTACTCAAGGCATCGGCCACCACATTGGCCTTCCCGGGGTGATACAAAATGGTCATGTCGTAGTCCTTGAGCAACTCAAGCCACCTACGTTGTCTCAAGTTCAGATCCCGCTGAGTGAATATGTACTGTAGGCTCCTATGATCAGTAAATACCTCGCAATAAACACCATATAGGTAATGTCTCCACAACTTAAGCACAAATACCACAGCCGCCAACTCCAAATCATGAGTTGGGTAATTCCTGTCGTGTGCCTTCAGCTGTCTAGAGGCATAGGCTACAACCTTACCCTTCTGCATCAAAACACCTCCAAGTCCAACACCCGAAGCGTCACAATAAACAGTAAATCCAACACCCTCCTCTGGCAAAGTCAAGACAGGTGCTGAAGTCAATAGGGATTTGAGCCTTTGGAAGCTCGCCTCACACTCGGGTGACCAATGAAAAGGAACCGTCTGCTGAGTCAATCTGGTCAACGGCGCAGCTATAGTAGAGAATCCCTGAATGAAACGCCGATAGTAACCCGCCAAGCCAACAAAACTCCGAATCTCGGTAGGTGATGTAGGTCTAGTCCAACCCTGAACCGCCTCAATCTTGGCCGGATCAACCCTAACTCCATCCTTAGACACCACGTGCCCTAGGAAAGCCACTGACTCAAGCCAAAACTCACACTTAGACAATTTAGCATACAACTTCTCATCTCTCAACTTCTGTAGCACGGTCCTCAAATGACAAACATGATCCGCCTCGGTCTTGGAATATACCAAGATGTCATCAATAAACACAATCACGAAGGAATCCAAGTATGGGCGAAACACTCCATTCATCAACTCCATGAACGTCGCAGGGGCATTGGTGAGCCCAAATGACATCACCAAAAACTCATAATGACCATATCGTGTGCGAAAAGCTGTCTTCGCCACATCTGAAGGCTGAATCCTCAACTGATGATACCCAGATCTCAAGTCGATCTTAGAGAACAAGGCTGCTCCCTGAAGCTGATCAAACAAGTCATCAATACGGGGAAGGGGATATTTGTTCTTCACCGTTACCTTGTTCAACTGTCTATAGTCAATACACATCCTCATCGACCCATCTTTCTTTTTCACAAATAAGACCGGTGCACCCCAAAACGACACACTAGGGCGTATGAATCCTTTACTCAATAAGTCCTGAATCTGATCCTTCTACTCCTTCAACTCAGCTGGAGCCATACGATAAGGTGGAATAGATATGGGCTTGGTGCCTGGCTCTAAGTCAATAGAGAAGTCAATATCACGAACAGGAGGAACACCAGGTAGATCCTCGGGAAACACATCAGGGAAGTCCTGAACCACCGGAATAGACTCCATGGCCGGTGACTCAGCTCCAACATCCCGAATAAAGGCCAAATAAGATAAACAACCCCGATCAATCATCCTCTGAGCTCGAATATGAGATATGACCCTGTTGGGATACGAACCACTAGTCCCTCTCCACTCCACTCTAGGAATACCCGGAATAGCTAAGGTGACAGTCTTAGCATAACAATCAAGAAGCGCATGATAGGGGGAAAGCCAGTCCATACCCAATATGACATCAAAGTCTAACATATCAAGAAGAATCATATCCACCCAAGTCTCATACCCCGATAAGACAACAAGACAAGATCGATATCTCGATTCACCACTAAGGGTTCACCTACGGGTGTAGACACTCTAATAGGCATAGACATACGATCACAAGTCAACTCAAGGCCGGAAGCAAAATATGTAGACACATATGAGAATGTAGAACCAGGATCAAATAACACGGAAGCAGGCCGATGACAAACTGAGATGATACCTATGACAACTGCATCAGAAGCCTCAACCTCGGGCCTCCTAGGAAAACATAACATTGGGCACCTCTGCCCCCACTATGTGAACCTGAGGCGCCACTAGCACCTCTACCCGCAGCTCGTCCGCCTCTACCAGATGCCGGTCCCCGACCTCGACCTCTAGCTGGAGGTGCTGAATCTCTCTCTGGGACTGCGGAGACAGTACGGTGTGGTCCAGACTGAGTTTGATGTGGACACTGACGAATCAAGTGGCCTGGATCACCGCAGCCATAACAAGACCTCGGTATGGATCCTGACTGTGAAGAACCCGAAGTAATGCTATAACCACCTTGACCTGAACCTGGAGGACCCCGAGCTCCTGGCCCACCCTTGATAGCTGGTAATGAAGCATGTACTGGCCTCTGACGCAGGAAAGACCCGCCTCCCCTGTGTGGGCCCCTACCTCCTGACGAGGTACCCGAATACTGACCACCTATACGGACCCTCTTGGTCCTACCAAAATCATCCCGCTCAAGCAACTCAGCCTCTCTGGCTGCACTCACTATAGTCTGGAAGGAAGCACCCTCTCGAGATGATCTAAACACATAACTACGGATAGTGGGAGTCAAACCCCTGACAAATCTGCGAATCCGCTCAGGCTCACCTGAAATCAAAGCAGAGGCATGTCTCGACAACTGACAGAATCGAGCCTCGTAATCTGCGACTGACATGCTACCCTGCACCAAACTCTCAAACCTCATACGGCTCTCCTCCTGTACACTCCAAGGGATGAAACGACCCTCGAAGGCACTAGCAAACTCAATCCACTCCATGGGAGGAGATCCCGCTGGTCTCGAACTCATGAAGGTCCTCAGTCACTACCTAGCGACACCGCGTAACTGAAGGAACACAAATCGGACGCCCCTCTCATCTAACATGCGTACCGCCGCCAACATCTCTCGACTCAAGGTCAAAAACTCGTGAGCATCATCAGTCTTAGCACCATGAAACTGAGGTGGTTTCATTTTCTGAAACCGCTCATAGCAGACCTGGTTATCATCTGCCAAGGCCACCTCAAGGGCCGCCGGTACACCTACAACCGGTGCGGGAACCTGTGGTGGCTGAACCACCGGCTCTGGAACCACTGGAATCTGATGCTGATAACCAGGGGCCTGTGCCCCTACCCCAGCTTGTAACCCCGCTGGTATACCTGCTGCACCCTGAGCAAGACGCTCCAATAACCCAAATATCCTGTCGAGTCTGTCATCATGAACTGGGGGTGCATGGCCCGCAGGAGCCTGCTCTGCAGCTACTCCAATCTGTGGCTCAGGTGAAGGCTCTCTACCTCGGCCTCAGGCAGGTGCCGCTCCTCTGGCACGGCCTCGACCACGTCCTCGGCCTCTAGCCCGACCTCTACCCCTAGCTGGGGCCTCAACTCTGACCTCGAGGGCTGCCTCTCCCCTAACTCTGGTAGCTCTAGCCCTCGGCATCTGCCAAAAACAACACGCGATACTCAGCACCCACGATAACAACCTCGCACGATAAGAACGGAATAAAAAAAAGAAGTCTTTCCTAACAGTCTTCATAGCCTCTAGAAGATAAGTACAGACGTCTCCGTACCGATCCTCAAGACTCTACCAAGACTTGGTTTGTACATGTGAGACCTTCGAACCTGGGCTCTGATACCATTTTGTCACAGCCCAAAACCAGATGTGATGGCACGTGCCCAAACCCCACCGAACACGTCAGCTTAACACCCAAAAACCCGACGATACAGAATTTATAAAACAAGAATAAGATAGAAAGATAATCGAAAGTCTTTAAATAAACTCAACATAACCCTAGAATTGGTTGTCACATGTACAAACCTCTAATACAGAATCTGAATAAAATATACAAGTCTCATAGTAAAGTTCTAGAATAGAACAGAACAGTAAATATAGATAACTTGATGGCATGTCTGGAATGAACCGCTACCTCTCAAGTAAGTCTGGAAGCTCTAATATGAAGATGAGTAATAAGCCGGATCTGATAGAGCTGTCAACCTACACAACTGTGTAGAAGCAAGGGTGAGTACCAAAAGCAACAGGTACTCACAAGTAACACTAAACTAAGCTAAACTAGCAGCTACAAACAACTCCTTTCAATCCCAACCGAACCACCAAAACTTCATTCTAACAGCGAACCAACAACCTATACTACATAATTCATAATCAACAGATATATCCAACAGTGTCTCAACATCAACCTCATATCCTCATGTAAGAGCAAATAGATCATATATCACATGAAGAGGGGCAAATAGGAAAAATCCACACACCACAGACAAAGATGAAGTCAAATGCGATGCAAATGCAATAATGATGTCATGTAGTCGTGATGCATGTCTGTCATAAGATACAGATCTGTTGACGTAATCAGACCGCGCTGAATACTCAAATCAGAACCCATGGGGGCCACACATGGACCATGTATCACCGCCGGAACCAGATCCCATCGGCATCCAAATCGCTAGCCGGAGCTAGTCCATCTCATATATCTCTAGCCGGAGCTAGTCTCAACTGTGTCTCATATCCATCCATCCTCATATCAGTGTCTCAGAACTCATGCAACAGATAGTTCACACATGGGATGAATAATGAATATGCACATGTCATCAATCACAATCATATCACGATCACATCATAGTATTACACATCATCTGTCTCAATCACAACCATATCACGATCACATCATAGTATTACACATCATCTGTCTCAATCACAACCATATCACAACCACATCATAGTATTACACATCGTCTATCTCAATCACAACCATATCACGACCACATCATAGTATTACACATCATCTGTCTCAGCATCATTGTCTGTATCAATCATAGCCTACTCATGCTCTTCTATCCCCTCAATATCAGTTATCACATGACTTATTCAACAAATTCAAGTCACATATAACACATTTAGCTCATTTTATTCCCCATTTTTCAATTACAACAATTTCAATCAACAAATAAAACTCATCCTCAATCTCCATTACTCCCCAACACAATTAGGAAAGTAGTCATGTGTAGTCTAAGAGTTTAACAAAGTTTAGAAGTCAGTTGCCTCAAAACACTTCAACTAGTAACTCAAATTTGAGTTTTACCCTTCCGAGCACGCTCCAAATCACCACAATCTATTCATAAATGGAATCCCACAATCAATACGAATCTAACAACACAAATATCATGAAATTTGGAGAAAAGGGTAAAATGGTCAAAAAAATCTCGTTCCGGAAAATATTCTCGAAATCTGGAAATTTTTAGTGAAAAATGTTCCCCAAGAAATTTAGAATTCAATAGTGAAAACCGTTTCGAAAAAGGAGTTGAAATGAGTTCACAAACTCAAATTTTCTATTAAATTCGGATTAGGCAAAAACCCCCAAATTTTACAGTTGAGATCTCAAATTTTGATGTTAAAATCCATAAATAATCGATGGAAATCAAAGATATAAGTTGGAAATAACTTACCCAATGAATTCCTTGCGAAAACCCACTTGAAATCACCTATTTTCGAGCTCTCAAAGTCTAAAAATGGAGAAATGGGTATTTTTCAAGTTGGGGGAAAATGGCTACTGTTTTTGGCTTTAAAAAAAGAAGAAAAAAGACTGCTGTTGCAGCTAAAAAACACAGCAGCTGAAACAACAATAACACCAAGGTTTAAGTCCCCGTTGAACCCTCGGGATTCGTTCGGAATCTCGTGCACACAAACTAAATATGTACCCCCACTAAATTCGACGTTCCGGACTCAATGGAACCGTCGAAATTTGAATCCGAGGACTCCTTGACCCGAAATTCAATAAGATGCCAAAAAACTAGTTTAACGCCAAAAAAAATTTGAAACTCAAACGGAGCGTCTAAAAATTCAACTAAGACTCAATCCGAGCCTCGGAACCTCATATGTTGACCAAAGTCAATTCTTTATCACAATTTCACAACTTTAGCAACTTAGGACCTCAATTCTTCGTTTCAACTCCAAATTTAACTCCGTAACTTCACACAGACCCGTTTCGACATTCTAAACTGTCGGAATCGACGGAAATCCGATCCGAGTCCCGAAACTCCAAATAACTCGAAAAAGCACTTTTTAACCAACTTTAACTCATAAAAACTCAACTTCTTAAAAACTCAACTTTTTACCAACTTTTCCTCAAACCAACTTTACAACCACAAAACATGGGACTCGGGGCAACTACCGAAAGGGCAAAATAGTCATTTCCACGAAAAATTACCAAAATGACTTTTCGGGTCATTACACTGATGTAGTTAAGTCGTCCCAAGAAACTCATTACCTCCTTATTACTCTTCGGCGGAGGAAGATCACGAATAACTTTGATTTTTGATGGATCCAATTCTATACCCCGGTGGCTGACAATGAAACCCAATAGCTTTCCAACGGGAACACCGAAGACACATTTTGCAGGATTCAGCTTCAAGTTATACTTGCGTAGTCTGGCAAAGAACTTTCGAAGGTCATCCAAATTATTTGAACCCTTCTTTAATTTGATGAAGACGTCATTCGAATAAACTTCAATTTATTTGTGGGTCATGTCATGAAGCATAGTTGTCATTGCTCTCATGTATGTAACCCCAGTATTCTTTAACCCAAAAGGCATCATCTTGAAGTTGTAGACACCCCACAGAGTGATGAAAGTAATTTTATCAGCATCCTCCTTCTGCATCTCAATTTGATAATAACCAACAAAGAAATCCACGAATGATTGTGTTTCATGCTTGGCACAGCTGTCAATCAGGATGTATATGTTGGGCAATGGAAAATTTTCCTTGGGACTAGCTGTAACGACCCTAAACAAACTAGAGTAACTAGAGCCTAACGTGTGTTCATTTGTGATCGTCTTGAGTGTTGATGGTATTTCGTGTGGTCAAGATACATGGTTAAGGTATTTTTTTTAATAAGGTATTAAAACATTTAAAATGGTATTTTATAATTCATTCTTCATATTTCTCAAAAACAAAACCCTTCTCTCCTAAAAGTTCTCTCTAGAACTCCATTAAAGGTCAAGGACCGAAATCAAGCTAGGGTTGAAGGTTTCAAGTATTTTCTTCTCAAAATTTGTGGGATTCATGAAGGTTAAGGTATGTGTATCCTTTATCCTTGATTATTCTTCCTATCAAGGAGCTCAATCCAAATGATTTCAAAGTTCTTCCAAAAAAACAAAAACCCAAATTTCAATTCTAAGCATGGGTTCTTGAATTAAATTATTTTTAATGATGATTTATGTTATTATTGATGTTTGTTGATGGTTTTAAGAAAGAAAATTTCATGAACCCATGTCTTTCCAAGTTTCCTAAATTTCGCCATAAAGTGGGTATATTGATTTTGATTCGATCATAATAGAATTATGTTTAGATTGTTGTAGGCTGTTGATTTATGCCATTGACTATCTCTAATTGTGTGGAATTTTTAGTAAATTGAGTAATTGGGTTCATAGCCTTGAATGGGCAATTTGTGAATTAATCTTCATGATGATTATTGAACTTTGTTTAGATTGAATTGTATTATTGGTTTCTGTTGTTATCTACACCTATCTTATGGTAAATTGTGGTAGAATTCAGTAAATGTGATTATGGCTTTGGAGAATGGTAAGTTGACCTAACTTCATTGTTAATGTAAAGTTGATTTAGGATTGTGATAGATTGATGTGTGATTCACTTATGGTGGAGATGTTTACTTATTGAATGTATTATGATCATGGCCTTAAAGGCATTATATGAATAATTGAGTATTACCATGATATTGTGTTGTGAATGTGAAGTGAAGGAGTTGAATGAGAATCTAATAAAGTAAAGGTAATTATGTTGTAAATGCAAGGGTGTTGTGATTGAAAGCATGTTCTCTCTTAACACTTATGAATGAAGATGATGGAATGTGAAGTGCCTTATATTGTTGAATGTCATCTCTTGACTTGGTAGACTTAGGTGCTCTTCTTGATAAATGAAAAGCTATGTTGAATATAAATCGATTGGCAATGGCATTCCTTTCACATGTAAGTGATGAAATATGTTTCTGAGTTGGATAGTGTTTAGGCATTTATGCATATCTCATTCTCTAAAACTTCGTTTACAATGAATAAATATGATTTGAAAAGCTAACTCGTATACCTACAACTCTTGTGTTTATGTAAAACTCTAATTTAACTGTTATGGATACAAAATATGGGACACAACATAGGGAAAGTTCTACCCAGATTTAGGAAATTGAAATCCTGTATGATCAGTTTTTAGTGTTTTGAATATATCTTTTTGTACAAAATGTATTTTGTGGTGATTCTTGTTTGTTTTCAACCTTAAGACATGTAGTTACATCTTTCATGAAGGTTATAAAGTCTAGTTTTGCCATTTTCCTTTTCAAATATAACTTGCGACTTGAGGTACCAGGCTGGACAGATTCACTGTTTTGGGAGCATAGTTGTATTTGTACATGCTAGGCTTACTTGTGATGATGATCCTGTTTTACATCAACATTACTGAGCTAATAGAAGTTAAAGAAGTTATGTAATTGTATTTTTAAGGTTGTATATACTCGTGAACAAGTTGAGGACCTTGAAACGTTGGTTGGTCTACAGTCTGAACCCGCAAAGTTGTGTGGACTGTTTCTTTGTTAAAGTACTGAGGTTTGTGTATGAACTTGTACTTGTAATCTTTTTACATGCTGGTATAGCTGAAAGTTTATCTTGATACCTTGGTTACCTCTTATCACTTTGCATTGTCGCGTTGGTATACTTTAAGATATTAAAGACGCTTGTGTAACTCACCCACTTGTACGGATTGTTTGATCCCTTGGGACTCTTGTTGGGACCTTGTCCTTCTTGTGGCTGTGACTTTGTCACTCTTGACATGCCTCTTGTTTCGGATCATTTGCCATCTTGACTCTGGATTTTTATTCCGTCTTAAGAATGGAAGTTGTCCATTTTAGGTACGAACTAGAAAGCCATTTTTAATATGGTTCTTGGTTCTCTTGATTATTGGGTTTTGACCCTTCGTGATACCTGCTTGTGCTTGGTGTGACGACATGATGTATATATTGGGCGAGCCTTGTTATTGAATATGAGCGTTCTTAACACTTGGATCTTTAAATGTAAAACTTGATACCCTTAGTGTGAACTCTAGTTACTTGATAGGTTCTACAACGTGTAGGTAGTAGTATTTGATGCTATCTACACATGGAACGAGTAGGCTTTGAAGGTGCTAAAGTGAGTTCCCTAAATCTATATGACTAAAGTGTGAAGTCCCCTAAATGCATGAACGTGTCCTAAATGACTTTAAAGAAGAGTGTTGACTTATTGTCTAAATGATTTGTTGAATGAATAGCTTATGTTAATGAAGTGAGTTACTTAGTATGTTACCTTGAAGCGTGATGGGTCTTGTCTATAGTAGTCTTGAGGAACAGTAAGGTATGTGTGAAGAGGTTGTATAGGCGGCCACTTCATGTCTCACTCAAGTGTGTCTTAGGGTAATTTTAGATAAGGGTCCTTGGATGATGAAATGAGTTACTTGGTGAAAGTGTTGAGTATGTCTATAATGTGGTTAATATCTTATATGTTGGTTATGTTCTATAATATGCCTAATATGTCAATGTTCATGAAGTTTTACTAAAATGGCATAAGGCATGACTTTCAACCAAATATCCTTTTTAGCATGTTTTTGCATGGTTTTTCATACTTAGTACTTAATTGTGCTAATCCCTTTATTTCCCTTTTGACTAATATGTAGGGATTTTCGGAGATGTTGATATTCCATGGTTGATGGATAGGTTTCTAAGGTGTTTGAAGATGAAGACTTGGTGATTCCTCATAGATTCGAGGACAATAACCAACATGTTCCTTTATGTCTTGTTGCTTTGTTATAGTTTTGAGTGGGCTTAGTCCCAATGTTGTATTTAAGTATTAGATGGTTTTGAGACATCGTGTATAAAGTCTAGAAAGTCTTCCGCTTGTTTTTTTTAATGAAATTTTCTTCGTGTGTGAAGAAAGTTTTTTATTTCTCGTGGGTTTTAGTGCCTATGGGATGAATGAATGCTAAAAGGCTTGTATTAGACCTCCGAGAGGTCGAGTATGCCGGTTACGACTAGGAGGTGCCCTCGGGTTGTGACACTAGCCTTGTTGAGATCCCGATAATCCACATAGACTTTGACCTTCTTGTTTTTCTTGGGCACTGAAACGATGTTTGCAAGCCAGGTTGGATACTCTGTCACTTGAAGGATTTTGGCCACTAATTGCTTTGATATTTTCTTTTTGATTTTCAAACTCAACTCAGGCTTGTATTTTCTGAGCTTCTGCTTCACTGGAGGGTAGGCTGGATCAGTGGGCAATCGGTGAGCTACTATTGAAGTGCTTAGCCCTGTCATGTCTTCATAGGACCAAGCGAAAATATATGTATTCTCTAAGAGACACTCAATATACTTTTTCTTGTCATTTTCCATCATATGGATGCTTACTCGAGTCTCTTGTGTTACCTCCGAACTTTCTAGATTTACCATTTTTGTTTCTACTAAGTTTGGATTGGGCTTTTCCTTGAATTCATCAACCTTTCTGATTAACTCTTCAGGGACTTCACTTTCTTCGATCTCTTCTAAGTCATTAATGTTAAGTTGCGTGATCTCATTATGTGCCATAGTCTCAGATTAAATATTTTTATAACAAATTTTGCTGGAAGAAAAAATAACGCACAAATAAATAGAGGATATTAAATAAATGGAAAAAAGAACTTTGTTGCTAAAACTCAAGAGCTTCATAATACTAGAACTTAAACATTAAAAGGAATAGATTAAATATTTATTAATGATATATTTGTACTAAGTGGGAAAAGTTAGAAAGCATGCCTATATAATCTAATTAATTTTTAGAATATTTTTGGGTTTAAAAATCATGCATATAGGCTTTTAATATTTTTGCACATTAATTTTTTAATAGATGTCATGCTATGAAATAATTGGTAACCTACCATAATTGCAACTTCTGATAGTAATAATAATTTAATAATTTATAAGTATGATGTTTAATCTGAAATTCTAAATAAGTTGTAGCTTGTTAATATTAGTTGGATTAATAAGAGCTTAATAACTTTCAAACTAATTGATTAGAAATCATGCCTATAGGACTTAATATTTTCCAACATGTTAAATAGTTGAATAAATTTTGTTATGCCTATTTTTTGCCATTGTTATGTGACATATTTAGTTACTGCCACTTAAAGATAAAATTAATAAATCTTTCTTTGCATGTTAATCTGTCCTTGATTAAAATAACTAATCTACTTTTAAATCAACCTCTGCTTTTAATATTATGGTTGTTTAACTAACCCTAGATTAAAATATGATCGATGTGAATAAATTCTGAATTGCGATAAACTATCTGCTGCATAAAATAAATTATCGAATTGTTAGTATGCTACTGCATTAATAATCTTCTGTTGATGCATTAATAAATTTTTTCTACTTTGTAATTGTATATGTTCTGCCCATTATTAAACAAGTCTTATGACATAATCATTTTGCCTGTATTTCGCTTTGTCAAAATCATTGTTCAACACTTTTTAAAAATTATATCTATTAATAGTACATTTAAAAAAAAAATTATATCAGTAATATCTCCTAACCTATAGTTAGTGGGAAAGTAAAAGGAATTATGAGGTCTGATTCCATTTTTTAATTAACTAGATGCATCCCTACTTACCCAAGATTTTTCAAAAGGGATTATGTGTATTTATATGTAAATATTTATGTGCTTATTTTAATCAAACTTTTCACTCCTCTCCAAAATAAATTATTACTAATTTTCTAAGACCAACCTCAAATTAAAAGTGTTTCTATGGTGGAAGAGCGCGATTAATAATATCGTGGTATCATCCCTATAAAGAAACAAATAGTTTTTTTAGTTTTGAAAACTCTATTCATGACTTCCTCAATTTTCAAAGCACTTTATCCTTGCATTTCATCTCTGTTTGGGGTAGTTTAATAAATAAAATTGGATTTTTTCTTCTATATACTTGTGCATTCTCTATTTCTTTGTTCATATCTTCATTTGTATATATATTAATTGTTTAATGTTTTTAATTTATCACCTAGTTTGCATGCTTGATTATTAACTAATTAATAAATAGTAACCTTGAGTGTTACTTGTAACCCCCACATAAATTGTATGAAATAAGTCCGGGATCCACATTTATGCACCTCAAAGAATGCTTAACACCTTCCCCTCGAGGTAACTTGAACCCTTACCTGATCTCTAGTTCGTTGACCATTTAGTTAGATTAGTTTGGTTAGATAGGTGCCCTAATGCGCCTTAATTCATTAGGTGGTGATTCTTCATCCAAACAAACCAAAAAGAGTTGTTAGATCGTGCACCAAAAACCATTTTGAATAAAATTGAGGTGCGATAGAATGACTACTTTGTTGGGGATATAACTAGGTTCTTATCATTACGTGTTTCATGCTTTATGTGGGGGTTCATGCGTTTTGTGTATTTTCCTTGTTTGTTTTGCTATTTCTGTGTCTAAATTGTTATTTATCTTTCCTTTCATCACTTAATTCCATGCTTGATCCCTTTCTCCTTTTCCTTATTTGTTTATTTCAATGTTTAATCCTTCCCCTTTTCCGTTATTTGTTTATTTCCATGTTTAATCATTTTCCCCTTTCCTTGTTTGTTTAATTTTCTTATGTATTTGCATGTTTATTTCTTCTTGTTTATGCATTTACTTATTTATTTATTTATTTACTGTTTTTCATAAACTGTCTATGTGTTACTACTTTCCATTTAATTGCTAGATGTTACTTTTTTGATAAATGGCATTCCGCTTATACTTCCCCCAATTTGGACCTTCTTCCTTTTTTTTATCGTGATGTTGTGCCTTTGCACCTCTCACAAATATCCTTGGTGTCAATCCACACAATTAGTAGCCACCATATCGTCTAAAGGGTCCCAACACCTTTATACCAATTGCATATTAAGTGTCAACGTGATCACCATAATTAATGTAAGCCAAATCATGCCAAAATAAAGTTTAGAATTTGTTTGTTCTTGTTTGCAATGTTAGACCTAGCCAGATTTCGTCAACGTTCAAATGGTTGTAGATGTGAATCCCAAGCTAAGAGTGTGGTAGAATGGCATTAAATGGACTCCTGAATTCGAGGTTGATCATCTGTTGGGTGGCTTAACTTCTCTCATCTCTGTCACACTAAACCCTTACTTAATCAAGTCTTTACTGAACTTTTGGGACCCTATAAGGATGGTCTTCAAATTTATTGATTTCGAACTGGTGCCAACGATAGAAGAAATTTGTGGCTTCATCAACTTGACGTACCATGAGGGTGAAATAATGGTACCCTATAAGCAATCATCAAAGGAGTTTCTAGAGAGTCTGGGAATGAAGCCTAATCCAACATTAACTTATTTAGATCTTGGGTAGATTTCTTTCAACTTTTTGTATTCACGCTTCGGCCATAAAGATAGTTATTACTTTTTTATTAATGAATCTGAGTGCTCCGCCAAGAGATGGGAAATATATCACTTGAATGTCCTTGTCATCGCAATATAAGGTTCCTTAGTTTTCCCTAAAGAGAGGGAAAAGATCGACACTCATTTGGGTTATGTGGTTCAATATTTAGCTAAAAGAGAGGGTGAACCTAGGAAAACTATAGTTCACATGATCCTGGTGAAAATAATGAGAAGTTTGTCGTCATGCGTCAATGGCATAATATTTCTCGAGGGATGCAATAGTCTCCTACAATTGTGGGCTATCGAACACTTTCGCAGACGACCTGACATGGTAGATCTCTTCCTTAGTTCTGGCAACAAGATTAATAATCACCCAAAAAGAATGGAATTATTTACCGCCCCTATAGGGGTAAAAGACTAGGTGATGTATTTGAAAGGACTCAACAATTATTGCATTCAATGGAAACTCTATTAGTTGTCCACCCTTCATGCAATAGTAAGAGGTGATAAACACTATTTCATTGAGCTTATTGTCTTAAAGGGTGGTCAACCATACGCTCTTCTTTGAATACTCCACCAATTTGGATGAACTCAAGTAATACCACTCTGATCCGACATGGATCAGTTTAGGTACGACTTTGAATCAGATAATCCACAAGTCCACAACATACTTCGAAGATGGGAGCATGTGGTAACCATTGATATGGGTGTACGACGGGCCTTCTATACAATAGCACTATCCACGTCCAGCATTGTTAGCGTGCTCAAAAGGCAAATGTTCAAACCAGAACCTGAATCGACCAAAGCTTTAGTGACTACTTTATTCTGATATAGAGCAGAAATATACAAAATTTTATTGTGGGATGTTCCTTCAACTGGTAGCTCATCTTTATGAAAAGATATCATGGATACCTCACATACTTGCCCAACCATTTGGGCTACCTCCCCATGAGTGATGCCAGCAGGGAGATAAGATTCACCAAGAGCCTTCAAAAGAGCACTTTGATGAGTTTCTAAAGATTGCAGCAATGATAGGATGGATATTTGGAATGGGGTTTTACTCTATTGTTCAACAATAGAGTATTATTTGGCTTGCACTTTCTTCCAGACACCTTGTTCTTAAAGCTCTACAATTGGTGGTTTAGATTTTCTAGAGCTACCTTGAACCAAATTCTCGGAAGTGTATATTCTGCCGGATCTAGTCACTCCTACTGCAATGTCTGTTTCCTCCACTTTTGCCTTTCCTTTTCCGTAATCCCATGGGACAGCATGGGTATCATACTTGATAGGAGGAGGGGATCTAAGAACGGTGAATGGGGGCCTAGGCACGGCGACCTCAACCTCAAAAGAAGCATGCATTTGCACTACAACTGGCATCTAGGTGGTAGCAGTCATCGTCTCTTCTGTCTCAAGGAACCAAATGGATCCCTCAAAATCCACCATATCACTAACTTCTACCATATTAACATGGTGAATAGGAAGAGGGTTGTTTGCAACATTTGGCGCAGGATTATTGAGATGGATGGTCTTTGTATAAATCAGCATTTGAATCTTGTCTTTCAAAGCTCTATAAGCTTTAGTGGTATGACCCTTCATCCTAGAATGATAAGAAGAGATCTTGTTAGGCTCGTACCATTTTTCACGGATCTGTGCTTATCATTTTGGGATGAAGGGTCAGACCACTGAAGCTTGTTGAGCTTTGAAAGACAAGATTCAAATGTTGATTGATACAAAGGTCATCCAGCTTAAGGATCCTGCGCCAAAGGCTGCAAACAACTCTCTTCCTAATCACCAAGTTAATATGGTAAAAGTTGGTGATATGGTGGATTTGGAGGGATCTATTTGGTTCCTCGAGCTAGAAGAGATGATGA
The DNA here is from genome assembly GCF_900185275.1 of Solanum verrucosum. Classification (NCBI taxonomy): domain Eukaryota; kingdom Viridiplantae; phylum Streptophyta; class Magnoliopsida; order Solanales; family Solanaceae; genus Solanum; species Solanum verrucosum. The sequence continues at coordinate 169,312 of NW_026020215.1, forward strand.
CTGCTACCTCCCATAAGTCAATTGTAGTGCAAAGGTGTTCTCCTTTCGACGTTTAGGTCGTCATGCCCAGGCCCTCATTCACCGTTCTTAGAGCCCCTCTTCATATCAAGTATGATACCCATGTTGTCCCATGGGATTACGGAAAAGGAAAGGCAAAAGTGGAGGAAACAGACGTTACAGGAGGAGTGACTAGATCCGGGGAAAATATACACTTCCGAGAATTTGGTTCAAGGTAGCTCTAGCAAATCTAAGCCACCAACTGTAGAGCTTGATGAGCAAGGTGTCTGGAAGAAAACTGCAAGCTAAAGAATACTTCATTGTTGAGTTATTGAGTAAGACCCCATCCCAAATATACATCATGTCATTGCTGCAATCTTCAAAATCTCATCAGAGTGCTCTTTTTAAGGTTCTTGGTGAAGCTTATGTCCCTGATGGCATCACTCATGGGGAGGTAGCCAAAATGGTTGGGCAAGTATTTGAGGCATACAAGATATATTTTCATAAAGATGAGCTACCACTTGAAGAAACATCGCACAATAAAGCTTTGTATATTTCTGCTCAATATCAGAATAAAGTAGTCACCAAAGCTTTGGTTGATTCAGGTTCTGGTTTGAACATTTGCCCTCTAAGCACGTTAATAAGTTGGACGTGGATAGTGAGAAGATCCATATTCAATACTCAAGTGTATAGAAGGCCCGCCTTGCACCCGTAGCAATGGTTACCACCCGCTCCCATCTTCGAAGTATATTGTGGACTCGCGGATTATCTGATTCAATGTCGTACTTAAACTGATCAAAGTAGTATTACTTGAGTTCGTCCAAATTTGTGAAGTACTCGAAGAGGAGCGTATAGTTGAACCCCCTTTAAGCCAATAAGCTCAATTAAATAACGTTTATCACCTCTTACTATTGCATAAGGGATGACAACCAATAGAGTTCCATTGAATGCAATACCTGCTGAGTCCTTTCAAATACATAACCCAATCTTTGATCCCTATAGGGGCGGTAAAGAATTCCATTATTTTTGGGTGATTATCAATCTTGTTGCCAGAACCAAGGTAGAGATCTATCGTGTTAGGTCATTTGTGGAAGTGTTCGATAGCCCACAATTGTAGCATACGGTTGCATCCCTTGAAGAATATTCTACCATTGATGAATGCCGACAAAATTTTCATTATTTCCGTCAGGATCATGGGCACTATAGATTTCCTAGGTTCACCCTCTCTTTGAGCTAAATCTTGAAACACGTAACCCAAACAAGTGTCGATATTTCCCCTCTCTTAGGAAAAACTAAAGAACCTAATATTGCGATGGCAAAGACATTCAAATGATATATTTCCCATCTCTTGACGAAGCACTCAAATTCATCAATAAAAGAGTAATATAACTATCTTTTTGGCCGAAGCCTGAATACAAAAAATCGAAAGAAATCCACCCAAGATCTAACAAGTTAATGTTGGATTGGGCTTCATTCCCTTACTTTCTATAAATTCCCTTAATGATGGCTTATAGGGTATCATCATTTCACACTCATGGTACGACAAGTTGATGAAGCCACTAATTTCTTCTATCGTTTGCACTAGTTCTAAATCAATAAATTTGAAGATCATCCTTACAGGGTCCCAAAAGTTTAGCAAAGTCTTGATTAAGTGAGGTCTAGTGTGATAGAGAGAATGAAGTCAAGCCACCCAAAAGATGATCAACCTCTAATTCAGGATTCCACTTTATGTCATTCCACCACACATTTAGTTTGGGATTCACATCTATAGCCATTTGAACGTTGATGATATTTGGGTAGGTCATTATAACACTGCAAACAAAAACAAATAAATTCTAAACTCTATTTTGGCATGATTTGGCTTAAATTAATTATGGTGATCACGTTGACACATAATATGCAATTGGTATAAAGGTGTTGGGACCCTTTAGACGATAAGGTGGCTACTAATTGTGTGGATTGACACCAAGGGTAAAACCACCTAGAGTTTATACAGCATGTATGACCTATGTGAAATTTCTAAGATTTGATTAGACACGGACTTGAAGAGGTTCTATGAGGGAAGGCTCGTGGTTTTACAATAGTAATACTATCCATTTCTTCCACGCATATGCCGACTCTCTATAATAGGGCATTTGAAGAGAATTGGAGTATTTATGAGAGGTGCAAAGGCACAACATCACGATAAAAATAAAAATAAAAAGGTCTCAATTAGGGAAAGTATGGGAGGAATGCTAGTTATCAAAGCAGTAAAATCTAGTCATTAAATAAAAAGCAGTAACACATAAACAGTTTATGGAAAGCAGTAAATAAATAAATAAATGCATAAACAATAGGAAATAAACATGCAAATACATAAGAGAATTAAACAAACAAAGAAAGGGGACAAATATTAAACATGAAAATAAACAAATAAGGAAAAGGGTGAAGGGTGAAGGATTAAATATGGAAATAAACAAATAAGAAAAAAGGAGAAAGAGATTAAGCATGGAGATGAGCGATGAAAGGAAAGCAAATAACAATTTAGACACATAAATAGCAAAACAAACAAGGAATATACACAATGCATGAACCCCCACATAAGGCATGAAACATATAATGGTATTTGCTTAACAGCTATTAAGTTCTTACCATTATATGTTTCTACTCAATTAGCATGAAAGTTATTAAGCTCTTGTTAATTCTACAAAATTATTAACAAGCTACAACTTATTTAGAATTCCAGATTAAACAGCATACTTATAGATTATTAAACTATTATTACCTTCAAAAATAGTGGCAGGTTACCAATTATTTCTTAGGCATGACATCTATTAAAAAATTTAATGTGCAACAATATTAAGAGCCTATATGCATGATTTCTAAACCCCAAAATATACCAAAAAATAATTAGATCATATAGGTATGCTTCTAACTTTTCCCACTTAGTGCAAATAGATCATTAAACAACATTTAGTTTGTTCAAATCTCATAGATGATAAAGGTGGCAATCAATGCAAAAGTCATTTACTATTTTATCATTATATTATATATGCTAAAGGTGATTTTAGGTCGAAGAAATTAAGTGATTAGATTTAGAAACATGTTGATTATTTTCAAAAGATGAATTAATCTAAGGTGCATCCGCACATAATTAAATGAATAAAGAAAAGCAGTTAGCACATATACCCTCTTCCCCTTAGAGGATCCAACAAATATTTCATATATATTATGGAGAATAGTTAATACAACTATTACATGACTGAATAAAAATGATACAAATATGACAAATACGAATGTAAATAGAACTAAATCCCGTCCGGAATTCCATCCCTGGCGACTCTTCAAACTAGAATTCAATGTTACACACCCTGCTAAACGGAAGAAATCAATACAACACAAGTATAATACAAAGCACACATAATAATATATATTTTAATGTACCCAGGCAGAATAGGGCATACACGCATTAATTCAAGCAACATATTACGCACATACAATCCACAGATAGAGAAAAGAAGAAGAGAAGTGACTCGGATGCTTCCTTTTTATTTTATTCATACACTTAACTTGTAAATAAAAGTAAATAACATTGTTGCAAACAGAAAGTTAAAATACATAAAAATCACTAACCGTTTAAGCAGTTTAATTAAACAACAATGAAGACGAGCTTAATTCAATGATCAACCCGAACACCACAAAATCGAATAAAGAAAGCACCTCTTAGAATGTTCACCGGACTTCTTTTACAGTAGAGAGTACTACTTTTTTTTAGTTCAAAGTGTTAAAGTGTATCTAAATAAGAATGAGGGTGTATCTTTATATAGTCCAAGAATGGACTGGCATAGAAGGAAAAGAATATAATTCCACCAATTAAAAATCAATTTTCCTTATTTAAAAGGAGAGCCAAAATCAGTCCACAAGCATAAGGAAAGGAAACAAATTAAAATTTTAGCTACCAAAAATAAAGACAAAAGATAATTACTAATGCCTCGTGATTCGGTCAAAATTTTACCAAGAATAGAACAAGTACGAATTTATCTACAAATAAATAAGGCAAGGCGGTATTAATTAAAAATCAGCAAAAATAAATTTATAAGGAAAGAAATAACTATCACAAGAATTAAAACTAACATGCTTTATTTACAAATTAATGTCTTACCGTAGGCAAAGAGAGTATTCCAGCAAATTAAGCATAAACAACAACAATTTATGGAAGACTAAATCTCGTCCTCATAACAAGAGAAAGCCTTGAACAAGTTTATAATTATTTTAGCAAATTAAGGAATTAGTCAAGATGCTAACTTAGCCAAATATGAGAAAACAATAATATCAGATTGACCTGTTTACACACAATATTAAGGCATTAATTGACTAAGAGCAATATCTCGATAATTAAGGAAAATCAAATAATTATTTTAGGGAAAATAATACGGTCCTTAATTAATTATGGCCAAAACAATGATTTTATAAGGAAGAAATCAGTCAAGGAAATTCACAAAATAAGTTATCTCATATATAATATAAACAAAGAAATATGAAACCCACTGGTTAAGAGTTCAAACTTATCAACAGACTTCATAACTTGACCACAAGCAAATAGCAATATGAATTTGAGCAGAAAAATAACCTTTTCTCTTAAGAAATCATGAATTGACATATAATATTCTAAGTATAATGTTCAACTAGTTGCACATGAACTTGAGTAGAAGAAACAATATAAAACAATCAACCACACATTAGAGCTCGAGATTCTTAAAAGAAACATTGAGGCAAACAACCTACAGATCGCATTTTCATACCAACATGCATAAAGACTTGAGCTTGATAAAAGAAAGATGTACAAGTCACTTTTTTCCATTTTGGTCCTTGGTCGGAACCTTGTAGTGGCCATCTTATCGTTGTTGTTGATTTCGTAGCCACTGCCCCGAGCTTTTTTCGCTGGTCCAGAGTTGCTGGTTGTCGCCGGCTGCTACTACTCTTTCGATGGTGGCTTCACCAGTTGCCAAACTTCCCCAAGAAAAGGAGGAGAGGGAGAAAGAGGTTCGCTGATCGGCTGTTTATTGGAGCACTGTTGGTGTCGTTTGCCGGCGTCTACTGCTGCCTCGTTGTTGTTGCTCATCCTAGCCGAAAAGAGAAGCGAAGAGGCAAAGGGGCTTCGCTGGCTGGAGGCGCCGATGTTAGCCGGTCACTGGCCTGAACAATAATGTCTTTGTTGTTGTTGTCCAGGCGGTTGAGAGCTACTCGTCCTCGCTGGCTGCTGGACAGACGAAGAGAAAGAGGAGACGGGGAGAAAAAGAGAAGGCGAAGGGGAAAGACGACTGGAGAGAGAGGCGGCTACCTCCAGTGGTTCGCCGACTGCGCTGGCCGGAGAAGAAAATCGAGAAGAGAGATTGGGAGGTGCGGCAGATTTTGGAGGAGAGCGGAAGAGAGTTAATGAAAATTTTAGGGTTGACGTCTTTTTTAGATTGAAATAGGAAAGTTAGAAGACTTGATCTCATCCGTTGGATAATTTGTGATGAACGCTCATGATTTAAAGTTGAGGAGATGTAATGAGATGAGTGGTCAGGATTTGAGGATGAGGCTCTTAGTTTTGGATTTGAATTGGCTAAACTTGATATAAGAATTAAATTAAACATATTAGAATTGAAATGAATTGGTGGCTATAATCAAAATAAATTGGAACTGAATAGGTTAGAATTGAAAAGAATTAGAACAAAACAGGCTGAAATTTAAATGATTTGGAGGAAAATTAAGCAAATGTTATTCAATTTGTAAAATACCACAGATATATAAATTAAACACAGCTAAGTTTTAAAACATTTAAATAAATAAGTAAAGTAATTATTTCGAGTTTAACTATCGATAAATATAATAATAATTATTATTATTATAATTTTGGCAAATTATAAATAATAAAATATATACTTATTTAGACAGAATTGATTGAGAATTTAAACACGTAATATGTTCTAAAATATGTACTTAATCGAATAACTCTCCCGAAAGGGTTATAGGTTGGCAAAATCGGGTGTCAACACCTTTCACATACAACCAGATCCTTTCCTCCTTACTTCCAAAAATTTGGGTAGCATAGCGAGACAACGCATGAAACTTAGCCACATGCAACATACATACCGACTTACTCAAGTGCTAAAAATTCATCCCTTTTTGTTGTATTTGAGAATACAAGGTACATACTTCTCTAAGAATAGAGCATAGAACTTAGCCCAATTTAGTGGAGGCAACACTGATGAACAACACTCCACATGAGCCCAACATCACTACTTAACATCCCCCATACAACTGAAAAATAACAAACTTCACTCCATGTTGTTGCACATTACCCGGCTTATGCAACTTTCATAACAATTTAAGATGAACTCAAAAGCATCATTACTCTTAGCACCATGAAACGACAGATGTTTCATCTTTAGAAACTTGGTCAACAACTTATAATCAGTATTTATCATGGCATGGACTAATATTGGACGGAAGAACACATTAGCACCTGATACTTCATCCATTCTAGAAAAAGTTGTAGAAATGAGATGACCATTTGGAACCCGAGTGACCAATAAGTAGGAGTGGCTCTAGTACCCGTTATCCCACTTAAGAAGGCTAGCACTTTCTAAACAATATTAGAAGTCACAAGGTGAGGGACCACACCCCTAAGATATGATGTCCTATCAGGTTTATCGCCCTCCTCAAACTATACATCTACATTCTCTTCAACATGAGCCTAGGTAATGGAAGGGTCACTGGTCTCAGCCTAATCATTGCTTGAGCTCTACCTCAGGTGTTGCTCTTTCTATACCTTGTCTCCTTCCTTGCCCTCACACTATCATGACAAACTTTTACTTGTTGTTATATGCATTGTTTTGTGTTAATGTATTGTAGTGATCTGTTTACATTCAAATCTTGGATTGGTCGTGTGAACCTACCAATATAATGTAGTTTGTGTATCGATATTGCACCAGTTCTTTCTTATTGAATACATGGCATCTTTCACCAGCTGATCCGAGACTTCAGTTAAGGGATGTTTGATTTAGAATCCAAGGGTGAGCTACATCTTCAGGCTACCAAGGATTCCTCTACTTTTCCTCTCCATCTTTTCTGACAAAAACATTCGACTTCAGTTTTATGCTTAGTTGTCAAGGTTCCACCCCTTGTCTTAGTTATTAGAATTTTGGTATGCTGACTGATATATCGTGAGCTTACGGTATTTCTAATACATTTCACTTATAACTTGTATGTGTCTAGGGCCTTTTTGTATTAGTTTTTATGTGTTTTTATCATATTTTGCAGGAAGGATGTTCAGGCGCGGAAGTATAGAGACAGCTGAAAGAAATGCAGAAAAGGGCATTCACGGAGGTGATCTATGGACTGTAGGTCCATTGACGGTCCGTAGGTTATGATCATAGATCAGTAGGCAAGGTATGGAAGACAAATCAGGGAAATCTGCCCAAGTGTGGAACTACGGTGGCCATTGACGGTCCGTAGAGTGATCTTCGGATCGTACTGTTGATCCGTAGATTGGTACTGCGAGGGTTCCAGTACCTGATTTTTGAAAATTCTAAGTGTGGAGCTATGGAGGAGATTGACGGACCGTAGATCGATATATGGTCTGTACTGCAAGTTCGTCGTTTGCTTCAGAGAAGCTGATTTTTGGAAACTGAAATATTTTCCAAGTCCTGGCTGACGGAAGGGACTTACGAACCGTAGATCCATTGACGGTCCGTAAGTCAGTCTCGTGGAATGAAGACGCGTGCCTGAACAAACTTTCCTTAATTTGTTTCCCTTTTAATTTAGGATTTGTTTTCTATAAATAGGGCATGTAAACCTTGTTTTTGAGGGGAGACATTGTTATTCTAGTTTTACTTGGTGACTTTGGAGATTAATTTGCAACCCTAGCAATTATTGATTTCCTAAGTTCGTTGTGAAGATTGTGGATTTGCAATTCAAGTTGAATTTCTGGGTTTATTATTCTCTTTACGTAAGTTCATGATTTCTTCATCTAAAACTATGAATTGTGTTCTTGCTAATATGGGTAACTAAATCTACAACTAGGGTTGTGGGATCCATGAGCGATTAACAAAGTATGAATAGTAAATAAGCAATTCTTGAATAGTGTTTTGCATGCATTGATAATTCTTTCGCTCAAAAGTCTTTTTAATGAGTGCACGCGTTAGAACTCGCCTTGTTGCTACTTGCCGGACCAAGGAGGTAATCAACAAGAAAAGAATTATCAACATAGATTTAGTGTGATACTATCTAATAGGCTAGTGTCGATTGGTGCGAAGTAATAACTAAGCCAAACATCGATTATGATGTCTAATATGAGTTAAAGGTAAGGGTTAGTAAATTAGACACACGTAGCTGGACCAAGGTGCGGGGTGAAATTCTCTATATTCCGGACCAAGAATTTAGAGAAACCTAACTTATCACTTTGCATGTAATACACTAGGAAAGGATTGTTATTACTAGGATTACTGAGTTATGAGCTTGTGGTGAACACGTGTACCCTAGTTAATTTTCTCATCTTGATAACAACCAAAATTTACTTTTATTTACTGATTACTTACTGAATTCTTACAATTTGTTTCACAAATCCCCCATTTTATTACTTGTTGCTGGAAGTAATTTGACTAATTGAATATAATTGTTGGTTAAAGTAAAGTCTAAACCATTTTCCTCGTGGGATCGACCCCAACCTACAAGTTGGGTTTTTTACTTGATAACGATCGCTTATACTTCTTTAGGGAGGTGTAATTTGGCTTTTAGATTTATTTTAACTACATTATTGAACGTTAGTCAAATATTTCCTAATTTTACCTTTTCTCTTTGTTTTTGTCTCTCTCAGGTTTTGACTCTAGTGTATGCCAAGTACACGGAGCCAGGGTGAACCACTTACGCCTTACGATCCAGAGTTGAACCGCACTTTGCGAAGAATGAACAATCCAGATGATCCAATTAATCCTATCGGAGGAAACCTAGGTGATGCAGTTAAGTTACAACAGCAGAGAGTAGTTGGTGGGGACAACCAGGTTCCAGCTAAAAATCGATTGGGAGATGCGTTGAGGGTGCAAGATCCACTAGGCCCACGACAACACGACAACTATCGGGGCAACATCAATATAGCAGACTCTGATGGACCTATTGTCATACCCCTCTACCTCCAGGGCACACATTTGTGGTGACTAGTAGCTTGATGCAGATGCTTACAGCAAGGGGCTTATTCTCAGGATTGCCATCGGAAGATCCACATGCTCACTTAGCCAAGTTAAGGGTGGTTTGCAAAAGTTGTGTAGGTAGACCAGACTTGGATATGGATGTCATCGGATTACGAGTGTTCCCTCTATCACTGACAGGCGATGATGCAGTATGGTTCACTGAGCTTCCTTATAACTCAATCTTTACATAGGACCAACTGACGGATGTGTTTCGAGCAAGGTACTATCTAGTGTCCAAGAAGCTAAATCACAAAGATAGGGTCAACAATTTTGTAGCATTACCTGGAGAGTCTGTGAGTAGCTCTTGGGACAGATTCACTACCTTCATAAGAGGTGTCCCATATCACTGTATTGATGATGAGTCGTTGAAGGAATATTTCTATCGAGGTCAGAATTACAACAATAAAGCAGTGCTTGATACCATTACAGGAGATTCATATAGAGACTGCACATATGCACAGATTTTTGAAAAACTGGAGAAGATATCTCGCAACAATAAAGCATGGAGCACTAGGAGGTCAGATACTGGGAGAAACACATTTGCCATTTAGAATACAAACACCCAGTCTGCGGATGCGATTCGTGAGGAGATGGCTCAGATAAGGACCGAGTTGGGGTTGGTATTGAAGCATGTGAGCGGAGGTGCAGAGAAGGTAAATGTTGTGAATTACTTGACTAGAACGCCACCCCCAGTTGAAGAGTGTTACTATGAAGAGGATGTTTATGCTGTGAATGATCAGACGGGGGGTTTCCGACCAAATGCCCAAGGATCCAACACAGAAAATTAGCGCCAAGGTCAAGGGAACCAAGGTCGAAACTATGGAAATTACAACCGAGAGGGTCACTATGTCTGGGATGGGAACTTCAATCGCGACAACAACTATAACAGGAACAACTATGGCAACAGAAATGATCGGGTTGGACCTTATGTTCCCCCTCAAAATTGGAAATCTGGTGCTAGAGAAGTTGGAGGCAATATGGCGCGTATTGAAGATATGATGCAGAAGATGATGAGAAGGTTTGATGCAACTGATGAGAATGTGAAGGAGATGAGAAAGGACTTGTCTGGTATTGGTCAAAAGGTTGATGCCCATGCATTGTCTATAAAGCATCTAGAGCAGCAGATGACTCAGTTGTCTACTACAGTGAACCCACGTCAACCTGGCACTTTTCCTAGCAATACCATCTAGAATCCAAAAAATGATGGTCATTGTATGGAAATTACTACTCGAGGGGTTAAGCAAACCATAGATCCACCTATGTCGTATGTGGTGGATGCTGAGATTAGAAAAGAAGATGATGTGGTGGAGGTTAGAGAAGAGTCTGAAAATGCGACAAAGCAAGAAGAGGAGATATCTCAGAAAGTGGTCTCCATACCTAGACCTCCACCACCTTTTCCACAGAGGTTAGTGAAGAAGACTGAAGATGGTAAATATCGCAGGTTTATTACTATGTTGAAACAGCTTTCTATCAATGTTCCTTTGATAGAAGCCTTGGAGCAAATGCCTGGGTATGCAAAGTTTATGAAAGATATGGTGACAAAGAAAAGGTTTGTGAGTTTTGAAGATGATGATAGATTGCAACATTGTAGCGCTCTTGCTACAAGATCTCTTGTGCAAAAGAAGGAAGACCCTGGTGCTTTCACGATCCTATGTACTATAGGGTTGTTACACTTTGCTAAGGCATTGTGTGATCTTGGTGCTAGTATCAACCTCATGCTCTTGTCTATTTCCAAGAAGTTGGGTCTAGGGGACCCAAAGCCCACTGCAATGCGGTTACTAATGGCCGATTGAACTGTGAAGAGGCCCATTGGTGTACTCCATGATGTACTAGTGAAAGTGGAGTCTTTTATTTTTTCCGGCAGATTTTGTGATTCTTGACTGTGAGGTTGATTTTGAGGTTCCCATTATCCTTGGGAGATCATTTCTTGCCACAGGGCGTGCGTTGGTTAATATGGAAAAAGGACAGATGAAGTTCAGACTGAACAATGAAGAAGCAACTTTCAATATTTGTAGGTCCATGAGGTAGAGTGGTGAGCTCCAAACAGTATCTGCTATAACTTACAAAGTGGAGAGTCAGACAAAAGTGCAAATTGAAGAGCGGCTAGGTGTTGAGGCACTAGCAGCAGTTATGATGAATTTCGATAGTGATGGTATTGAAGAGTATGATGAGTTGGTAGGCCGCACTCGATAGGTGTGAATATTGGTCCAAACCAAAGAAGTATGAGTTAGACATGAAGAATCGCGAGTCCCCACCTGCAAGACCATCTATTGTGAAGGCACCAAAATTGGAGCTTAAGGCTCTACCACCGCGTTTGAGGTATGTATACTTGGGTAAAAAAAATACTTTGCCGGTCATCATTGCGGCAGATTTGAATGTAAGACAAGTAGAGTGCTTGGTGACTGTGTTAAAGAGGTTCAAGCGAGCTATTGGGTGGACTATTGCGGATATTATTGGGATTCCTCCCGGTATTTTCTCTCACAAAATCCAACTCATGCCAGATCATAAGCCCAGTATCGAGCACCAGAGAAGATTAAATCCACCTATGCAAGAGGTAGTTAAAAAGGAGATCATCAAGTGGCTGGATGCGGGAGTTATTTATCCCATTGCAGATAGTAATTGGGTATGTCCTGTGCAGTGTGTGCCTAAAAAGGGTGGTATGACTGTGGTTCCAAATGAAAGAAATAAGCTTGTTCCAATGAGGCCCGTTACTGGATGGAGAGTTTGTATAGATTATCGGAAATTGAATGCATGGACAGAAAATGACCACTTTCTTATGTCATTCATGAACCAAATGTTAGATAGACTTGCAGGAAATGGTTGGTATTGTTTTCTTGATGAGTATTTAGGCTACAATCAAATTTCTATCGCTCCAGAAGACCAAGAGAAGACTACCTTCACTTGCCCATCTGGGACTTTTGCTTTCAAACGGATGCCATTTGGGTTGTGCAATGCTCCAGCAACCTTCCAGCGCTGTATGATGTCGATATTTTCTGATATGGTGGAGGACACTATTGAAGTGTTCATGGATGATTTTTCAGTTGTAGGTGATTCTTTTGATCATTGTCTAGATCATTTGGCCGAGGTGCTTAAAAGGTGTGAAGACTGCAACTTGGTGCTGAATTGGGAGAAGTGCCATTTCATGGTTAAAGAAGGTATAGTGTTGGGTCATCGAATTTCAGAGAAAGGTATTGAGGTTGATAGAGCTAAAGTTGAGGTAATAGAAAAGCTTCCAACACCCATTTCTGTAAAAGGTGTTAGAAGTTTTCTTGGGCATGCAGGTTTTTATAGGAGATTCATCAAAGATTTCTCCAAAATTGCACATCCGTTGTGCAAACTGCTCGAGAAGGAGTGTAAGCTCTATTTTGATGATGCTTGTCTTAGAGAATTTGGAGAGTTGAAGGAGAAGTTGGTTACTGCACCGATCATTACTTCACCGGATTGGGGACAACCGTTTGAGGTAATGTGCGATGCGAGTAGAGTGGCGCTTGGTGTAGTATTGGGACAAAGGCGAGAGAAAATTATTCACCCTATTTACTATGCTAGAAAAGCTCTAAATGTGGCCCAGAAGAATTATATTGTGACCGAACAAGAACTTCTTGCGGTGGTTTTTGCATTCGAAAAATTTCGATACTACTTGCTTGGTACTAAGGTCATAGTGCATACTGACCATTCTGCATTGAGGTATTTGATGGCGAAAAAAGATGCAAAACCAAGATTGATTAGATGGGTATTGTTGCTGCAAGAGTTTGATTTTGTAGTAAAAGATCAAAAGGGGACCAAAAATCAAGTTGTCGATCACTTGTCCAGATTAGAGGAAGAGGCTATGCTAAAGCTTGGAGATAGGGCTGAAATTAATGATGTTTTTCCAGATGAACAGGTATTGGCTGCTTCTCATGATTTGATTCCTTGGTTCGCCGATTTTGCTAATTATTTGGCAAGCCATATTGTGCCCCCGATTTGTCTTTTCACCAAAGGAAAAATATTATGCATGATGTGAAGAAATTCTTTTGGGATAAACCTTACTTGTATCGTAGTTGTGCTGATGGGATTATTCGTCGTTATGTGCCCGAGGTTGAGATGTTGAGTGTACTTGAAGCATGACATACATCACCCGTTGGTGGGCATCATAGTGGTATTCAGACTACACATAAGATTTTGCAATGTGGGTACTACTGGCCTACCATATACCAAGATGCTCATGATTTCGCCAAGTCTTGTGATCGTTGCCAAAAAGAATGAGGGATTTCAAAAAGGCAAGAGCTCCCTGTGAATCCTATATTGGTGATAGAGTTGTTTGATGTATGGGGCATTGATTTTATGGGTCCATTTGTGAGTTCATATGGGATGAAGTATATTCTTGTTGCGGTTGATTATGTATCGAAGTGGGTGGAAGCAGTTGCCTCTCCAACAATAAAGGTAAAAGTGTCACTGCATTCTTGAAACAAAATATCTTCTCTAGATTTGGTACACCGAGGGCTATTATTAGAGATGGAGGTTCTCACTTTTGTAATAAGTTGTTCAAAGCACTACTTGAGAAATATGGTGTCTGTTACAATGTAGCCACTCCTTACCATCCACAGACTAGCGGTCAAGTTGAAGTATCTAACAAAGAGATCAAACAGATATTGGTGAAGACTATGAATGCTAATAGAACAGATTGGTCAAGGAAGCTTGATGATGCTCTATGGGCATATCGCACTGTATACAAGACCCCCATAGGTATGTCTCCTTACCAAGTTGTATATGGGAAGTCTTGTCATTTACCAGTAGAGCTAGAGCATAAGGCGATGTGGGCAATGAAGAAGTTAAATTTGGATTGGGGCGCTGCATCTAATCAAAGAATGAATGACTTGAATATGCTTGATGAGTTTCGCCTAAAAGCTTATGAAAGTTCAGCCTTGTGCAAAGAGAAGATGAAGAGGTATCATGATCAAAGAATTGAAGAGCAAGAATTTGTGGTTGGTGATCGTGTGCTTCTATTCAACTCTAGGTTGCTCTTGTTTCCAGGCAAACTCAAGCCGGGCCATTTTTGCTCACAAAGGTGCTCCCTCATGGAGCGGTTGAGCCTGAAAATAGGGATGGAACAAGGTTCATGGTAAACGGGCAAAGGATCAAGATCTATCTGGGAAATGCTGAAACTGTGCAAGAAGTGATTGAGGCCTACAATCTTGATGAAGTCTGAGTAATCAAGATACTTGCGTCATGCCGCGATGTTAAATCAAGCACTGCTTGGGAAGCAACCCAAGATGTACAATCTAGCCAATGACAGGGTTCTATTTTCCATTTAGTAGTTTTCGTTGTTTAATTGCGTCTTTGTATCAATTTAGGTAGGTGTTTTAGTGTTTTAGTTCTTAGTGTTGGCTAGAATTAGCATAGGGTCCGTGTCTAAAAAGTGTCCAGAAAATGTAAAAAGAATAGCTTATTGGTTGCTACATGTGCAGGTACACCATGAAAAATCTGCAGAAAATGGTCTGGTGCAGAGGTCTACAGACCCATCAACGGTCCGTCATTTAATCCACGGACCGTGGATGGTGTCCGTAGATCCCAGGTAAGCCTCTAAATTTTTCTAAGTGTAAGAGTGATCTACGGTCCTAATCTACAGACCGTAAATCGACTCACGGACCGTAGACGGGATCTCGTGAGTCCAAACCCTATTTTTGTCTGACCCGACCCGGACCCCCTTACTTAAAAAAAAAAAACTCCCCTAATTTCAAATCATTTCCACTTCCCTCCATTCACTCCTCAACCGTTTCAACCATCTCATAACCTCCCTAAATCACTCATAACTCCCCCATAATATCATCCCTTCCATAATTCCCCCAATTCCCTTCCATTTCGAATACAACTCATTCCATATTCCACAAAAAGGGTTCGGTGTTTGGTTAGTAACGAAGAGGTGATTCCTTGGTCTTGCTAAGCTTAGTGTCGTCACGCAATCACCCCACTCCTCGTTGCTTGTAAGGTAATAGACTTTCTCCTCACTTTGAATTTTGATTCATAGATTGAATATAGAAAATCGGGAGTTGGGTCTTGACCTTGGGTAATTATTAGATGAAATTGCATGATAAACTTAAAAATTACAATGCCCTTGGAATGATAGATAGTGATTGTGTAGCCTTATTGTATGTGATTATAAGTCTAAATGTAAGTTTTGACTTAGGGTTCCAAAAGTTTTTCTTCAATACTCAGTTAAAATGATTAATCGGAATCCTGAGAAAGACAAACTAGCATGATTAAATGTTGAAATACATGGTTAGACTAGGATATTGTTGTAAATGGTCTAAGATGTGGGCTTGCAAATAAAGAATGACTGAAACCTGGCACAGATCGCATCCAGACACCCCGTCTACGGACCGTAGATCAATCTACAGACCATCGATTGGGTTCGTGGGTTGACGCACTTGAAATTCTCACCAAGTGTGAAACCACGGATGTGGACTACGGTCCGTAGATCAATCTACGGACCATTCCGCACATTCGTGGTTTCCATCTGCGACCAGTACTATTGGCTCTCTGACCCACGGAAGGGATCCACGGACCGTAGATCATTCTACGGACCGTAGATTCCCACCGTGGAAGACCACTGTAGCCTCTGTCTGAAATTTTTTTGGGACTTTGTTACTGTTCCTTTATAGTTCTAAACTTTTTCTTAGTACGTTTATGGTTAGTTTTGGTACTAATATCGCTTCCACAGGTTCGATGGCACCCAAGAAGCTAGTCACCTACTCAAAACAGGGCAAGTCAAAATCTGTTGCATCTAGCTTCAAGTTAATCGATGAGGACACGGACACAGAAAAGGATCCTGCATACGTTCCTCCCAACACTAGGACTTCTCCCACGGCACCCCGAGTCACCAGAGGCACCCCCCAGAAGCTGCTTCCAGACGTAGTCACTCTCTCCCAGTCTGATGAGGAGCACACACTGATTGGATCACCAACTAGGGCTGCTTCCAGTTCAGATGAGGGGTCTATGCCCGGATTTGAGGCTGCCCATGCTTCGAGCTCTGAGTCTACTCATGCCTCAGGATCCAAGTCTGCCCATGTCGTAGGGTCCAGTGCGAAATCAGCCACAGGTTCCGGTGAGAATGACCAAGTAGCCTCGTATGATGAGGCCACTAGTTCGGAGTCTGTACCTGCACCACGAAATGATGACCCTACTCCAGTAGCCGGCGAGCTAAATAGGTGGTGTGTAGAGGGCCAATGGCAAATTTATCGGGACGCCAAGATGATAAATGACAAACAGAATATGGCCCGACTTATTACAGAGGAGCGTAGAGTCCTCACGAGGAGCTTGCACACTGTCCCGAACATCAACCGGCTGTTTAACTTTTACAAGTGTGACTGGATGGCTCGAGACCCAGAGACGTATAGCGAGGAGATTGTGCGAGAATTCTATGCCTCCTATGCTGCCACTCTCCGAGGTTCGATTTCCAAGCGGTCAAAGCCCCTAGCCCAAGACCCTCTCACTTCCACATTGGTTCGAGGTTGTCCGGTGGACATATCACCTGCCACTATCAGCCGTTTTCTCTATGGTCCTACCACGGGTCACTCTTGGTCACTCAACACAGCAGAGTTTGATTACAGATGGGACATCGTGCGGAGTGGCGCTTTCTAGAGGAACATTGAGCAGCGAGAGACTGTTATACTATGGTTGTCTAGGTACATTGCTGCAGATGGCGAGCGTGTGGAATGGGTCGCCACTCCATGGTTGGGCATCCGAAAGGCCACATTAAATTTTATGGCCAAGTTCTTCTGGCTGCTGGTACGTAACAGAGTGTCGCCTACAAAAGCTGACAACCAAGTCACATGGGACAGAGCGGTCATGGTTGCAGCATTGGTAGCAGCAGTGGAGATTGACATTGCCCGCATGCTGCTGGCAGAGATTCACGAGAGGGCATTTAAGACTTCCACTACATACCCCTTCCCATGTCTAATTTTTCAATTGTGCAGGGACTCTGGAGTGCCGATCTGGCATTGTGACAAGTTAGTCCACCCTACAGGGGCATTGGACATAGGCCTCATTCTAGATGAGGCAAATGTGGCGGCACCTCGCAGAGAGCCCCAGGTTGAGGTACCTCCCTTGGGTGCTGATATTGCAGACACAGTGGGGCAGGCACAGGGGGTGACCCCAGTATACCAGATCACACCGATAATGTCTCGGCCTCCTCGTCTAAGGCAGCTAGTATGGCTCCTAGCTCTTCCCGGTCCACACCACAGTTAGGAGCTGATGTTGTCCCATTGGCCAGAGTACATAAATTAGATCTATCTGCTTTGCAGGCTGAATTAGCCAGTCTCCGAACCGACGTTAATGCCATTCTTGCCATCCCTTCAGTTGAGCCTCAGGTTGCACCTACTGCACTGACTGATGACACAGTGTTGGATGTTTTATTCAAAGGAACCACCGAGGAGGGGCTTGCGATTACACAAGCCAAAGGCAAGCAGCACCGTTCTCATCGCACTGAGGAGGAGAAAGCTTAAAAGAGGCAGCGTAGGCAGGAAAATGAGGCATCGAGCTCTGCCCTAATTGTAGAGGTCCAGCCTATTTTGAGGGACGTTGTGAGCACCATTGATGGTGCGGTGAGATTGATAGAAAGCACTACTAAGGGTGCTATGATTGCTGATGTGGGCACTACTAAGGGTGCCCCCACTATTGTTCCAACGAGCTCCGGAAAATCGGACCTCCCTGCTTGTTGATGATTCGCCGGTGCTTTGCGCCACAAGTTTGCTTCACCCAATCCATTTTCTTTTACTATTTTTAAATGCATTGGGGACAATCGCATCTATTTTGTTGGGGGTGGGGTAAATGGATTGTGAGTGATAGGGTGAAGTCTGAAAAATCCAACTCATAAATCCTCTCTTGGGGTTTTCTTGCCTGTATTCTTTCCCCCCAAGAGACTGTTTAATTTTTGTTGAACCGGCATGTCTTAGGATCGTATTTGTAGAAGCATGATAAAGAAAGAAGCATGATGGCTTATGAAAAATGATACCCGTCAGTTTTTGGGATGTATGCTAGAATTTGTAGGCTACGATTACTTGAATGTGTTGGCTCTAAGTATGACATAATAACGAATCAACTCGATGGAATGACTTAAGCTGAAACTTGAACTGGGTAAACTGATAGTCTAATAATGTAACTATGTGCCAAGAGTGGGTGAGAATCGTTGAGTGTTCAAACAGTTTTTGTGCAAAACTAGAACTTACCTGGTTAGTCTTGCTAAGACAATTCAATCTAGAGGTTAGGAAGTGATCATAGGCCATTGTTCTGAAAAGACCAAAAATTTCCTAAAAGAAGAATCCAACCAAATGAAATAAATGCTCCCTTTGATCCAAATACTTTGAGCCTAAATTAGACCATTTTCTTTCTAAACCACTAACTCACCTTTCCACAATCTACTATGTTAGCCCTGGTCCCTCCTTGGACATATGCACTTCGACTTAGGCCAAAAGCCTAAGTTGAGGGTGGCCAATGTAAAAAGTAACTTCAATCTTGGCCTTGACCCGACACCGGGTATTGCACACCTCAGCTAATGGAAAATCCATAAGTTGAGGGTGGCTATGAAAGAGGAAACTGAAAAAAAAAATGGGTATGAAAAGAGTCTGATGTTGAAAAAGAAAGGAAAGGATGTAACTTGCTGAAAGCTAAAACAAAAAATAAAATAAAAGTAAAAAGAGCTACAAAGTTTAAAGTCACATCCATGGTTGAAGAAAATTAAGGGAAAGAAGGGTAAAACAATAGGATGACAAAAATAGGGAAAAAAGAGGTTGAAAGACTAGTGCAATGTCAAGGAGGGTAGAAAGTCACTAAGCAGTACCCAAATGTACCACACCTGACCCTGAGCCTACGTTACAAGCCAAGAAAGTCCTATAGTGATCCTAGAGTCTAGTTTGGAGAGTCTAAGCAGTGAAAATAAGGGCAAGCTTATGGCATTGAACACTAACTGTATTGTAAATTACTTCTGAGCGTGAGTGTTGAATAAATCCTTATACCCTGAATGACATTCATCTTTGTGAAAAAGGGATTTCGTTTAAAGTAAGGGCACTAGTTACATTGTCGGAAAGTTGGTACTTTGGTGATAATGAGAAGGTGTACATTGTGTGTCAGTTGGTCGATCTTTGTCATGGTGAGATTCGCATGAATTAGCCTGTCGAGTCTAAGAGAACGAATTTGCACCCGAAAAGTGAAGGGGGGAGAGAACCATGTGATTGCTTGAGCCTGAAATGTTTGCTTCTATACAAGTGTCGTTTAGAGTCGTAGTACGTCGCTTGAGGACAAACAACGAATTTAAGTTGAGGGAGTTGATATACCGTGAATTTACGATATTTCTAATACATTTCACTTACAAGTTATGTGTGTCTAGGGCCTTTCTGTATTGGTTTTTATGTGTTTTTATCATATTTTGCAGGAAGGATGTTCAGGTGCGGATGTATAGAAACAGCTGAAAGAAATGCAGAAAAGGGCATTCACGGAGGTGATATATGGACCGTAAGCCCATTGACGGTCCGTAGGTTATGATCGTAGATCAGTGGGCAAGGTATGGAAGACAAATCAGGGAAATCTGACCAAGTGTGGAACCACGGTGGCCATTGACGGTCCGTAGACGGACCGTCCTGTTGATTCGTAGATTGGTACTGCGAGGGTTCCAGTACCTGATTTTTGAAAATTCTAAGTGTGGAGCTACGGAGGGGATTGACGGACCGTTGATCGATCTGTGGTCCGTACTGCAAGTCTGTCATTTGCTTCAGAGAAGCTGATTTTTGGAAGCTGAAATATTTTCCAATTCCTGGCTGACAGAAGGGACTTACGGACCGTAGATCCATTGATGGTCCGTAAGTCAGTCTCGTGGAATGAAGACGCATGCCTGAACAAACTTTTCTTAATTTGTTTCCCTTTTAATTTAGGATTTGTTTTCTATAAATAGGGCATGTGAACCTTGTTTTTGGGGGGAGACATTATTATTCTAGTTTTACTTGGTGACTTTGGAGATTAATTTGCACCCTAGCAATTATTGATTTCCTAAGTTCGTTGTGAAGATTGTGGATTTGCAATTCAAGTTGAATTTCTGGGTTTATTATTCTCTTTACGTAAGTTCATGATTTCTTCATCTAAAACTATGAATTGTGTTCTTGCTAATATGGGTAACTAAATCCACAACTAGGCTTGTGGGATCCATAAGCGATTAACAAAGTATGAATAGTAAATAAGCAATTATTGAATAGTGTTTTGTATGCATTGATAATTCTTTCGCTCAAAAGTCTTTTTTACGAGTGCACGCATTAGAACTCGCCTTGTTGCTACTTGCCAGACAAAAGAGGTAATCAACAAGAAAAGAATTATCAACATAGATTTAGAGTGATACTATCTAATAGGCTAGTGTCGATTAGTGCGAAGTAATAACTAAGCCAAACATCAATTATGATGTCTAATATGAGTTAAAGGTAAGGGTTAGTAAATTAGACACACGTAGACAGACCAAGGTGCGGGGTGAAATTCTCTATATGTCGGACCAAGGATTTAGAGATACCTAACTTATCACTTTGCATGTAATACACTAGGAAAGGATTGTTATTACTAGGATTAATTAGTTATAAGCTTGTGGTGAACACGTGTACCCTAGTTAATTTTCTCATCTTGATAACAACCAAAATTATTTTTGTTTACTGATTACTTACTGAATTCTTACAATTTGTTTCACAAATCCCCCTTTTATTACTTGTTGCTGGAAGTAATTTGACTAATTGAATATAATTGTTGGTTAAAGTAAAGTCTAAACAATTTTCCTCGTGGGATCGACCCCAACCTACAAATTGGGTTCTTTACTTGATAACGATCACTTATACTTCTTTAGGGAGGTGTAATTTGAGCGTATCACTGACTTTCCGTTCTTAGGGGTTATTTTCCGTGTTAAATATTTAGGTTATTGGGTTGATTTTATGGGGACTTAATTCTCTAGTCTAAAACTATTTTCTTTATTTTAAATTATATACTAGGTTTTTATGAATGATGTTGAGTTGGTTGGCTTCATGTTAGTTTTTTATTTTTCCACTGGGTGGCTTAGTATGGGTGTCACTCATGATCGTCAGGATCATGAAAAATTTGGTGTCAGAGCCCTAGGTTTATTGATATCGTAATACAAAAATGAATAAAGTCATATGGAATGGTACAGAGACTTCTATACTTTTAGGCTACATGACTTTAGGAAATTTTCTTTGTTTCTTCCTTTATGATATGACTTGATTCCAACTGGTATCTGATGATCCAAATTTGTATCTAACTCTTCCACTCTTTTGTCAGTAGATGGTTGACACTAAACATAACGACACAAGGGTAGTAGCTCCAGCAGTGGAACAAGCAACTACGCCTGTAGCTAAGGGATGTGGCACGAGACAGAGGAAGAGGTAGGGATAAAGGCAGAGGAAGGGCAACACCCGCTAGAGGTGGAGCTCAAAATATGAATGTACCATGGGAAGCGACCCCACCCCAAGATTCTGTGGAGGAAGAAGCTGAGATTGAAATAAAGAATGATATTAAACTAGAGGTGAAGAAATAGACTGGGATTGCATGTCTTCCCCTTATGAATGCCTGGACTATTCGACAAGTACTAGCCTATTTGAGTGGGTTGTCAGGTACTAGATCTACTCCTACGGTTCAAACTACTCAAATTAAGTCACCCAAATTGTTGATGTTACTATTCTTAAGGTGGATGGGGACTGGGGTACTGACGCCTTGTTTTTTCCATTGCTCAGCCTTGTGTGAATAGTACATAACATGAGATATTGACCAAGTTTTTTAATCTTAAGCCTCTAGTATTTCATAGTTCTAAGGGTGAGGATGTGTTCGAGTTCATTTCGGATTACTATGATAGGCTTTATAAGTTAGGTATTGTGCAACAGCATGGGGTTAAGTTTGTGACTTTCAGATTCAGGGTGAGGCAAAGTAGTGGTGGAGAGTTTATGTGAAATGTCGTTCGTCAGTCTTGCCTCCATTGACTTGGCATAGTAATTTCATGTCTTGTTCTTGGAAAAGTAATGTGCCTCGTACCTTAAGAGATAGGAAGAATGATGAGTTTATGGCTCTTGATTAGGCTAACATGATTTTACTTATGAGGCTAAGTTACAAGCCCTATATCGATATGTTATGTAGTTAGTGAGCACTGAGGAGGAGAGGATTCAGTCATTCGTTAAAGGTTTGAGTTCTAAATTGCAAGTCTTGTTTGTGAATATGACATCTGCATGTATGAGTTTCAATGAGGTGTTTAACTTCATGAAAAAGGTATAGGGAGTTTGACAGGCTGGGAAGGAGAAGACATTGGCGAAGAAGTCTAAGAATATGGGTAACTGCAGTGGTTCATAATCTAGAGGTTTAGGTTAGTAAGTACATTCACCTCGTCCTATT
This sequence comes from Solanum verrucosum, assembly GCF_900185275.1. Classification (NCBI taxonomy): domain Eukaryota; kingdom Viridiplantae; phylum Streptophyta; class Magnoliopsida; order Solanales; family Solanaceae; genus Solanum; species Solanum verrucosum. The sequence continues at coordinate 191,916 of NW_026020215.1, forward strand.
CAGTCATCTATGTCTATTACTACTGGTGGTCAAGGGGTTTATTATGCATCAACCAACATGCCTTCACTTGACCATGGTTGTTTCCATAATGGTAAGTTCGGTCACTTTAAGAAGGAATACCCCAGCCCACAGATAGATAGTTGGTCAAGTTTAACAGCAAACTAGAGCAATGGTTCCGACGAGTGGAGGTAATCATGGTAGAGGACGTCCACAGGGTGGGCGAGGAGGTAATCAGGGAAGCAGTGGAGGCCAAAGTAATAATAATGTAGTGAGAGGAGTGGTGTATCCCGAAAAGAAGGTTTCTCATAATGATGACAAAGCTCAATGTTATGCATTTCCGAGTAGACTAGAGTCTAAGGATTCATATGTTCAGATTACATGTACTTTTCATGTCTATGATCGGATGGCTAATGTGTTGCTTGATCTAGTTTCTACTTATTCTTATGTATTTATGACTTTTTCTCTAAGATTTAATATGATTTGTGATGATACCCTTGATGCCCCTTATATATGTTGTTATCCCTATTGGAAAGACGTTTGTAGTAACCCATATGTATAATGATTTTTCTATAATGTTTATAGGCCTATAGACCAGTGTTTTGGACGGCGAGAGGCGACAAAAGGCGACAAGGGCCTGCCTCGCCACGCGGCGAGGCGAGCGGCGAGGCGCTCGCCTTTTTGAATCGAGGCGCCAATTAATACCAAATAAGTGATATATATATATATATAATAAAATATTACTAAAAATATTTATGAAATATATATAATAATGAATTGCATATTTTGATATAATTACATACAAAATAAGAGGAGTATAATTGTTAAAGAAGAGAGAAAATATAATAAATATTAAAAGTATAATTTATTTTATAAATAAAAAAGGACACACTTATCTAGAGAAACTCTTTGTCTCTAGTTTTCTTTTTCAAGAAAAGTTGAAAAGACTCTACTTTTTGAAAAAAGATACTAAAAAAGCTGTACTTCCTTTACTTTTCAAGAAAAAACTCCTCTTCTTCTTCTCTCTTCTTCTCTGTACTTTACTGTACTTTTCAAGAAAAAACTCCTCCTCTTCTTCTTCTCTGTACTTTTTCAAGCTGAGCAGCAGCAGCAGACGCGAACTCGCAGCAGCAGCAGTCGCGACAGTCGACTTCAAGTTTCCAATCGCAGCAGCAGCAGTCGCGAACTCTAATTCCAGTCGAGGGATTGATTTCAAGTCTCCGGTCGCGAAATGAGGAGCAGCAGTCGCGTCATAAGTTTGAAAAAATACCCTAATTTGATTATTTGGCTTTTTAATTATTAAAATTCAGACTTCTAAAAAAAAAAAAAAAAGGCGACGCCTATTGCATCGCCAATTCCACGTCACCCCTCGCCTTGGCTCGCCTTTTTGATCTCGCCACGCCTTGCCTGAAATAGGCGCAAACCCCTCGCCTCGCCTCGCCTTGTCGCCAAAGGCGAGAGGCGCTCACCTTTAAGAACACTGCTATAGACTCATGTAGATTTGTTCATATTAGATATGCTAGACTTTGATGTTATATTAGGTATAAATTGGTTGTCTACCTATTTTGATCTCTTAAATTGTAATGCTTGGACAATGACTCTAGAGATCCCCGGGAGGGAAAGGTAAGAGTGGAAAGGGATTTACATGCCTAAGTCATTAAAGAGCATATCTTTCCTTTGGGCTAGCAAACTAGTAGGGTAGGGTGGTGTCACAACCCAAAGTATAACCTAGTCGTAACATGGAGTATAGAACCTCGAGAGGCCTACACAAGCCACTTAGCATACATCATACAAGATAATAGAAATAAAGATTTCAAATGAAACAGTCTTCTATCATAAGCGAGTTTGAAAAAGAGAAAGTCTAATATAAGTCTCAATAAGCCATCCAATGCACCAATAGAAGTGGTTGCGACGTAACACATACACTACGTACAAAGTCTGAAACTGAAATGACATAAAGCTATAAAATTGTCTCGACCCTCAGATCATAAGGACTCACCAATCTTTAAAAGCCAAATGGATCAACTAGCCACGAGTGTGAGAGGTAGGAACGATAGACCATACATTATTAAACAATGCAGGCACAAGTATGCATTAGTACATGAAATGTACTAAGTATAATAGCAATGCATAAGAGTTATGGAATCATGCTAAAAGGACTTTACATAACATGCAATAACCAAGCTAAATCAAAAGATAAAAGGTCAGGAAAAGCACAACTCATAATCATGGTCAATGCAGACTTAACATCTTTAAAACACTTTATGAGATACTTTAAAAGTAACCTTAGTTCATTATTGTGGAAACTTTACCATGTAACCAACATAGACCATGTGAGCTATAACATGGCATCCAGTGTACTGCTCTCACACCGAAAATGGAGTGTCCTACTTACCAAGGTAATGATCATGAGTCTGAGCTAAGGTGGATCCACTAGCTAAAATCTATTTGAGACAACATCATATGGTGGCACATAATTAGGGACAAGGAGATTGCTACTAAATATCAGCCTTTAGCAACGAGAGAGCCTCCATCTCAATATCCTCTCAGTGCTAAGTATAAATCCCACAGAATAGTCATTAATCATATTCATATTATTATCCTTGGAAAAGTACAATTAAAATACTTGTCGAAGTTATAAATATCATAGAGTAGCTCCTTAGACCATGTGTGAGAAAACCTTTCACCATCCATGATCTTTTCATTATAGCTTTATAAGGCCTATTGTCACTAACGTCATACTAAAAGTGTCATACTACTAGTGGACATAATTTTAAAAGCTTGATCTATAATCATTGATGGCATATCCGGATACCATACTAATCAAGAACTAATTTAGAAAAATAGTCCCAAAGCATTGATGGCAAATTTAGATGTCATTCACGTCATGTGGCCAAGCTTCATAGAATAGATAAATTCATCTATAACATTACTTGAGTCATAAACTTTTCTTTCATAAAACATGCATAATTTCTATAAATAGTAAGTAGTTCATAAGCTACATCATGTATTTATAACCTAAAAATCATGGATCATGTCTAGGTTCATATAAATTCAACTAAAATCATGCAAATACTTTCAATTCATGCATTAAAAGATAAGAAACAAGTAATTGAATCATAATTGAAAATAACCCATGAATATTCAATAAAACCCCTAACTTCGAATTGAGAATTCAACTTGTTAAACTTGAATATTTTAGGAACCCTAGGGAGGAAAGGACTCCATAGGTTAATACTAACATACCTTAGTTATCAATGCCCAATATATATGGTGAATTGGAGTTCTTGAAGTGAAACTCTAGTTTCTTCTTCCTTAGCCTTAGAGAGGATTTGGGGGGTGATCTTAAAGAGAAATTTAGGAATTAGGTGAATGATTTAGAATGGGTAGTTTTAGGACTTAATTCACTTATATAGGTCCCGAAATAGGGGTTAAAACGATATAGTTTAGGTACCAAACACATAGGGAAAAGACTAAAATGACCTTAACTTAAAATTTGATGGGTGATCGGTAAGGACCCCTAAACGGTCCGTACAGAGCGTCACGACCCGTTTAGATCCCTTAGTTTCTTGGCAGCCTTTAACGGCTAGACCACCTCCCTAAATGGACTGTTTAGGGTTCAATGAAGGGTCCCTGGCCTGTTTTAGGCTTGTGCTCCTGCCCGTTAACCCACTTTAACCTTTTTGAAGCCTAAGGTGTTACAATATCTCCCCTGGGAATATTCATCCTCGAATGGAACTCAAGCTACCACGAAGAGAGTAGGAGAGAAACTACTTACCCAACATGAATCCAACTTCATCAAAATGCACATAACCAAGGAGGTACATTGACTCCAAGCTAAAACATATTCAAAACATCATTTCATACTACATACATGCAAATCATACTAAATGCACATAATCATGAAGCAATCAATCAAGCTAAATCATATCTTCAAAAATTAATTTTTTTTCATGAGCATGCATACATGGGGAAACATGAGAATGACAAAGTCACAAGAACCCTAAAAAGTGAATCATGAGGGACTAGTGCCTCAAGCTAGACCCGAATATAACTAAAAGAGATAGGGTTACTAAGACATCACATCTCCTCCAGCCTTTCACATACCAAACCATAGAAAAAAACCCTTCCAACAATTTAAATTGTCCCATACAATAACAATGAAGAATACTATCTCTCCCTTGAAAGCAAACCTCGCTATCAATCTCCCTCAATCCAAGCATAGCATCAAAGTCTTAACAACTACTGAACCATCGATAGTAGTAAATACTTAAGAAGTTTTATCAAGGATTTCAAGGTCGACCTCAAACACATAAACCATACATGGAGTCATACCATATCAATCGAAACACACAATATAAAATAATACATAACCACAAATTAAAAGACCATAACTTACCAATTATCGTATTCAAGGAACCGTCATGATCTTCTCAAGTCTGAAGAACATAGAACATATCTTGCTTCAGAGCACTTGAACCAAAACCATTAAGTTGAACTTGCCTACCTTCCCTTCTCTAAGCGGTAAGAAATTGGCAATCTCTCATTTTGTGACCATTCTTTTCACAACCAAAACATACATTAGAACTGGCTAGACACTCACTTCTATTGTTTCTTCCACACCTTTGACACTTGGACACCATTTGCTCACTAAACCTTTACCTTGAGAATGATTACCTCCACCAGACCTTGAATGTGAAAAATCACTATTATCTTTTATTTCCCTCTTTGATACCTAGTCTTCTCCTTAAGTTTTTCTTCTTCGATTTGTTGTGCATGAACCATCATCTAGAAGGCATCCATATCCTTAACAAACATGGCAGTTAGGCATTCTTTGACCACCTGGTCGGAAGCACGCGACACAAATTTACTCATCATTGTCTTTGGATCAGTAACCATAGTTGGGGCCTATTTGGACAATCGTGTGAATTTCAATGCATACTTTTTCACACTCATATTTATTTGATGAAGGTTAATCAACTCAAGTACCTTTGCCTCCCTTATCTCAAGGGAAAAGAACCTATCAAGAAAAGTGACCTTAAATTTCTCCCAATTAAGAGGACCATCATCAATTTCCCTCTCTTCCTTCCATTGATTAAACCAAACTTGAGCAACACTTTTGATTTGGTAAGCGTCCAATTCCGTATTTTCTATTGGAGTGATACCCATAATCTCTACAATCTTATGAACCTTGTCGATGACCTCTTGAGGATATTCCTCAACTTTAGAATCAAAGAACTCCAGGGGATTCATCCTAGTAAAGTTCATCACCTTTGTTGACGCCATACTCACCCTTGGGTTCACGGGAGCCACAACCTCCCTATTTGCTTGAGCTGTCATAGCTTGGGCCAATGCAGGAAATGCGGTTCGAAACTCATCATTAATCAGTTGCTTGAACAAAGGGTCAGCCAAAACTTGAGGAGCTTCTTGTTCCACATAGTATACATCATACAAGATAATATAAATAAATATTTCAAATGAAACAGTCTTATATCATAAGTGAGTTTGACTAATCGGAAGTCTAATATAAGTCACACATCTACTACATCAATAGAAGGGGTTGGAACGTAATCTATACACCACATACAAAGTATGAAAATTGAAATGACATAAAGCTATAAAAGTGTCTCGGTCCTTGAATCATGCAAACTCACCAATCTTCAAAAGCCAAATGGATCAACTAGCCACGAGTGTGAGAGATAGGAGTGTCGAACCCTACATTATGAAATAATGTAGGCACAAGTATGCATTAGTACATGGAATGTACTAAGTATTATAACTATGCATAAGAGTTATGAAATCATGCTAAATGGACTTTACATGATATACAATGACCAAGTTAAATCAAAAGATAAAAGGTTAGAAAAACAAAAGTCATAATCATGTTTAATGCAAGATTAACATCTTTAAAACACTTTATAAGATAATTCAGAAGTAACCTTAGTTAATTATTGTGGGAATCATTTAATTAACATAGACCATGTGAGCTATGACATGGACACCAATGTACTACTCTCACACCAAAAAGAGAGTATCATACTTGCCAAGGTAAGGCCCATGAGTCTGAGCTAAGGTGGATCCACTAGATAATGTCTATCTGAGACAACATCCTACGGTGGATCATAGTTAGGGACAAGGAGATTGCTACTAGAGATCTGATCTTTAGCAACGGGATAGCCTCCATCTCAATATCCTTTCGGTGCTAAGTATAAATCCCATGAAATAGTCATTAATCATATTCATATTATCATTCATGGAAAAGTACAATTAAGATACTGATCTAAGCTATAAACATCATTAAGTAGCTCCTTAGACCATGTGTGAGAAAACATTTCACTATCCATGATCTTTTCATAATAGCTTTATAAGGCTCATAGTCACTATCTCCGTACTAAAAGTGTCCTACTAGGGAATAGTTTCTAATGCTTGATCTATAATCATTGATGGCATATCCAGATACCATTCTAATCAAGACCTAATTTAGAAAAATAGTCCAAAAGCATCAATGGAAAATTTAGATGTCATTCACGTCATGTGGCCAATATTCATAAAACATATAGATACTTTCATCTATAAGCTTACTTGAGTCATAAACATTACTTTGATAAAACATGCATAATTTCTATAAATCATAGTTTATAAGAGTCATTATGTGTTCATAGTCTAGAAATCATAGATCATGCATGGGTTTATATGAATTCAACTCAAATCATGTAAATACTTTCAATTCATGCATTAGAAGATAAGAAACAAGTAATTGAATCATAATTGAAAAGAACTCATATAGATTGAATAATACCCTAACTTTAAATTTAGAATTCAACTTGTAAAATTTGAAGATTTTAACTACATAGGTGAATACTATCATACCTTATTGATCAATTCCCAATGTCTATGGTGAATTGGGGTTCTTGAAGTGATAACCTAGTTTTTTCTTCCTTAGCCTTAGAGAGGATTATTTTTTTGGGGGGGAGTTATCTTGGAGGGAAATTTAGGAATTAGGTGAATGATTTAGAATGGGTAGCTTTAGGACTTAATTCATCTATATAGGTCTTGAAATAGAGGTTAAAATGACATATTTAGGTACCAAACACATAGGGCAAAGATCAAAACGACCTTAACTTAAAAGTTGACAGGTGATCTATAGGACCCTAAACGGTCTGTATAGGGTTCATGGCACATTTAGGGCCTTCAGTTTTTTGGCAGACTTTAACTACTGGACCACCTCCCTAAATGGGAAGTGGACCATTTTCACAAACCGTTTAGGGTTCAGTGAAGGGTCCCTGACCTGTTTTAGTCTTGTGGTCATGCATGTTAACCCACTTTAACCTTTTCAAAGCCCGAGGTGTTACAGGCGGTTTGGCATATTTAGCTCATATTCGGGATGTTAGTGCAGAGTCTCCTCCCATTGAGTCTATCTATATGGTTTCCAAGTTTCTGGAGGTGTTTTCTACAGATCATCCTTGTATTCCTCCGGATAGGGACATAAAGTTCTATATTGATTTAGAGTCGGGCACTCGCCCAATCTCTACTCCTCCTTATCATATGACTATGGCAGTGTTAAGGGAGCTTAACACTCAACTTCATGAGTTTCTTGATAGGGAGTTTTTCATCCTAGTACTTCTCCTTGAAGGTGCTCCCATATTGTTTGTAAAGAAAAAAAATGGTAGTATGAAGATGTGTGTAGATTATCGACAGTCAATAAGGTTACCATTCGGAATAAGTATCATTTGCCTCGCATAGATAAGTTTCTTGACTAGTTACAGAGTGCGTTTGTCTTTCTTATATTGATTTGAGGTCAGGGTACCATTAGTTAAATATTAGGCTTAAGGACATACCTAAGACAACTTTTTGGACCGAGTATGGGCATTATGAGTTTTTGATAATGTCGTTTGGATTGACTAATTCGCCTGTAGCATTTATGAGCTTGATGAATGTGATGTTTAATCTATTCTTGGATTCCTTAGTTATTCAGTTTGTAGATGCTATTTTGATTTACTCCAAAGGAGAGGAGGAGCGTGCAAACCATCTTTTTATTGTTTTGGATATCCCAGGGAAACAAAAATTGAATGTTTAAATTTTCTAAATGTGAGGCAAGAGGTTTCGAAAGGAGGGGTGATGGTGGATCCCTAAAAGTTTGAAGCAATTAAGAATTAGGTTCTGCCTAGCTCTGTGACAGAGGTTAGAAGTTTTGTAGGGCTTGGTAGATATAATCACATGTTTGTGAAGAACATCGCTTCCATTGATACGCACTTACAAAAGTTGACTCAAAAAGAGGTACCATTCGAGTGGTTAGATAAATGTGAAGAGAGCTTCCAAAAGCTCAAGGATATTTTGACCACAACGCCTATCTTTACCTTGCCGGTGAAAGGTAAGGATTTTATTTTTTATTGTTATGCTTCACATTTAGTTTTAGGTGTTGTGTTGATACAGGTAAAAAATCTTATAGCTTATTCTCTCAGAAAACTGAAGGTTCATGAGAGGAACTATCCCACCCATGATTTGGAGTTGGCAGCGAAGGTGTTTGCTCTCAAAATCTGATGGCATTATCTTTATGGGTCAAGTGTAAGGTGTTCACTAAAAATTGCAATCTTCAGCATGTGTTCACTGAGAATGATATGAACTTGAGATAGAGAAGATGGATGGAGTTGCACAAGGATTATGATGTGACTATTCAGTATCAGCTGGGTAGGGATAATGTGGTGGATGTTTGCGTAATCAAGGCACAACTTCCGATGCAAGTGTCTACAATCATGTAATAGTATAGTAACCCAACCAAGGGTTAGGGTCGAGTCCCAAGGGAGTGGGCGTGCAATTAGTGGTTAAGTGCAAAAATTGCTAAGACTAATCGTAGCTAAAGACCTTGGCAAATGAAAACATAACAGGGTCATGCAAGCGTCAAGTATCAAATGGGGGTTTGTAAGCAAGAAACAACTAAAATAGTGAAAATAAAGAAAGATACAAGTATCTAGACGGGATTCTTTGAATGTGATAGGAATACGGGGTAGACTAAATCATTGGGTACATGCTTTTGATAGTAAATTCATTGAGTATTTGTGACTAGGCTAGACTATCAGCAAGCATGACCCAACAACTAATCTAACCCATATTCACAAAATCACACCCCAAGAATTGGGGTTTTAGCTACGCAAGTAAAAGAGATAAAGATGTAAACCAATATTAGTTTCCATCAATGGGTATGCAAGATTAAGTCTTAAAACAAGCCAAAAGTGAAGAATCCAAGAGACCCAAGTCCAATTTCTTGAAGATGAAACCTTTGAGAGCTCCAAGTTCTTCAAAACCCTCTCCAAAACTTAGAGAGAATATCTCCAAAACTCTGTCTCAAACTTAATAATCTAAAAACTAGGTAAAACAAGGTAAAATCCGCTGCTAAGAGTAAAAACTGAACTAGTATTTATAGTTTTCAGAAAATGTGCTCTGAAGGATCTTTCGGGGACGTTAGTGGGAATCGCCGATGCATTCGGCAATCCGCCCGGTCTACTTCATCGCCTTTCATCAGTTGCCTTCAGCATCTTGTGTCCTGGATAATTGGGCGATGTAGCACTGCTTCACATAGTCACTCGGCGATACACCGACTGCTCCTTTTCACCGCCGATTTGCTCATTTCCTTCAGGGCTTGGCACACTGGAATAAAAGGCGAATATGCTATCTATTGGCGATTCTTTGAATGGGTTCGGCGATTCGCAGATCTTCATTTCTTCGTTCTTTTAGCTTCTTTTGCTCTTTTTTGCTTGATAGTGTCCATGCTTCCCCTTGAACTTCAAGCACCTAAAACTTAAAGGCTTTTTATTAGATATTGAGGTAAAACATGCATTTGAGGACACTAATTTCATCAAAATATAGCCCAAAATGGGTCCAAATCGTGGACTCATCACGGTGGCGCATTGAGCCAGAAGAAAGTTAGCATGGGCAGTTTAGCTTGCTTAGGGGTGTCTAAGCGACATTTGGCCTGAGAAATTCATAATTTGGAGACCAAGTACATCCGATTGAGAATATCTAGGAGAGGTGGGTTGTTAGCCACTATTGAGGTTAATCCTACATTCATAGAGGAAATCAAGGCTAAAGAACTGTAGAATGAGGAATTTGTTAAGCTTAAAGGTAAGGTGAAGTTTGGGGAGACCCAAGACACTACTCCTGAGGAAGATGATATGGTCAAATTTAGAGGAATGATTTGTTTCCCTCGTGTTGGTGACTTGATCCAGAATGTGTTGGCAGAGTCTGATGATTCACGTTATTCTATTCATTTGGGTGTGACCAAGATGTATAGGAATTTGATGCTACTTTATTGGTGTCCTAGGATGAAGAGAAACATTGCAGAGTATGTTTCTAAGTGTCAGAATTGTCAATAGGTAAAGTATGAACATCAAACGCCTGCATGTTTACTTGAGAGGATTCTCATTCATGATTGGAAGTGGAAAAATATAGCCATGTATTTCATGGTGGACTACCCATGACTTTGGTTAAATATGATTCGATGTAGGTTATTGTTGACAGGTTTTCTAAACCAACCCATTTCATTTCAGTTAGAGTGGATTACAACTCTCATCTATCGGCAAATATTTAGGTCAAAGAGGTAGTAAGGTTGTACGGGGTGCCCCTTTCTATCATTTCAGACCATGTTAATCAATTTACTCCAAATTTTTGGGGTAAGTTTCATAAGGCATTGGGCACTCAATTCACTTTTAGTATAGAGTTCCATCCACAGACTGACTAACTGCAGTCAGAGAGGACTATTCATGCATTGGAAGATATGTTGAGGGCGTGTGTAATTGATTTTGGAGACATGGGATCAATTTTTATCCTTATGTGAGTTCTCCCATAATAATAATTATCACTCCAACAATTATGTCACCATTTCAGGGACTCTATGAGAGGGGATATAGATTTCCCATAGGATGGTTTTTGGTTAGGGATGTGAAACTTTTGGGTGCTTATTTGGCTAGGGAAGCTCAGGAAAGGGTGAGAGGGAATCGGGCTATGTTGTTGGCAGCTCAGAGTAGGTAGAAGAAGTATTCAAATCGCAAGGTAAGAGACATGGCTTTTTAGGTTAGTGATCAGGTTCTTTTTAAGGTGTCACCTATGAAAGGAGTCATGTTGTTTGGTAAAAAGGGTAAGCTTAACCCTTGTTACATTGGTCCATTTGAGGTTCTTTAAGGTGACCAATGTGTGGTCAATTGATTACAGGTTAGCACTGCCACCCAATCTGTCTGGGTTCATCCAGCATTTCATTTGTCTATGATAAAGAAGGACCATGGGGATGGAGACTACATCATTAAATGACACTTAATTGTGTTGGACAAGGAATTGCAGTATGAAAAAGAACTGGTTATGATTCTTGATCGGGATGTTCGAAAGTTGTGTAAAAAGAGATAAAATCAGTAAAGATCCAGTGAAAAAGTTGTCTAGTTGAGGAGGCTATTTGGGAGACAGAGAAAGGTATATGTGATAAAAGTACCTTGACTTGTTTGAAGATCCAGGTACTACCCTATTTTCTACTTTAGCCCATTTTTTCTTGTTTGATCACTCTGGGATGGGTGATGAGTAAATTGGTATCTATTGTAACGACCTGACCGGTCATTATGAGTATGCTAATCGTGAAAGAATTTAGGCCAAAAAACTTTTTGATTAGTAACTTAAACTTTCTTTTGCTAGGATAGGCTTAGATGGAATTTGATCTAGGTGAGGTCTAGGGACATCCGATAATTGGGTGGGGTGTGGTGTTGAGGTTTGGTTGATATTTTCTTGTAGCAAAGATATTAAGGATTTCATATGACTTTTCAAAATTGAATTCAGGTAAGTATAACTCCAACAATTGATCTTGGCATGAAAGGTATGTGTCCGGACACAAGAAAAGGGGTTGTGTTGTAAAAAAAGCCTTTCTCCGGAGTTTGAGTCTCTGATGGTCTGTCGAGCACGCTATAGCGCCAGGTGTCCAACTTAAGGCTGGCAATTGGACAGGATTTTTTTCGGTCCGGTTCCCGTACTGGTAAGTCTGGTACCGGTTGAATCGGTAAGGAACCAGTCTTATAGGTACCGAAACCAGTATCGAAACGGAACTCAATTTTTTATCCGATTGATCCGGTTCGGTAAGAACCAGTTCCGATCTGGTTCCTGTCTGGTTGATCCGGTTCCTGTCCGGTTGATCTAGTTCAACGGTCAATTCTAATTTTTTTTAAGTTGAACGTTATATAGCCATTGGGCCCTTTTAGCCGTTGGGCTGGGGCCCAAAACCGCTCAAATAGCCCCCACCCCTCTCTAACCCCTTAACACTATAAATATACCCATATTATTTTATTTAAATCACAAATTCACAAACTATTTCATTAACATCTTATAAAATCTCTTAATTTTCAATCTCTCATAAATTCATAATTATTATTTTGTGATATAGACTTGGAGTTCGGATTTCGGAGATTTATTTGAAGTAAATCGGAAGCTTCAATTGGCATCTCTCAATTCCGGCTTTGGTTATACGTCTACTTTTACGTAGACGTGCGGTACATTCGTTCCAACTTTAATTTTTTATTTGTTTATTAATTAAGTTATTTTATTTTATTTTGTTATATTATCTTGCTTGTTTTTCATAATATTTAATTATTTTAAACTTGAACATGAATTTGGAAAGAAATAGTGGTAAAAGACCAATGTCGGAAAGAAAAGGTAATAGGGGAGGAGGAGGAAGTAGTTCTAGTTCTAAAAATTTGGCACCTAGATTTAGAATTAATACTAATGATTATACTCATGTTGATGAAACCTCTTTTACACGAGACTCACGACCTATTGAATTTAATTCCGAAAATATAGTAGATCATGAGACTTTAAATAGATGTTTTACTAATTTTGAGGAAGAATTAGATGAGGAAGTAGAAATAAATGACGAAGATGATGAGACCCCTACTCCTACTAGTCCGGCTACCGAATTACCGGAACAAGATGAAGTCCCCTCTTTACCTACTTTTTCAAAGGCCGATGTATGTGTTAAAAGATCTTTAGTATGAAAATTTTTGGTACAAAATGAGGAAAAAACTAGTGTTACTTGCACGAAATGTAAATTGACCATGAAACATATGACTACGGGTACACAAGGGGGAACAGTACGACTAAGAACGCATTTGAGAAAGTGTAATAAAGAATTTGCTCGCCTAGATGATATAGAAAGGGCTAATAGAAGTGGAATACCCATACCTAAAAATTCTATGGGAGTTAGAGGTTCTAATATGGTTCAAAGTGTATTAAATATGACTAACCCGGCTAGCCAAAGCACACACTGCACATATAGTAAATAAAAAGATCGTAGAGAATTAGCTAAAATGGTTGTTGTTTGTGGTTAGCCTTTTTCATTTCCTTCACATCCTGGTTTTATTCAGTATATTCGGGAATTGTATAACCCAGATTATGAAGGTATTCCAAGAAGTACAATTAAAAGTGATATTTTTAAATATCAAAAAGAATATTGTCATTTTCTTCGTTGTTTATTTGTTTATTATGATGGTAGATTATCTATTACTTCTGATATGGGACGTAGTCCTAATGGTAATGATTATTTTACAATTACTGTCCATTGGATTGACCATGACTGGAACATGTAAAAACGAATATTAGGATATAAATATGTTGAAGAAACTAAAACCGGTTCTTATATAGCAACAAAAATAAGCTTTATTTTACAATTTTATGGAATATGTGATAAAATAATGAATGTCACTTTAGATAATGCTTCTAATAATTTAAAAGCAATTGATTATTTAAAATGTAGACTTTGTCCAATTGATAATGATTCGTTTCATATTAAGTGTGTCGCACATGTGTATAATTTGATAGTAAAAGATGGTATTTCTCAATTTGGAATTTCTTGTGAAAAATTAGACTTGCTTGTAATTGGATTTTTAAAGCTAGAATTACAGAATTTAAAAATTGTTGTAAAGAATGTGTACTTGAATATAGAAAAGTTCCAAAAAAAGTATGCACTAGATGAAATTCTTTATTTGAAATGCTTCAAGTTGCTTATATTTATCAAGAGCTGGTACAATTAGTTTTTAATGCTCATAATGCGGACCCGAATTTGAGAATTAGCTATGAAGATTGGGAAAATACAAAAGAACTTATTGAATTTTTAAGTGTTTTTCATAAAGCAACAAATGTTGCTTATGGTCAATAGTATCCAAGTATTTATTCTGTTTTAGTAAATATTTGTGTTATTTCATCTGAATTTGCAAAATATAAAGGAAAAGATCGATTTGAAGATTCCCTTGCTTTTATGATTGAAAAATTCAAAAAAATATTTTTTTCCTATTCATCAAATTTATTTGACTGCTACTACTTTCAACCCAAATTACAAATTAAAAGGTGTTGAAAGAATGATTGAAAAGATTTATGCAAATTTAGAAATTAAAGATGATGAAACTCCTAGTGTTGAAGATTGTAAAAGTAGCATATATATAAAAGCAAGAGAGTTATATAATACATATAAATCTATGGAAAAAAATATTTCAATAGTTGAACCTCTATCTTGTAGGCCTAGAAGTGATGATACGGATGATTGGATGGATGATTATCTTAAGCTTGAATCATCTACTAATAATGATTTTGATTTATATTTCAATCAGGCACGGGAAAAGATTAGGCATGAAGAAGGACAACTTCAAGCTACAATATTAGTATGGTGGACGAATCGTGAAAATCAATTTTCGACCATTGCTAGGATTGTTCGAGATGTGATAGTGATTCAAGCATCATCGGTCGCTTCGGAGCAAGCCTTTAGTGCGCGAGATTTATGATTGGAGATCATCGATATTCATTAGCAAAGGATAGTTTGGAAATATCAGTGTTGTTTCAAGATTGGGTCAATGCCGAAAGAAGAAATACCGGACTACCACAATTAAATAGCCAAATAGAAGACGAAATAGATGAAATATTTGGTGATAATAGTGATGATGGCATGGAAGCAATGGAAGAAGAACGACAAATACAAGTTTCAAAAAATGTTTCTTTTGAAATGATACAAAAGTTACGAAAAGATTTTAAAAAAAGTTTCAATTGTTAGTAGTGAGTACTTAGTACAATAATTAATATTCAATACCTAGATTGTGTACTCTTTGTCTCTTTCTAATATTTATATTGTACAATTTATTTATTTGAATAAATATACGGCTATTCCCCTTGAATTTCTTTTAAAATAGTCCTTTATATTTATTCCAACTATCCAAGGCATTTTACAAATTTAATTTTCAATTATTTTAATATTATTTTAAACTTTAAACTTTAATATAAAATTGAATTTTAAGGTTGAAACTTTAAATTCAATATAAACTTTAAACTTTAAAGTCAATTTTAAACTTTAAATTCAAATTTTCAATATAAACTTTAAAGTTTAAAGTCAATTTTAAACTTTAAAGTTTAAACTTAAATTCAATTGAAATTAAAGTTTCAAGTTTAAAATTGAAGTTTTTTAATAATATAATATTATTAATTAATAATATAATATTATATAATAATTAAAGTTAATAAAAAAATACCAGTACATAATGATCCGGTAAGAACCGGTTCCTATCTGGTAACTAAGGGACCGGGTGGAATATTTGGGAATTTTCGGTAAAACCGGTTCCAGTAAGATCCATTTCTGGTAAATAAATTCGGTAACGTGTCTCGGTTCCGAAATAACCCCAAAATCCCCATTTGGTGCACTTTGTGTTCTTAAATTCGGGAGGGGAGATTTTGGGTATTTTGCACATGTTTTTTCACGAAATTCATTGATAAATGTAAGAATTTTACTCCCCAACCTTATGCGTTAATTGTTAAGCCTTAGAATCTAGGTTATTGCCCTTGGGGGAGGTTTTGACATGATCTAATAATGGAAAAAGCCCTAATTTGGGAAAGATGATCATATTTTGGCCAGTGTTAGGATTTGTTGATAATCCGAGTCAGTTAATAGACCATTAGTGATTGATTATTGTTTATGTTTTTTGTTTTAGACCAAGAACAAGCCAAGGGACGTCGCAAGGGGAAAGCTCGGGTTATTTAGAGTTTCCAAGATGCTTGATTCGAGGTAGGTGATGATTGTATGTTTTTTATTTATGTATGTATGCATGTGTACTGCTTTGTAATATCATTTGTGCAATGCATGGTAGGGAGACATACGAAATTACATCATGTAGGTAATATCGTGCAATGAACTTGTTATTGTAACTTTGTGGTTATCAAATGGTATTGTTCATTGTGTTATGTGATTGTTTGAGATTATTGGTTGGCTCGGGTACCATGCCGGTACACTAACTATGGATGGCTCGAATTCCATGTCGGTACACTAATTATGGATGGCTCGGGTACTACGCTGGTACACTAACAGTTTGGATTTGGATTCCATGAATGATTGTGGTTCCATTAGAGGATCGTGCATTGACATTTGTGATCATGTGGGACATGCATTCAGGTCTTGTTGTTATTGTTGTTTCCTAGCATGTGATAGAGAGTCTATATGGTTTGATACTTGTTGTTATATGCATTGTTCTATGTTACTGCATTTTAGTAATATATTTACATTCATAACTTGGACTGACTATGTGGTCCTACCAGTACATTGTGATTTGTGTACTGATATTGCACATATTATTTTCTTGTTAAGTACATGACATCTTCCACCGACTTATTTGAGACCTCAATTGAGGGATACATGATTTTGTATCCAAAGGTGAGCTACATCTTTCAGGCTACAATAGATTCCTCTATTTTTCTTGCCATCTTTTAGGACACATACATTAGACTTCAGTTTCATGTTTAGTTTTCGGGGTTACATCCCCAATCTTGATTATTAGAGTTTTGGTATGGTAACTTTCAGCTCTTAGGATTTATTTTCCGCTTTAAATGTTTTGGCTATTGAGTTGAGTTTATGGGGACTCAATTCTCTAGTTGTCTAAATTACTTTCTTTATTTTGTATGATAAACTTGGTTTTTATGAATGATGTTGAGTTGGTTTCAAGTTAGTTTTTTGTTCTCCCACCGGGTGACTTAATGTGGGTGCAACTCATGATGATCAAGGTCGTGACAATACCTAGGCCAACCATATAGATATCATGTACCACATGTGGTCTCCGAGCCAACAAAATATGTATCAAACATGGTACCTAGCCAACCAAGAGATATCATGTACCAAGCTTGGTACCTGAGAACCATTAGTATGTACCAAGCGTGGTACCCGAGCCATCCGACAATCACACATGACAATCACAATCACAACGCATAAAATCACACTAGTATGTCCAAGTAAGCATATCCATTGTATGAGATTTACACAAACTAACATTTCAGTTTATACTCCTTTTATTTCCTAAATCATACATTATTACTTACCTCTAATCAAGCCCGAAATGCTCTATTGAATCTAAGTTTTCCCCTTGTTATGACACCTAGCTTATTCATGGTCTACCAACAATCAATATAACACGTAAACGGATCTAAAAGGCCTAAATACACCCTGGATTATATCTTAATCCCAAATCCAGACCAATTTCATGATATTCCCACCCAAATTAGGGTTTTCCCACCATTAAGTTAAACCAAACTTTCCCCATAATGTCATTACAATGAATTTTAAGTCCTAGTAATCGAATTTCCATGCTATGAGAGTAATTTACTTACCTTTATCGATGGTCACATGAAAAATAAGTGAAAATGGCCCTAGTCGCCTTTGCATTTACCCAAAATGTTCTTGGATGATAATGGACAATTTTGGGGAATTTCCTGCATTTGCAGCGACTAACTCCACTATAGCGGCTCAATCCCGCTATAGCAGCGACACTGTAGCGGGATCTTCCACTATAGTAGGAAATAATTCGACCGCGACAGCGGTGTGTCACCTGTTATAGTAGCTTGCAAAAAACAAAACCTCAAAAATCTTTCCAAAATAGCCTATTTCGCAACACAACTTCAAACATCAACGTTCCAAACCAACCCTTCACCCAAGTTCGTTATCGGGAATTCTATTCACCCGAATTCACTTTGGGAAAGTCCTACGAACTCCTTATCGTCTTAGCAACAGGAAAACAAATTCTACTTAGACATTTCTCCCAATCTTTTTTCCGAATTTCTCTGGATCTCATCTCACTAAGATTTCATCCAAGCCTAACCTAGCCTGAACTTTCCAACTTACTATTTCAAGAGTTTTCTCACCTATTCTCTTTCACTAATAGTTCACCGACAACGACGGAAAAGATGGTTACATTTATTTTCATATGGTTATTTAAATGTTGAACTAAACTAAGAAAAAAATAGAACTGAGACTAAGGGCATCTCCAACCGTAAACTCTATTTTACTCTCCAAATATAGAGTTCTCTATTTTTCAGACAACCAACTTCAACCCAATTCTCTATTTTAGTCTCTAAAAAAGAATCTTTTTCTCTCTCCTCAATATTATATTATTATTTCTATTTCATTCTTATTTACTTATTCATAATATAAATCCTTTATTTCTTTTTCCCAAATAATTACTTATATAATTTTCATGTGATATAAAATTTTATTTTTTCAAATTTTTTATTTAATATAAAATTATATTTTATTCTAAATTTCTAAATAACATAAATTGCAAGAAAATATTATATAATATACAAAATAATAGGCAAATTCAAATAAAAGTAAAATACAATTACATAAACATTACATAGACACTCAACTTTCAAAATTATTATGTTGCTCCCATAAATGTTCTATTAATGCATTAAGGAGTTCAAAATGAGTATTTTTGTCCTTAATTTTTTTATGTCTAGCTAAAAATTGTTCAAATGGAGAATTTCATTTATCATCATACCCTAAAAAAAATTCGAATAGTGCAAAATTTAGAAACGTCCTACCGGATTACTAAATTATTGTTGTGATAAATTAATTATTATGTTATGTATTGTATTTTATCTTGTATTTAAATTATTATGTTATGTATTGTATTTTTAAATTAAATTTTTCATCTTATCATTTTAATTTTGTGCATTCTTTATAGTGAAAATTAATAATAAAATAAAATTATATTATTTTCGAAAATTAGAAAAAAAATTAAAATACTTTAATTTGACATGAAAGTAGTATATATTAAATAATATATTTTAAAATATTACATTACATTTAAACAGAATTATGAATATTAGATATTTAATTAATGACATTATATGTAAAATAATATGTTAATTAGAAAATTTAAAAAAAAAATATTGAAAAAAGTGAAATAGAGAGTGTGAATAGTAATTCTCCAGATTTGGAGATTTACTATTCAACTCTCTGAATATGAAGAATAGAGAATAATATGGAAAGAGGTTAGAGTATTCATTCTCTATTTTACTCTTCAAATATAAAGAATAAAAAATAAAATAAAGGTGGATCGGAGATGATCCAGATTAGGAAGGGTCGATCCTATTACATGTAGTATGGCTAGTAAAAGTTTTCCAAACGACCCCTAAGTGGCAGGAACAAGAAGATAAACGTGTCAAACTATCATTGGTATAGTTTCGTGTCAATCCCACTATGAATGTAAACCATCGTTCAGTGCCCACTGATATACTCTTAGCAGTATAAAATAATAAATAACTCCATTAATTGTTTCTGTATAACTGGAAGCTCCTAGTTTATAGTGCATAAAGCAATAATCAAAAGGAAGAAGAAATTAAGGGGAAATGGGTGAAAAGGGTTTACAAACGCCGGCGAGAAAAGTGTTTTTGTGGGTTCGAAAGCAATCCAAGAAGGTGAAGACTGTTTTAGGTGTTGTTACATGCCTCACCTTACTGATTACTCTCAGATTACTCATCCATGATCACAATCACTTCTTTGTTTTGGCTGAGCTTGTTCATTTCATCGGTATCTTATGTTTGATTTACAAGTTGTCTACTCTCAAAACTTGCTCAGGTAATCTCCTCTTTCACTAAATTTCTCCGTTGACCAAAGAAAAATTTGGACTTTAATTTTTTTTATTTTCAATTACTTTGCTGCGCAGTTTATATAATTAATTTGTGTAAACATATACATCAATTTATTTGCTGTGCGATGATTGAAAATTTAGGAGTTTGCTTGAGTTCTGTAGTACTGGTTTCAAGCCTGTGGTAACTGAATATGCAGTTGGTTGTACAGATACAAGTCTGCGTTGAGTGATATATATTGTTGCTAATATTGGTTTAAAGTGTATCAAATATTGTTGGATATCTATATTGTACATAATAATCTGAACATTAGTCCAGACATCCTTAAATTGTACAAGTACCAAATAATATGAGCATTAAGTTATTCTGAGTTTTTGCTTTGCTGATGTTATAGCGATCTGCGTTATGTTTTACAAAGAAAAGAGCCACGTCAGTGAAACTAGAACTTAGTTTCTGAAGTGCAAACGTTGGCTATAGTGGGCAGGGGCGGATCTAAAAAAATTTACACTATATATATAAGATCAATTTTTTTGTGTACGTGTATATATTTAAAATTGAACCGCCTGAGCATATGTCAAAGGAGTAGCTCAGTGGTTTATGGGGGTCAGGATTCAGCCTATGTGAGCTTTGGGTCACGGGTGGGTTCGATTCCAGACAACAACATTTTTTTTATTTGAACCCCCTTGATAGAATTCCTGCCTCCGCCACTGATAGTGGGTATGAGGAGAGGTAGAGATAGGTCGAAGAAGTATAGGGGAGAGGTAATAAGATAGGACATGGCACATATGTAGCTTATTGAGGATATGACCCGAGATAGGAAGATTTGGAGGTGGAAGATTAGAATAGAAGGTTAGTAGGTAGTCAAGTGTGGTCTAGTTTCCTCATCAATATTGTTTTTATTACTCTCCTACTATCTTAGTCTTCGATTTTATTGTTTCCTTGACTTTGGTTATCATATTATTTGTTGTTGGTACTCTTATCTTCTCTGTTTGTTTCAGTATGGATTCTTCACTACATAATTTGTTTTACATACTTGATTTTTTATATGCTTCACTTGAGTCGAGGGTCTATTGCAAACAACTGCTCTACCTTCTCAAGGTAGAGGTAAGGCTGCATACGCACCACCCTCCCTAAGACTCCACTTGTGGGATTACACTAGGTATGTTGTTTTAAAGGTATGTTGTTGTAATTTGTTCTGTTCTTGGCCGTTAACATATTTGATTAGTGACATTATCTTATTAATGATTCATCATTGGCCAAAGCAGTAAAAAGCACTTACGCAATGTATTTTAACTTTTTCAAATAAGTTGCGAAATTCTGTATGACCCAACACCTTTAGGCAAGGTAATTGTTCAGTACTTAGTATGCTTCAGTTTTCCTACAAATAGATAGGTTAAAACAGTATGCTTATCTATATAATCTCGGTCGTGTGTAATGTGTATATAATCCTGTCATGAGAAATGTGCAACTCCCAAGTCCATGTTATTACAGTCAGGACTGCAATAATTCAAAAGTTGTATCGTCCATTGTAATTCGTAATTATGTTTCAAATATCGTCTGCTTTTTCTTGTCACTTTTCATCTGATGATCTGTCTTCACCTGCTATGACAAGGCTTGTCACTGAAGAGTCAAGTGCTTACGGCAATCTTTCTGGCTGTAAGAGTATTTTGTAGTTTCATCATGGAAGGAGATATACACACCATTTTAGATTTTGTTACACTTGCGGCAACATTGTGGGTAATATATATGATGAAGTTCAAGTTGAAGTCGTCCTTCATGGCAGATCTGGATAGTATGCACTATTGGTATTTGGTAAATACAATTTTCCCGCTGCTTTCTGTTGTCCTGATTGTTACTGCAATCGAACTCTAGTTTTATACTGCTCCCTTTTTGTGATTTGTATAGCACGTATGTTTCTTGCAGAGTTGGTGTCAGGGGTCATGTCCGACACTTCACACATCAAACATAATAGGAGAACATGTTCTTTTTTACCTTGTTTACAATCCTTGATGTTGTTTTCTTTCAAACAAGACATTGTCTTTCATTCTTTTCCAGCGAATCACTCCAGAATTTTGAGATATTTTAGATGAACATAGATTGTTTACCACGAGAGCAAGAAAAATATGAGAAAGAAGATCAAGATTTTTCTATTACAGTACTGAAGGATGTTTCTGGTACATCTATCATCGACAACAATATATGACTTTATTATGCGAACGTATATGTGTGCTTATGGTTTTGTCTGCCAAATGATTGTAAACTAGTAATAGAGATAATATGCAATGTATATTGTTGTGTCATGCATTTCTTTTGGGTAAATCTGAGCCGTTTAATGTGACAAACCCCTTCAATTCTGTTAAAAAAAAATTATTCATTGCATAACTGCCATTTGTTGCTTTGTTGCAACATCTGTAGCTGTTGAACATTGAAAATGTAGAACTCTTAGATATTTTTTAGTTTTGTATTTAGGTTTTGGTAGTTGAAAAACAGATAATGGAAATTACTAGCTGGAAGTAGCTTTATAGGTTTTCAGTCTATATGCAGTCAACTTGATTTATTATAGCAGACTAGTACACATTTTGAAAATAACTCCATCTCCTGCTCATCTCCAGCTGGTTAAGGCTGCATGAACTTAGCACAGTGCACAATTGAGATTCTCAATATTCTATTTTTGCAAAATATATCTTCTTGTCATTGTTGGTTATACTTTATATGATGTACCTCTCCTATAGCTGCTTCTGTGCATGATAGTGATAAAACTGTAGGAAGTCCTTTATGTTTCCCAGTAAATAGATTCGATGACATTCTTTACCCATTGCACCTTTGCACAGATTGTGCCTTGTGCTGTTGCTGCCTTTTTAATCCATCCTTCTACGGCTCATAATTTCTTCTTCCGGGTTCTTTGGGCTTTTTGTGTATATATGGAGTCTATCTCAGTGCTGCCTCAGCTTCGCTTGATGCAGAATGTCCAGGTTTGTATCTTTCCTCGGAGGAAAATCATATGTTTGTTTGCAGACCTTACTTTCTAGTGTGAATAGCTTATATATATAGTTCATATTCTTGTATTACAGATAATTGAGCCATTTACAGCACATTATGTGTTTGCATTGGGTGTTGCAAGATTCTTGGGCTGTGCTCATTGGATTAATCAGGTTTGTTTTGAAGTGTTATTTTTATGGCTTATAACTTTAGAATCAAGTAGAGCAATTGTATAAACCCCCACCCTCTTTTCATTTCTTCCCTATAATTCCAGACTTGTTCATAAACAGGTCTATGACACTAGCGGAGCATATCTATATTTGGCTGGACGGGGTTACTTTTGGATACCAATGGTCTTTTTGGCAGAAATTGTTCAAACGTTTATTTTGGCCGATTTCTGCTACTATTACATAAAGAGGTGAGAACCATGGTAGCTCACTAATTCAATTGCTTTCTTGATGATATCTTTGTTTGTGTGACGAATCCTCTAATTTTTTGCAGTGTCGTGAGTGGTCAACTTTTGGTACGCCTGCCACAGCCGGTATAGAAGTTCAAATTACTATATCCTACAAAGTGTAACATATGTTGTATTTCTTGTGTTATGGTGTGGATATGGAGCTTCTTCTACCTCTTTATTTTCTGTTTTTCATCTTCTCCTTTTTTTCTCTAGTTCCTCTCTTGCCAATGCAACTGAACATGTAAATAAATAAATAAATAGATGCATTGCCTTGACTGATCTTGCTTTTAAAGTTTCGAGCACCTAATCTTTTGGAGATTGTGTGTGTGCTATGCTGAACCAAGTTGATAAAGCGCTACTTCTACACGAATCATTGAGGCGATACACTCTATTCAAGTTGCGTCTCGGTGTTTCAAAAATATAACAGACGTATATTGGGAAAGAAATGCATGCATACAAGCCTCGGGCGTGGTTTAAATTGAAGGAGAATCACTCGTAGAACTCAAGAAATTCTCTGGCAGAATTTACAAAATAGTGCTATGTCCGGTAAATATGCGTCTTATTTACCCAAAAAAAAAAACTCAAATGAGGAATCCTTTTGAACAGAAAAGAGTTTGGTCAATATACACCCACTTGAATCAATCCTTGAGCTTCTGCAAGTAACAACTTAATACTTATGGTTGATGATTTTGCTTTTGCCAGATGATCAATCAGTGCACAATCGTCAGATAATTGAGCCCTTTACTGCCCATTATGTGTTTGCATTGGGTCCTCAAAGATTCTTGAATTGTGCTTATTGGATCGTTCAGCTACTCTTATTTTCTGTCTTATAACTACTCTATTCTGTTGTAAATATAAAATAAATTCAACAATTTAAGCGTGTTTACTGAACAAGAAAAATATCTGATTGGTACACATAATTTGATTGGTTCAAGAAAAATAAACAATGTCCGTGCTTTTCTTCTAACAGTTCAATTTTTTAGGCAAGACTTGCATAATTCAACATCCTTCCTTTAGTCTTCTGTTTTATTGGACCTCACCAATGTTTCTCACAAAACTTTTAGGAGTAGTTTGGTTACTGTATAAGAGACATCTTATTCATGTATAAAATGTTACATTAGCTTTACTATGTTGGGTAGAAGTTTCGTATTAGGTATAAAAGTCAACATAACTTATATCATGTTTGGTTGGTAAGAATTTAAATGTTGTATAAAAGTTATTCATGTATTAATTTATACATTTTTTATAGTCCTACATAATTAATACCAACATAACTTATGAGGGAATCTATGTATAAAGTTATGCAGGGTAGAAGGTGGAATAAGTTATGTGGGTATTAGTTATACATGTATTAAAATGATAAATTACATAATTAAATTATTTTATCTTTTTAATTGGAAACTTTACTGTTTTCTATATACGTTTGTTGTTTTTATTTTATTTTTATATATAGACCATTTTCATTTCTTTTAATTTATTTTATTTTTTTAATTGGAAACTTTACTGTTTTCCTATCTACATTTGTTGTTTTTATATCTTATTATATATAGACCATTTTTATTTCTTTTTATATATTTATAGCTTTTATTTATTTATGCAAATATAAATATCTTTTTAGTATTAGAAATTTGATTGTATATTTTTTGACGGTACATATGCTTATCAATTATTAGCATTATATATTATTCAATATATTCCACATTTTATTAGCATTTATTATTATTTTGTAAATAATATATATTAATAATTTACAACAAGTTTAATATTCAATAGTTAATAATTCATGTATTATAATCTTTACATAACTAAATAATACCTACATAACTAATATTCGCATAGCTAATACCCGCATAATTAAACCCTGCATAACTAATACATGCATAACTAAACTCTGCATACCTCTAACTACTAACCAAACAGCCCCTTATTGCTTATAATAATTACATAGAGGCTATACATGTTCAAGTGTATGACATTGGTGGGGCGTATCTATATTACTTCCTCTGTTTCTATTTATGTATAACCATTTCGGATTTCATGTGCATTAAGAAACTAAGTAAGGTTACTACCCTTATTTAATTATTTTGGAATTCAAGTTTTCAATCAATGAATATAAATTAATTAATTTTGATTAATTAATTTAACCAATGAACATGAATTATTCACTTAGCTTTTCTAAGTTGGTCAAATGTATATTTTCAAGGGTAAAAAGAGAATAATATGGTAATTTATGCATTGATTTTATGAAATGACAAGTATTATGGACTAACTATTTATAGAAAGGGATGACATATAAAAAGGAACGAATGGAGTACGTTTTTGTCATAATTTATACGGAAAAGGACAAAAATACCCCTAAACTATCCGAAAAGATTTAAATATATCCCACATTCACCTGTTGGTTTAAAATTACCCCTCAATCCACCTTTTTGGTTCATTTTTACCCTTAAAACAACAACTTTTTCTTTTTAAAATATTATTATTATTATTAATTATGTGACATCTTTCTATTGGATAAATTTAAATTACAACCCATCAGATTTTCTCCTACCCGCCCCGATCCGTATCCACATTTCTTAACCCAGATCCAAATAAAACATCCATCAGAAATAAAACACCCATCAGATTTCAACAGTTGCAGCTATTGGTATCAGTTTATAGTAAAGTTTAACGTCTATTTTTACCGATTACACTGTGTAAATTAAATGTAGCTAGTATTAAACATGACCCATCAATCATTTGGGACATGAGAATTGTTAGTGCTTAAAAGAAAAAGACCGTATTTCCTTATCTTTTACTAGCTTAATTATCCACTACAAAAATACTTGAGCCTCTGCAGATACATTAAAAAGTATTCTACTTCATACAGTATACAGATCGTACCATCAATACACACAAAAGTAGTTTAGTTTGAAGCTTTTCACCAACAGCTCCAACTAGTGCATCTAATTAGATTTTCATAGATTGACTTGGCTGTGAAAACATAGATTTGAACTTCAAATATGGTATGCATCTCATTAGACTTTAAAAGGGAAGAAGAAAATAGGTTATTAAATTTAAGGGGGAGAGATAGGATCATCTGATGCATCTTTTAATTGGGTCTAGGTTAAGAAATGTGGATATGGGTCAGGGCGGGTAGAAGAGAATTTTATGGGTTGAAATTTAAATTTATCCAATAGAAAGATGTCACATAATAATTAATAATAATAATACAATAATTAAGAAAAGAAAAGGTTGTTAGTCTTAAGGGTAAAAATGGATCAAAAAGGTGGATGAAGGAGTATTTTTAACCCAATAGGTGAATGAAGGGTATATGTAAACCTTTTCGAATAGTCTAAGAGTATTTTTTGGCTATTTTTCGTATATTATATGATATGGATGAAATTTGAAGAGTCAATCAAAAAAAAATTAAAATATTTTAGGTTTTTTCTTATTGTGGCATATAATAATTTTTACATCAGTTTTAAATAATGTATGTTATTATTTTTATTCCAATTTATATGGTATAGATAAAATTTGAAGAGTCAATCAAATTTCTATATAGATTTTAAATATTTTAAGTTATTAATTTATAGTACTTTTTACATATATTTTTACATATAGTGTAATTTTTTATCCTAATTTATGTGACATTGATAGAGTTTGGAGAAACAAATAAATTGTTTGTATTATTTTTTAATATTTTAAATTATTTATTATTGTAATATATAATATTTTTTATATAATTTTTAAATATATAACCAACTAAAAAAAGTAAGATAAATAAATTTAATACAAAGAAAGTAATAAATGGTAGGGGTGTCAAAATGAGTCCAAATATAAGTAACCAGACAATAATTTTAGGATAAATTAGCTAATTAGTCAAAATCCCTAATAATTATTAAAAACATCTACGCTTTAAAATAATTATTAAAAATGTCAAAATATCAATATTTTTTAGCAAATAAAATGTATCCTACCTTCCTTTTATTTCTCAATTTGGACCCACTTTTTTACTCCATTACGGGTGAAAGAAAAAAAATAAAAGACCTGATTACCCACTTTTCTCTTTATAATTTTTTTACCCAAATTCTATCCTTTCTCTTTCTCTCTCTCACGATTTCTTTTATTATTCCATATTGACTGATTTGTGATTGT
The DNA here is from genome assembly GCF_900185275.1 of Solanum verrucosum. Lineage (NCBI taxonomy): Eukaryota > Viridiplantae > Streptophyta > Magnoliopsida > Solanales > Solanaceae > Solanum > Solanum verrucosum. Next base: position 219,403 of record NW_026020215.1, read on the forward strand.
TTCCATTAAGGAAGAAAATTTTGAAATAATCAATTGAGATTTCAAAGTGATTTCGTTGAACTTCGAGATTGTCGGTGAAATATAAAAACGATCAGGTATTCTTTAATTTATTTGGAAATGATTCGAAAATGGCTATTTAAAAAGTTATTCAAAAATGGATTTGGATCGTATTTTGTATGTTGGATCTTCACCTGAATATCTTCATAAGTTACTATCCGAATATTGGATTTAAAGGTTAGACGGTCAATGAGGTATACAATTTGAAAGTTTCGGGTAATATCTCATACAAGACACTTTGTTGGACGGCATCAACAATTCTAGTTATCTCTTCAATGAATTGAAGTATTTTTGCATCGAACTCACATGCAGAAGAACCAAAAGGAGATGAAAGTACAGAATCATCGGTCATATTTTAAAGTAAAATAATACATTTTTTAATCTGTGATCTGTTTGGGATAAAACAGTGAATAATTGAATTGTTTTATTTTTTTGTATGTTGGATGTTTTGGAATACAAAATAATTTGAAATCCTATTTAGTAGTGTTCTATAAATTAGACATTGAATATAATATATTTTTAGAACATAACAGATAAGAAATATATTTTTGGTCATGAAATATAATTTTTTTTTTAAAATAGAAATTTTGATTGTTACTATTGATTGTAAATTTGTATATTTTGATGACTGAAATACAAATATTGTTGAAATTTTAATAAAGAATATATGTTTTTGAAATATATAAAAACCAATGGTGTATCATTTCTAAATGAACATGAGTTTAAATAAGTATATGGATACAAATATGCTTCTTAAATAACTACAAATCCATTTGGTATACCTATTAGAATGAATACAAACTAATAAAGAAAATACAAATGTCATTATACAAATCCAAACATGAAAAGTGAAAACCATAATGAATACAAATTCACATATCATACAAACGACATAAAATGACACCTGAATTTGTCCCGAATTTTCAAGAAGACAACTTAAATATGTGGGAGTCCTATTACCCACTAAACAATCTCGAACTAATATTATTACATCATTTTTTGTCCACCTGACATAGAGAGTGTGTGCACTCTCTCAAAGAGAGTGAGCAACCTAAAATAACTAATATAATTTTATTTTTACAAGTATTTTATTATAAAATATATTTTCTTATTATTTTAACTTTTTTTCATTTTTATTTTTTCTCTTTCTTTCTTCTTTCTTCTTCAAAAAATCATTTTTATCTCAGGATAAGACATAAGTACCCCCTTCAACTATGAACGAAATCCCAGCGACACACCTTAACTATATATGGGTCCTATTACCCTCCTGAATTATTTTAAAGTGTAATAGATATACCCTTTGATGTTGAGGTGGCACAAAGAGTGTGCTCACTCTCTTTGAGGCATGTGAGAGACAAAAAAAGTATTAAAATCTAACTATATAGACATGTGTCCATTTTCAATTGCACATTTTCACAATTAATTAGTACACATAATGAATTAACATTAAGATTTAAGTTGACATCTTTTTAATTAAATTTCTATTTTTCATTGTAAAATAGAGTCAAATTTTATCATTTTTAGAAATACAATTAATTTTTTCACAACATACTTAAATTGCCGGTGGATTTTTTTCAATATTTTTAATCAATTTGTATAATATCGAAAGAAATTTTCATTTTATTTTAATTTTTTACTCAAATACTTGACATGAGATTCACTAATTAGGAAAACAAATTTGTATATTAGAGATTTAAAATAAGCTACATATCATGAGTACCATTTAAATTAAAACTTTTTTTTAAAAAATAATTTTTAATTATCCTCTCCTCCTCAATTATCGATGTCATATCCCAATTCCCCCACCCCCATTTCAGTTCTCCGTTCGTAGATATAGCACTCCATCCCCTACTTCAGTTCTCCGCCCATCGATATAGAAACCCTCCCCGCTTTAGTTTTCCGTCAATATAGCACCCCAACCCATTTTAGTTTCGCTTCGATTCTCTGTTGTAATAATACACCATCTTCTTTTCATTTCTTTCAACTTCGATTGTCCTTTACTTCATCTTGCCCAAATAATATTTGAGCGAGAAACAGTTGGCGGTAAAAAAATGAGTTTGATAGTAGACATTGAATCTGGTGGTGGAGAAAGAATGAATTTGGTGGTGGGTTACAATTTTTATGGTGATTGCTATGAGTTTTAATGGTGGAAATAGAGTGTTTTAGTGGTTATGGTGGGTGTAGTGATAGTAATGAAGAAGAATGAATTAAATAACATGAATTTTTTAAATTTTTTTAAAAATCTGGTAATTTGATGACGTGGCACTGACGTAAGGATGATGTGGAGGTGAGTGTAAGACACCTCCCTTCATGTGAGTGATTATAGAGGTTTTAGGGAGTGTTTATTACACTTTAAAATAATTCGAGGGGGGGCGGTGTCACAACCCAGACCGTCGTGATTGACACCCACACTAACCCTCCGGTGGGAGAACCACTACTACAATTCAAACTAACAACTCAACCAAAATTAAGACATTTAAAGATACGGAAGCAGATTTAAATGCTAAGGAAAAGAAATAGAGTTCTCATAAACTCCAAAAGTCTAACAAAACAATGCGGAAGTAACGCCTAGAACCTGAAAGTCAATGTACCAAAACATCTAAGGTTCAATCATAAGTCTAAACAAGAAGGGGTACAACCACATACTAAACATAAAGAATCTAAGGAACTAGTCTAAGTCCGAAAATGTGAAAATAAAGGGAAACTCATGGAAGCCCGGAAGAACTGGCTCACCCTTGAATTCGAAACGATCACTGATCTTTTAAGCGAGGCCTGTCAATAGCCACCGAAAGATGCCCTGTACTCAACAAAGAAAGAGCAAATGCAGTATCAGTACACAACCACAGTGTACTGGTAGGATCATGCGGCTATCCCACTAAGTGCAACATACATAAGCCAATACAACATAATAATAACATGCATACACCGAACATATAAAATATCAATACCATTATGAATAACAATCAAGTTCACAATTTTCAAGATATACACTTATGTCAAGTCAATGGTCCTCTCATGGAACCCAAACCGAAACTGTTAGTGTACCGGTTAGTGGTACCCGATCCAATGTTTATGCCAGAACGTGGCAACCGATCCCATATTTATGCTATAACGTGGCAACCGATCCAAGTTAGTGTGTCAAAACGGAACACATGATCCATTCAATAAGCCATAATCACAATCACAAGTATTTTCTCATAATCATACCATTAAGTCATTATTCCAAGGCATACAATTATTCAATCATCCTCATTTATGAATAGTATGATCAATAATGCAACATTCGCAAACATACACGTAATATAATGAAGCAAGAATAAACATACATCACACAACATGAAATCACAATCATCACATACCTCGAACAAAGCTTGAATCCTCTAAGAAACTTGATCCTTCCCTTTTCGAATTCTTTTCACTTGTTCTTGGTCTACAAACAATCATAATAACACGGGAATCAATAAACTATGTCTAATTACCCGGATTAAAGTCAACACTATCAACCCTAGATCAAACCCTTGATCCCATTATCCAAATTAGGGCATTTTCCACCATCCAAACAGTTCCAGAACCCTTCCCCAACAATAAGTTCTACGGATCGAAAAACGGATTTGGAGAGTGAAAACCTTACCTTTAGCCTAAAAAATGGTGGAAAACTGTCAAGAAAGCACCTGGGGTCATCTCCTAGCTCTCAAAGTCGAAACTTGTAGAATAAAATAATTTTGAGGTTTATTTTCGACTTAATTCGCGAATGGCCCACCATAGCGGTCCTCACCCCGCTACAGTAGCCCCGCCTTGGCGAAATAAATCTCACCCTGGTGGCATACGCGGAGACAGAACATCGTAATTAGAGTCTCAAACCCCCATTTCACAACACACCTTCATTCTACGACACTCATAAATACCCGTTCACGCTGAGATCATTTTCGGGAGTTCTACACGCCCACATTCAATTCTGTAAAGTCTTACGGGTTCCTTAACGTCCTAGATATCTATTCATATGATTGAATTCATAATTAGATCTCCTAATTGTTACCAGATTTCTCTAGACCTCACTGACTCCAAATTTGTCCAAATCTGGACTAGGTTGGAAATTTCAAAGTTACTACGAAAAAGTTTTTCGGCCCAAAAATTTTCCCCGTTGGCTTTTCTATAACGACGGGAACCGGTCATTACAATAGATACCAATTTACCCATCACTCATTCCCGAGTGACAAACTTAGGAAGAATAGGCTAAAGAAGGAATTGAGTAGTACCTGAATCGATAAACAATTGGGGATACTTATCTTGCATGTCCGATTTCACGTATCAAGACACTTTATCCAATACTAAGTGCCAACGATCGTTAGTCAGTAATATAACCCAACTGAGTGAGTTGGGTCGAATCCCACATGGAGTGGTACGTATTTGAGAATCAATAGAAAAGCATGAATGTGTGCAAGTCAATCATAAGTAAAAACACTTACGAATAAAAGCATGGTTCAAGTTTGGGATGACACAAGTGTCAAATAACAGGGGATTTGGGTTCAACTATTAGTTACAACAAAAAATAACACGAGAGTAAAAAATATGGAGACGGGTTCTTGGGATGTGATTGGATTATGGGCTAAGGTAGACAAATAGGTGATTGCAATTAATAAGGAAAAGCTGTAAATCATTGAATAAGCTAGACTTTAGTAGGGATAAACTTTCTCTCAAACAATTTATCCCGAATCAAATTGGTTTCTCTCGAACACCAATAAGCAGCAATTAAGAACAACCTACGTTTTAGTCCATTCACTCTCTTGAGCTGAATGTGTGGAAAATAGTTTAGGATTCACTCTCTCGAGCTGAACCCATGACAACCCAATACCCACAGACCATCAAATCAGTAATCTTGGTTTTAAAAACCTCTCTCTCGAGCAAGCCAAAAACACGAAGGTAGAGTTGCATTTGCAACTACAACCCTTTAGATTAAGCCATAATTACTGAATGAAATCATTTTTAAACAATATTTACACTATCAATTAACAATACCCAATAGCTAAATCAACCCATAATCACATAATCACACCCCAAGAATTGGGTTTTAGCTAGACATCATAAAAAGATAGAAATCGTTACCAAATTGTGTTTCCATCAACTGGGTACAATTAATATTGTCTTTACAAAGGTCTAAGATGAAGAATCTTTAACACCCACTTCTAATTTCTCATAAATGAAAAGCTTCAAATCTTCAAAGCTAAGGAAATATTGTCTCAATACTCAGTTCTAAGTTCTCAAACTTCAAAACTAAACAACAATGAAAACTATTGAATGCTTCCTATTAAACTAAGATTTTAAAAATGTATTTATAGTCGCCAAAAATGTATTGCGAAGGACCATTCTGTGCAATAAGTCGGGATCGTCGATCCACTCGGCGATCCACCATTTGGTCAGTTACATCGCCTTTTTGCTTTGGCCTTCAGCAACTTCAAACTCTGTAACTTTGGGCGATCTAACACTACATCGCAAAACCGTTCGGCGACTCGCCGACTGCTCCTTTATATCGCCGACTTGATTTTCTTCTTCAAGGCTTGGCACACTGGAACATTAGGCGAGACCATGGCCATTCGGCGACTCGCCCAGTGGTTTAGGCGATCCTCAGGCTTTCTTTTCTTCGTTCTTTCAGCTGGCTTGTTCCTTTTTGCTCATTAGTGTCCATGCTTTGTTCCTTAATCCAAATACCTAAAAAACAAGGATTTATATCAGTTATTGGCACAAAATATGCATTTAAGGACACTAAATCTATTAAAATAAAGCCCTAAATAAGTCCAAATCGTGGACTCATCAACACCCCCAACTTAAACTTTTGTTTGTCCTCAAATAAATCTCAAGTTCAACAGTTCAAAAAGGATGTCTCAAACAGTGCTACAGAAGACTCAATCATGAATGCACACGAAAAGACTCAACTTACTCATGCAAGGATCAATTGTGCACGCAAAGACTCAAGTTGTGACTCACCATTACCAAAGAATCTCAGGCTCACAATACTTGCTTCAAAGGCAAGTTCAAGCTCAATAGAGGTGTTCAAATGCCCTCACACAAAGGATGATTCCATGTCCACACACAATGGTTCAACAATTTAAAGCTCCGGAATCAAATGCAACGATCACACTCACAAAGATGAACACAATGCATGACTTCACCCATAGGTTTGCCCGTATTTTCCAATCAACAATTGTTTCAGCTCACTCAAGATCAAAAAGGTCTTTTCAAGGCTTGTAATGGGGCTGAGTGCAAATGTATGGTCATTTAAGTTCAATGGTTGTAATCCTCATGAAATGTGGTGTGAACAACACTTTCTTTTCTTTATCATTTTCATTCGTGCTCACAAGTCATCCCATTATTCACTTTCCATGGACTGTTGGAAACCTCATTTTCTTTGCACTTTCATAACTTTATTCCACAACTTTTTCATTCTTTTCTTCTTTTTCTCTCTTTTTTTTATATGGAGGGGTTTCATTTTTCTCAAACCATGGGTCAAAGAGGACTTTCTTGCACTTCTTGATTTACCTTCTCTTTTCACCACACCCCCAACTTAGGCTTTTGGCCTAAGTTGGCTATTCACACAAACCACAAATCATGAGGATTATGGGTAATGGGTCAAGAAAGGTCACCATTTAATAAAGTTTCTTCCAAGAAAAGGTTAAGGCTCAAAGGGTGTTCAAGCGGGGTTCACACACTCACAAGGTAGGCCACAAAAAGAGATATAATGTCAAATTGTTTCACACTCTTCAAAGTTGCCTAAGTTTATATCAAGAGATTGCATCACTTAGTCAACTGGACCAACGAGGCAAATTCTAGGTGTCATCACACAAGGCTCACGGTAAGCTCATCACACAAGGCATTGACACCAATGTCAAACAAGACTCCACATTTTCACTAATGTAAATGTTCATCACAAGAGACTCAATTTGATAATTGGCTAGTCAAAACGAGATGTAAAAAGTTCACATATTGTCTATGCAACTTCATTTGGCCTCATCGTAACTGCACTTTCATTTTTGTTCGATTATGAGAACTATTCAAGTCATCGGTATTGATCAAGATCGATACTCAAATTTGCAAGAGAACAACCACATTCAAACACAAATAAGAGGTGGCACAATTTTGTTTTTTTGGAAGGGTCCAAAAATCATTTATCATTAAAAACACGGAGCCACAAGCTCAATCATCCACAAAAGCAGTATAAAACATAATTATAGCTCAAAACCCAAATATATACACAGAACATAATCACAAAAGTCACAAAAGGTGGGCCTCACCCCACCACAAATAAAAATCATTTGTCCTCAAATGCAATCAAAATAATATCCAAAAGTCAAAATAAAGTAAGACAGAGAGGGAGGTCAAGAAGAATCTTGTCTAAACAATCGCTTCATCTGTCTAGGCATCAGTGCTCGGTGTAATGCTCGGGACTTGGGCATTAGTGCCCGGAATCACCTCAGAAGGACCTGCTCCACTAGAAGCTATCATGGACGTCTTTGTCAGCGATGTCTGGATCACCGACTGCACAATCGTTTCCTCAAGATCTGGCAAATTTCTGTATATGCTCTCTTCCCGTATCTCTATCTGCTCTTTATCGGTCTCTGCATCTGACTCATCAACTGCTGCATCATCCCTATGCATGTCTCCGGTGGTAGCCGAAGGAATCTCTAAAGTCTCAGGAGCATCCAAATCATCTGCAGCCTCCAGTAATGAAGTGAAGTCAATTAACTTTAGATAGTCTACGTCCTTCCTCAAATTTGCTACTTCAGCTTTCAAAGCCGTCACCTCAGAGGTCTCCCCCTGCCTGCTCTCACAGACCTCTACTCTTGTGGTGAGAGTGTTAATAGAAGTCTGGAGGGGGGTCAGTGCAGCCAAAATAACAACCTCAATCATCCAGGGGACAGATCTCTCTAGTCGGGTCGCCCTCACATCAGCTGAATGGGGAAGATGCCCCATTTTCAGGATCATCGCCTGAGTAATCTTGGATGGGTGGGACGAGGTAGAGGTAATCAGGACATGTGAAGGAGTAGAAGAAGTAGAAGGGGCAGAAGTACTTGAAGGCCTGGAGGTCGGAGTAGGCAAAAATGCCTCTACAAGTATAGAATCGACGTCCACATTCGGAGATGTATCTACCGGAGTTTCCCTCATTCTGCCAGCCTCCTTTTGAGTGTACTCGACCTTAATACGCCGGATGTTAGTGGAGAAGGAAGAGGTAACCTCAATATCTCTCGTATAGTCTCGGGGCACTCCTACACGCCGGCACAACTCAGTGATCAGGACCGAGAATGGTAGAGAAGTTTGTCTCTGCTTGGCCCTCATGGCCATCTATTGCTCAATAATAAGCCCCATATCAATGCTCTTCCTGGAAATAATCAACCCAAGACAGGCCTCCTTAGGATGACGGAGAATGGACTCATTATGGGACGGCAGGACTCATTATGGGAAGGCATAATATAGTTGCTGATGAATCCGAACCAAAAACGCGCAACTACACTCAAGTCCCTCTTCTCAATCGAGACTCATGGCTCTATCCACCTCGGGGTGGTGTCTGAAATGAAGGGCGCCAGCCAGCCCTTGAGCTCATCCAATGAAGATGTGGCAGTAGTCAGGTTAGGGTAGTCAAAGTCATACCCCTTGTCAAGTACGGTGTTGATGTACTCGCTATTGCATCTAACTTCTTTACCCCAGACTACAACCGACTTAACCGGTCTGAACTCGCTGGCCTTTTTTCTTGCTTTTTGGAACTAATTCACCATACGTTACATAGAACTCCCAGACCCATGAAGGAATATATGGGCCTCGGGGCCTGGTAAACTGCTTGAATCTATGGAAGTGGAGGGTGCCCCTTACATTTGAGAATTTGCCCTCAAGGCCCACTGTAGATAATAACTTCTCCTCCAGAATCGTTTGCAATCCGTCACATTTCAACCTGTTGAGAAGCCTAGGAGGAGGGATGATTGGTGGCCCTAGTGCCACAGGGGGTGCCGGAGCTGGCACTGAGTCTGCTGGTGCGGGAACTGGAGGGACTCTAGCGGAGTCAGGGTGAGATCTAGCACAAATCTCATCCCGCCGGGACTGCAAAAGTTGGTCATCTTCAGGCTCAGATAAAGCAACATGGGAGTCAGCAGTCACCCTGTCAGATATGGGCCTCTTGCCCTTGCCTTTGTGTCCCTGTGGAAGCTCTTACCTTCTTCTTTTTGGAGGATTTGATCCCCCTTCATTGATTGTGATACCCCGTACTCTTTTCTTGGTGGCATGTCGATGTTTGTTCTTACCATGTCTGCAAAACATCGGGAAAAAGTTAAAAATCATTCAATCAAACGCACATAAAAATAGTTACAGACAGACTCGTCGAACCATTCGGTGAGTCACCGAATCACTTTAGCAAGCTAGATCGGGCTTGCCGAAAGGATTGGCTCAAAATTCTCAGAAAAATTTGGCATGTCAGCGATGGGAAGGCCTTTCGGTGAATTGTCGACAGCATTGGCGTGTAACGATTAGCCCGCCGAAAGTTACAATGCGAAAAGAGTTCAGGGGTGCAGACAAAGGGCGATCAAGAAGACTTTTGGCGAATCGTCGAGTGCCTTCGGCGACCTCAAGCTTCTTATCGAAAGTTACAGAATCAAACTTCAAATATAGCATGAAATTAAAGGCGAGATGGGGAACTTCGGCGAACCGCAGAGTGGTTCGACGAGCTCGACCCACCACGCCAAACGACCCAACGTGCCTACTTTCAACCCAATTTCTCGAATTCAACCCCACAACCCCCAAAAACAAAATCAAAGCATGCACTCATCAAATTAAAGCAAGACCCAATACACCCATTACCTCGAGATACTCAAACTTCTCCCGGTTTTGCCAAATTTGGCCAGTTGATGAGTTTTGCTCTTAAGAATAACGTCACCCGCTCTATAATTAGGAAAATTACGTCATTTGGCATAACTACGGGTTACTTAGACTTCACCCAACTAGACCCAACAACATGCAAGAACAACCTCACAAGATTTAATCAATTTTAAGGCACAAAATCATGGGAATTCAACATCATAAGCATTTTCGGTAAGGATAACAAATTAACACAGGCACACACGACAACAATTAAGATCAGAGAGGCCCAGCACACATCACTAACATAAGATCATTGCAAATGAGTACAAATTCGATAAAAATAAACTCGGGGTTCGGAAAACCAACCTTATATGCCAATTAAACAAGATTAAAATGTTAGGCGGCAAAGTAGTCCACTCCGAACACACAATCAACGACTCAAACACTCTAAAAATGCAAAAATATAGAAACTAATGTGCGGATATGAGTTTGGGAAGATTAAAAATAAGGGAAAGTGAAAGAGTTTGAAATTTTAAACCTTTGGCCTTTATAAACCGTCCAGTTCTCGCCCATTCGGCAACATTAGTCGTGCTCCCAAGGAGCACCTTAGTTAATGTCATGGCACGACGCAACTCCCCACTTAAGTTCCATTAGTAGGGTTTGCCTCATTTTCATAAGGCCACCCCTCTTTTGGCTTTGGGTAGAGAGAAGACAACATCTGGTACATTTGGGACCCCAATAGCTGAATGAGCATAGAATGAGAGGTCGTCATCTGGTTTAGCATCAAGACATTCTCTCTTATCTCTTCCAACACTCTGTCGTGTTCTTCGACTTTGTGTAGAATGAGTAAGAGGACCTTTTCAGTTTGCCCGCCCTCTTGCTTCTTCATCTTTCAACGCTCGTGAGGGGGGATGTACATGTCCTTCTTTTTGGACAGTACTTCCAAGTCCTTGACCTTTTGGGTCAAAATATCCAGCTGACCCAACAAAGTGGCCAAGTCTTGGCCCTTTTCTTTTTCCAACTGCTCCTTGTTGGTCTTGGTCACACAATCAAAGAGTTGGGCTACGGTCTAATATGAATGTCTCATTAAGCAGCCCGTAGAGAGTTGGTCAGCCGTTATTCTACTATCGGGGCCAAGATCGCAGTAGAAACATTCCAGAGGTAGTTTATCTGGAATCTCATGAGCTGGGCATTGTTGCAACATGATTTTAAACCTTTGCCACAACTCATAAATGGAATCACCCTCTAATTGCTTGAATTTTAGGATGTTATCCCTAAAAATAATCAATCTCGAAGGAGGGTGATCCATTGGGTTACTGTTGCTACCAAATATGCTCTAATTCTCTGCTTAAATCAACCGCACACAAACCAAAACTAAAAATTAAGTAAGTTCAACTATGACTAACAAGAACAAAATTCAACTTAACTAAAAATTCTCAAGTAACACCACTCCCCGGCAGCAGCACCATTTTGATCGTTAGTCGGTAATATAACCCAACTAGGTGAGTTGGGGTTGAATCCCACAGGGAGTGGTACGTATTTGAGAATCAATAGAAAAGCATGAATGTGTTCAAGCCAATCATAGGTAAAAACATTTACGAATAAAAGCATAGTTTAAGTTTGGGGTGATAGTAGTGTCAAATAACAATGGATTTGGGTTCAACTATCAGTTACAACAACAAATAACACGAGAATAACAAATATGGAGACAGGTTCTTGGGATGTGATTGGATTATGGCTAAGGTAGACAAATAGGTGATTGCAATTAATAATGATAGGCTGTAAATCATTGAATAAGTTAGACTTTAGTGGGGGAAAAAATTTCTCTCGAATAATTTATCCGAATCAAATTGGTTTCTCTCGAACACCAATAAGCAGCAATTAAGAACACAACCTACGCTTTAGTCCATTCACTCTCTTGAGCTGAATGTGTGGAAAAGGGTTTAGGATTCACTCTCTCGAGCTGAACCCGTGACAACCCAATACACACAGACCATCAAATTAGTAATCTTGGTTTTAAAACCTCTCTCTCGAGCAAGCCAAAAACACGAATGTAGAGTCGCATTTGCAACTATAACCCTTTAGATTAATCCATAATTACTGAATGAAATCACTTTTAAACAGCATTTACACTATGAATTAACAATACCCAGCAGCTAAATCAACTCATAATCACATAATCACACCCTAAGAATTGGGGTTTTAGCTAGACATCATAAAAAGATAGAAATCGTTATCAAATTGTGTTTCCATCAACTGGGTACGATTAATATTGTCTTTACAGAGGTCTAAGATGAAGAATCTTTAACACCCACTTCCAATTTCTCAGAAATGGAAATCTTTAAATCTTCAAATCTTCAAAGCTAAGGAAATATTGTCTCAATACTCAGTTCTAAGCTCTCAAATTTCAAAACTGAACAACAATGAAAACTATTGAATGCTTCCTATTAAACTAAGAATTTAAAAACGTATTTATAGTTGCCAAAAATGTGTTGCGAAGGACCATTCGGCGCAATAAGTCGAGATCGACGATCTACTCGGTGGTCCACCCTTTGGTCAGTTTCATCACCCTTTTGCTTTGGCCTTCAGCAACTTCAAGCTCTGTAACTTTGGGCGATATAGCACTGCATCGCGTAACCGTTCGATGACTCGTCAACTGCTCATTTCTATTGCCGACTTGATTTTCTCCTTCAAGGATTGACATACTGGAACATTAGGCGAGACCATGGCCAACCGGTGACTCGCCCAATGGTTTAGGTGATCCTCAAGCCTTCTTTTCTTCGTTCTTTCAGTTGTCTTGTTCTTTTTTGCTCATTAGTGTCCATGCTTTGTTCCTCAATCCAAATACCTGAAAATCAAGGATTTCCATCAGTTATTGGCATAAAATATGCATTTGAGGACACTAAATATTTTAAAATAAAGCCCTAAATAAGTCCAAACCGTGGACTCATCAACAATCGCCAAATTGCCACGATACCGCCTAAAGTTACAGAATGCTGGAGCTAAAATAGGGTAATTTCGACGAGCAACAATTCCATTCGGTGTGTCGCCGATCTATTCGGTGAAGGACGACCATGTTGCCAAAAGTGTTGAGGAAGATTCTAACAAGTGTTGATGGACGAGATAGAAGGAAAAGGGAGAATTGCAGAATTGTTCGGCGATCCTGATTTATTGCACCGAATGGTCCTTCGCAGCACATCTTTGGCGACTATAAATACATTTTTAAATTCGTAGTTTAACAGGAAGCATTCAATAATTTTCATTATCGTTCAGTTTTGAAGTTTGAGAGCTTAGAACCGAGTATTGAGATAATATTTCCTTAGCTTGAAGATCTGAAGATTTCCATTTCTGAGAAATTGGAAGTGGATGTTGAAGATTCTTCATCTTAGACCTCTGTAAAGACAATATTAATCGTACCCAGTTGATGGAAACACAATTTGGTAACGATTTCTATCTTTTTATGATGTCTAGCTAAAACCTCAATTCTTACGGTGTGATTATGTGATTATAGGTTGATTTAGTTGTTGGGTATTGTTAATTGAAAGTGTAAATGCTATTTAAAATCATTTAGTAATTGTTGCTTAAGCTAAAGGGCTGTAGTTGCAAATGCAACTCTACCTTCATGTTTTTGGCTTACTCGATAGAGAGGTTTTAAAACCAAGATTACTGATTTGATGGTCTGTGGGTATTGGGTTGTTATGGGTTCAACTCGAGAGAGTGAATCATAAACCCTTTTCCACACATTTAGCGAGAGAGAGTGAATGGACTAAAGTGTAGGTTGTTCTTAACTGCTGCTTATTGGTGTTCAAGAGAAACCAATTTGATTCGGGGTAAATTGTTTGAGAGAAAGTTTATCCTCACTAAATGTTAGCTTATTTACTGATTTACAAATATTCACTATTAATTGCAATCACCCATTTGTCTACCTTAGCCCATAATCCAATCACATCCCAATTACCCGTCTCCATATTTGTTATTTTCATGTCATTTGTTATTATAGCTGATAGTTGAACTCAAATGCCCTGTTATTTGATACTTGTGTCACCCCAAACTTGAACCATGCTTTTATTCGTAAATATTTTTACCTATGATTGACTTGAACACATTCATGCTTTTCTATTGATTCTCAAATACGTACCACTCCCTGTGGGATTTGACCCCAACTCACTTAGTTGGGTTATATTACTGAATAACGATCGTTGGCACTTAGTATTGGATGAAGTGTCCTAATACGTTAAATCAAAATTGCCCTACCAGGGTGATCGAAAGATCATTGCACTCATCGCCGAAGCATTCTGCAACCGATTCACTCTCTTGTCAACTGGGCGCTTAGTGAAGACTCCTCGTTACCTTGTTCTACTTGTCTACACACTAGAATATTATCAGTTCTTGTTAGTTTTTCTTTTTTATTCTTATTTTGTCTTATTTACGGTAATGCCCATTCTTTAACCACATTGAGGACAATGTTGAATGCTTTTGGTGGGGAGTGGCAAGTGGTATGTGAACCCCCTCCTCCTTGTACCACCTCTCTTGTTTGTGTTTGAATGTGGTTATTCTCTTGCAAATTTGAGTATCAGTTGTGATCAATACCGATGACTTGAATAATGCTCATAATCGAACAAAAATGAATATGCGGCTACGATGAGGCCAAATGAAGTTCCATAGACAATATGTGAACTTTTTGCATCTCGTTGTGACTAGCCAAATATTAAATTGAGTATCTTGTAATGAACATTGCACACTAGCGAAAGTGTAGAGTCTTGTTTGACATTAGTGTCAATGCCTTGTGTGTGATAAGCTTACTATGAACCATGTGTGATGACACCTAGGAGTTACCTTGTTGGTCCAGTTGACTAAGTGATTCAATCTCTTGATATGATCTTAGGCAATTTTGAAGAGTGTGAAACAATTTGACATGATACCTCTGTTGTGGCCTACCTTGTGAGTGTGTGAACTCCGTTTGAACACCCTTTGAGCCTTAACCCTTTCTTGGAACAGACTTGATGAAAATGTGACCTTTCTTGATCCATTACCTATAATCCTCATGACTTGTGGTTTGTGTGAATAGCCAACTTAGGCAAAAAGCCTAAGTTGGGGGTGTGGTGAAAAGAGAAGGTAAATCAAGAAGTGCAAGAAAGTCCCCTTGACCCATGGTTTGAGAAAAATGGAACCCCTCCATATAAAAAAAATGAGAAAAAGAAAAAAAGAATGAAAAAGGAAAAGAACGAGAAAGTTGTGGAATAAAGTTGTGAAAATGCAAATAAAATGAGGTATCTAACAATCCATGGAAGATAAATAATGGGGTGACTTGTGAGCATGAATGAGAATGATGAAGAAAAGGAAAGAAAGTATTGTTCACACCACATTTCATGAGGATTGCAGTCAGTGAGCCGAAATGACCATACCTTTGCACTCAGCCCCTTTACAAGCCTCCATTCTGTGTGAATATGGAATCATTTTTTATGTGAGGGCATTTGAGTACCTTTGTTGAGCTTGAACTTGCATTTGAAGTAAGTATTGTGAACTTGAGAATCTTTGATAGTGGTGAGTCACAACTTGAATCTTTGAGTGGAAAAATTGATCCTTGCATGAGTAAGTTGAGTATTTTTGTGTGCATTCATGATTGAGTCTTGTGTATCACTGTTTGAGACATCCTCTTTGAACGGTTGAACTTGAGTTTTACTTGAGGACAAGCAAAAGTGTAAGTTGGGGTGTTGATGAGTCCACGATTTGGACTCATTTAGGGCTTTATTTTAAAAGATTTAGTTTCCTCAATTGCATGTTTTGTGCTAATGAATGATGTAAAATCCTTGATTTTCAGGTATTTGGATTTATGAACGATGCATGGACACTATTGTGCAAAAAGGAATAAAGCAAGCTAAAGGAAAGAAGAAATGAAGACCTGATGATCGCCGATGTCACTCGGCGAATCGCCAAATTGCCAAATTGCCATTATACCGCCTAAAGTTACAGAATGCTGGAGCTAAAATGGGGGTAATTTTGGCGAACAACAGTTCCATTCGGTGTGTCGCCGATCTATTCAGCGAAGGACGACCAGGTCGCCAAAAGTGCTGAAGAAGATTCAAACAAGTGCTGATGGGGGAGATAGAAGGAAAAAGGGTGAATCGCAGAATTATTCGTCGATCCTGATCTGGATCGCCTAAAGTTATAGTAGCCAGACTAAGAAGAATTGAAAAATGAAGGAGAGATGAAGAACAATTGGTGAGTCATCAATCTGTCGGCGAAGCCCGACTTACCTCGCCGAGTGGTCTTAAATAGTGACACATCAAACTTGTTTAGATTAATTTTGGCTAGAGAGATAGAGGCATTCAGAAAAAGTGAGAGATAGAAAATTGAGAGCAAAAACATTACCATAGTAGTTTTTCAATGGATTTTAGCTAGATTCTTGATTGAGATTTTGTAATAGAGAGGATTTTAGTAATTTTTAACTTTTGAATTTCAATTACCCAGCTATGAAAAACATGGTAGATGCTGATTTTCTTATTTTTGCTATGAGTGGCTAAAACCCTTCTCTTGGGGTTTTGACTATAAAGCCAATTGTTAAGTTTCACTAAGTGGGTGTCATTGAATTGTGAATAATGGGGTTAATTTGAAGTGGGTCTGAGTTGCTGTTGTGTTCTGAGATCGTCTTGCATGGTTAGTGTGACAAGTTCAGTGTTGTGTGCTTGCTCGAGAAAGAGAGGTGCAAAGCCAAAGTAGCAAACTTAGCATCCTTAGTAGTGGGTTACCATGATTTCAGCTTGAGAGAGTGAAACATGGGATCTATCCTTGTCCAGCTCGAGAGAGTGGATTTGATGAGGACAAAAAGGTTGGGCATCTTCCAATTAGTGTTGAAGTTCGAGAGAATTCGGCATAGAAAAGGTAATTGTTCGAGAGAAAGTTACTTTACATAAAGTCCGACCTACCCACGATAAATTATCCTATTGTGAGCATCAACATTCACCCACTAAAGTAAAATTTGACAATTGGTTGGTCAATACCCCAAGTTCTACTTTACTATTTGATCGTTTCGTGATGTAGTGTGAAATTGGAGTGATAATCGAAATTTGGTACTTGAAACTAAAACAAAAAAAGTGTAACACGTGCCCAATTGAAGAGATTGTCGTCATATTTTCATCATTGAATTTGAAGGAAAAACTACTCTCTCTGGGATTCGACCCTAACTCACGTAGTTGGGTTATATTACTGACTAACGATCGTTGACACTTAGTATTGGATGAAGTGTCTTGATACGTGAAATCAAAATGACGCCACTGCCGGAGATAGCCAACATTTCCTAAGCAGCTTCCTCAACTGGGGAATCCTTCTATTATACTTTCACGGACTTAATCTCCTTGGTCCTTAGCTTCTGAACATCACGATCAAAAATTGCAACCGGTTCCTCCTCATACTGAAGGTCTTTGTCTAACACAATTGAGTCTCATTTTATGATGTAATACCCATCACCATGATACCTCTTCAACATGGACAAATGAAATACCGAATGAACTCCCGATAGATTAGGAGGTAAAGCCAATTTATAAGCCACTAGCCCTACACATTCAAGAACCTCAAAGGGACCAATGTATCGCAGACTTAGCTTGCCCTTCTTGCCAAATCTCATCACCCTTTTCATGGGTGACACCTTAAGAAGAACAACCTCACCAGTCTAAAACGCCATGTCTCTTACCTTATGGTCTGCATACTTCTTTTGCCTACTCTGGGCCGCTAAAAGCTTAGCTTGGATGCTTCTCACCTTATCTTGAGCATCCTTCACTAAATCAACCCCCAAAGGTTTCACATCTCCAGCCTCGAACTATCCTATGGGTGATCTACATCCCTTCCCATAAAATGCCTCAAATGGTTCCATATCAATGCTGGAGTGATAACTATTATTTATAGGAGAACTCACACAACGGTAGAAACTTATCCCAATGTCCTCCAAGATCAATCACACATGCCCTCAACATGTCTTCTAACACTTGGATAGTCCTCTCTGATTGTCTGTCCGTCTGTGGATATAAAGTTGTACTAAAAGTGAGTTGTGTGCCCAATTCATCATGTAACTTCCTTCAAAACTTAGAGGTAAATTGTGTACCACAGTTTGAGATGATAGAAAGGGGCACCCCATGCAACCTCACTATCTCTTTCACATAAATCTTAGCTAATTGTTCAACATTATAATCTATTCTGACAGGAATAAAATGGCCTGATTTAGTCAATTTGTCAACCACTACGCAAATATAATCAAACTTCTCCAAAGTCTTGGGAAGACCAACCACAAAATCCATGGCTATCCTTTCCCACTTCCATTCTGGAATTGACATTCTCTACAGCAAACATTCAGGCCTTTAATGTTCATACTTTACTTGTTGGCAATTTTGACACTTCGTCACAAACTCTGATATATCTTTCTTCATGCCTGACCACTAATAAATTCGCTTTAAATCTCAGTACATCTTGGTCACACCCGAATGAATGGAATATCGCAAACCATGAGATTTTGTCAATAATTTCTGAATCAAGTCATCAAATCAAGGAACACAAATCCTTCCTTAAAACTGAGCACACCTTCCGCATCAAGAGTGGCTTTTTGTGCTTTACCAATCGCAACATTTTTCTTAAGTTCATTCAAATTTTTCATCCTCAAACTGTTTGGCCTTGATCTCTTCAATGAACATGGCCCTTACTTCAATTCTAGTTAACACCCCACCTTTCTCTTAGATGCCTAACTTCACGAACTTTGACTCCAATGTCTGAATTTCCATAGCTAAAGGTCGCTTGGGTACACTCAAGCAAGCTAGACTACCCATACTCACCGTTTGCCGACTCAAAGCGTCCGCCACTACATTAGCCTTACTTAGATGGTATTAAATGGTCGCATCATAATCCTTGAGTAACTTCATCCACCTTCGCTGTCTCAAATTCAGATCCTTTTGAGTGAACACATGCTGGAAACTACGATGATCAGTAAACACCTCGCACTTAACACAATAAAGATAATGTTGCTAGATCTTAAGAGCAAACACTACCGCTGCCAACTCCAAATCATGTGTTGGATAATTCCTCTCATGCACCTTCAACTGTCGCGATGCATAAGCTATGACATTCTTATCCTACATCAACACCGCACCCAAACTCGAATGTGAAGCATCACAATAAATAATAAAATCCTTACCTTCCACCAGTAGTGCTAGAATAGGTGTTGTGGTCAAGAGAGTCTTGAGCTTTTGAAAGCTCTCCTCACATTTTTTAGTCCATTCAAATGGTATCTCCTTTTTTGTCAAATTTGTCAAGTGCGTGGCAATAGAAGCGAAGTTCTTTACAAATCGACGATAGTAACTAGCAAGCCCCACAAAACTCCTAACTTCAGTCACAGAGCTAGGCCGAATCCAATTCTTAACCGCTTCAATCTTTTGGAGATCTACCATTACCCCTTCTTTAGAAACAACATGCCCTAAAAAGGCAACCGAAGTCAACCAAAATTCACACTTAGAAAATTTCGCATACAACCTTTGTTTCCCAAGAACACCCAGAACAATACGAAGATGGTCGGCATGCTCTTCCTTGCTTTTTGAATAAACCAAAATATCATCAATAAAGATTATAACAAACGAATAATGAAATGACTTGAACACACCATTCATCAAACTCATAAAAGTTGCAGGCGCATTTGTCAACCCAAACGACATAACTAGAAACTCATAGTTCCTATAGCGGGTTCTAAACACCATCTTGGGCACATCCTCAGGCCTAATATTTAACTAATGGTAACCAGACCTTAGATTAATCTTACAGAAAACTAATGTGCCTTGCAATTGGCAAATAGATCATCTATTCGAGGCAATGGGTACTTGTTCTGATGGTGACCCTATTCAATTGCCGGTAATCTATACACATCATCATACTACCATCTTTTTTCTTAACAAATAAAACTGGAGCACCCCACGGTGAAGCACTAGGACGGATAAAACATTTATCAAGAAGTTTTTGGATTTGAGCCTTAAGCTCTTTTAATTCTGCTAGAGCCATGCGATATGGAGGGATGGAAATGGGACGAGTACCGGGTTCTAAATCAATGCAGAAATTTATATTTCTATTCGGAGGCACACCAGGCAAATCATTAGGAAACACTTATCTAAATTTTGACACCACATGAATAGACTCAATAGATGGAGACTCAACCTCAACATCCCGAATATGAGCTAAATAAGCCAAACAATCCTGCCCTACCAGTTTCCTAGCCCGAATGGAGGATATGATCTTAGCTTGCTCAGGCTTGTACACCCCTTCCCACTCTAAATTACAGACTTAGTATTACAATTAAGCACAACATAAAAGGGGGACAACCAAGTCATGCCTAAGATTATATCAAAGTCAGTCATATCCAAAATCACCAAATCAGCCCAAGTCTGAAAACCCATAAACAAAATAGGACAAGCACGATAAACATAGGAGACTATGACAGACTCTCCAACTGGGTAGAAACGTGGATGGGAGCATCAAGTATATCACAAATTATAGCAAATTCTGAAGCAAATCACACAGACACATAAGAATAAGTAGAACATGGATCAAATAACACATTAGCCATCCGGTCACAGACAAGAATAATACTTGTGATCACTGCGTTAGCGCCTCCGCCTTGGTCTTGCCCGGAAAGGCATAACACTAAGCCTTGTCATCTTGACGGGCAACTTCCCTGCCTGGCTGCACTGTACCTCTGCCTGCGTTACCATTTCCCCAACCTTCGCGATCTCGCTGATTTCCTCCTCGCCCACCTTATGGACGCCCTCAACCATTATTACCATTTCCCGCGGGTACCACTACTTTAGATTACTGTTGTGTGGAATCCAACATGCGTGGGTGGGGACAATCTCTCCTCATATGCCAGGTTCTCCACATGTGTAACATGTACGATCAAAATATGGCCTGGTACCCGCCAAAGGTGCGGCTCCTTAGCTATCCTAAATCAAATTCTGAGGTGGAGTTCTAGAGTAATTACCTGTAGAAGCGGGCATATCAGACTGAATTGGTCGGGCTGCAAGAGTCGGCAACCTCTGGAGTAAGATCCCTGAAAGTTGCTTAAATTTTTGGCTTTCTTAGCCAATGCCTTAGCCTGACCGTCTCGCCTCACCTCCCTTCACTTTCTTCACAAAATCTGTTACCTCATTTAAGCTTTTTCCTGGAGAGGTCATATGAAGAGACAATACTTGCAACTCAGAATTTAGTCCCTTAATAAATAAACGGATCCTCTCTTACTCAGTAGTCACCAATTGCGTAGCATATCTAGACAAGGCATGGAACTTGGCCTCATAAGCGGCCACAAACATACCACCTTACTCCAAAGCCATAAACTCATCCTTCTTACGATCCTTCAAGGTCCAAGGCACAATACTTTTCCAAGAACAGAGCATGAAACTGGGTCCAAGTGAGTGGGGGTAAAACTGAAGATCTGCATTCAACATAAGCTCTCCACCACTGCTTAGCCTCACCTTGAAGCTGAAAAGTCACAAATTCAACTTCATGCTGATGGACAATTCCTAACTTATGAAGCCTCTCATAGCAATCTAGGATGAACTCATATGCATCCTCACTCTCGGAACCATGGAACACAGGCGGTTTCAATTTCAAGAACTTAGTCAACATCTCATGCTCATTACCAATCATAACAGGACCCAACAAAGGATGGAAGAAAACATCATTACCTACAGTTCCAGCCACCTTGCAGACAGTGATAACAATAGGGGGATTGGCGGGAGATTGAGTTGCTTGAACAAAGAGAAGCACTCCAGGACCAACCAATCCTTTCAAGAACGACATGACCTGTTGAGCTAACACTGGGTCTAAAGGAGGAACACTTGTAGTCCCAGCCTGTACCTCTTTCTCTTGTCCAACATTTTCCTCCTCCTCAACCTCCACATTCTTCTCTACCCCTTCATGGTGTGCATGAGCTGCCTCATTTCTGGGAGCATCTCCAATCGGTGTTCCATCCCTAGTAGGCGCCACCCTTCCTCGGCCTCAACCCCTTGCTTTTCACCTACCCCTCCCTCGACCGCGACCTCTTGCTACAGATTCCTCAACTGGAGCATTGACGGGAGCTACGAGCCTAACGTCATTGAACCTAGTGTTAACCATCTCCGGACAGAAGAGTGAAGGAGGGTAGATACCAATTTGAATCGCCAGATACCAATTGCAATCAAGTTATAGCACAAAAGGAGACAAGAGAAATAAGAAGATTTCTTAAAGTCCTATAGCCTCTCGAAGAAAAGTACAGACGTCTCCGTACCGTTCCACAAGACTCTATTAGACTCATTTTGGTACATCGAGATCAACGAACCTAGACTCTAATACCAACTTTTTCACAACCCAGACCGTTGTGATTGACACCCACACTAACCCTCCGGTGGGAGAACCACTAATACAATTCAAACCAACAACTCAACCAAAACTAAGGTATTTAAAGATACATGTTTAAATGCTAAGGAAAAGAAATAGAGTTTCCATAAACTCCAAAAGTCTAACAAAACAATGTTGAAGTAACGCCTAGAACCTAAAAGTCAATGTACCAAACCATCTAAGGTTCAACCATAACTCTAAACAAGCAGGGGTACAACCCCATACTAAACATAAGAAATCTAAGGAACTAGTCTAAGTCTGAAAATGTGGACATAAATAGAAAGAGAACTCATGGCAGCTCGGAAGAACTGACTCACCCTTGAATTCGAAACGATCACTGATCTTCTAAGCGAGGTCTGTCAATAGCCGCCGGAAGATTCCCTATACTCAACAAAGAAAGAGGAAGTGCAGTATCAATACATAACCACAATGTACTAGTAGGATCACGCGGCTATCCCGCTAAGTGCAACATACATAAGCCAATACAACATAATAATAACATGCATACACCGAACATATACAATATCAATATCATTACGAATAACCATCAAGTTCACAATTTTCAAGATATACAATTATGTCAAGCCAATGGTCCTCTCATGAAACTCAAACCCAAACTATTAGTGTATCGGTTCGTGGAACCCGATCCAATGTTTATGTCGGAACGTGGCAACTGATCCAAGTTAGTGTGTCGGAATGCAACACCCGATCCATTCAACAAGCCAGAATCACAATCACAAGTATTTTCTCATAATCATACCATTAAGTCATGATTTCAAGGCATACAATTATTCAATCATCCTCATTTATGAATAGTGTGATCAATAATGCAACATTCGCATACATACACGTATTATAATGAAGCAAGAACAAACATATATCACACAACATGAAATCACAACCATTACCTACCTCGAACAAAGCTTGAATTCTCTAAGAAATTTGATCCTTCCCTTTCCAGATTCTTTCGGCTTGTTCTTGGTCTACAAACAATTATAATAACACAGGAATCAATAAACTATGTCTAATTACCCAGATTAAAGTCAACACTATCAACCCTAGATCAAACCCTTGATCACATTATCCAAATTAGGGCTTTTACCAACATCCAAACAGCTCCAAATCCCTTCCCCAACAATAATCACCCAAGAAACTAAGTTCTACGGATCAAAAAATGGATTCGGGAAGTGAAAACCTACTTTTAGCCTCAAGAATGGTGGAAAACTGTCAAGAAAGCACCCGGGGTCGTCTCCTAGCTCTCAAAGTCGAAACTTGCAAAATAAAATGATTTTGGGGTTTATTTCTGACTTAATTCGCGACTAGCTCACCACAACAGTCCTCACCCCGCTACAGCGGCTCCGCCCTGGCAGAATAAATCTCGCCTTGGCGGCTTGCGCGGAGACAAAACATCGTAATTAGAGTCTCAAACCCCCATTTCACAACACACCTTCATCTCACGACACTCATAAATACTCATTCACACTAAGATCAATTCCGCGAGATCTACTCGCCCGAATTCAATTTCGTAAAGTCATACGGGTTTCTTAACATCTTAGCTATCTATTTATATGATCGAATTAATTCGATCTCCCAATTGTTACCAGATTTCTCTAGACCTCACTGACTCCGATTTAGTCCAAATTTGGACTAGGTTGGGAAATTCCAAGTTACTACGAAAAAGTTTTTCGGCCCAAAAAATTTCCTAGTTGGCTTTTCTATAACGACAGGAACCTATCATTACAGGGGGTAATAGGACTCATGTATAGCTAAGGTGTGTCACGGAGATTTCGTCCACAGTTGAAGGGGGTATTTATGCCTTATCCCTTTTTATCTTCATTGAAGCTTCTCACTTTCAATGTCACCATTTTTACCACAACCTTCCTCTTTTTACTACTATTATTTTTACTCTCTTTAATTTTAAAACTTTATCTAAATATTTTCTTACATTTCGAATAATTTGATAAACTCATTAGATTTCAAGATGATTAGGAAGTATCATATAGTTTTTCTTATCCGATTTCAATTAAGTTCTTTTAATTTTTGGGGAATTCATTGATTCTTTTAAAATTATAATTTTTAATTTTGAAGTTATATGAAAAGGAGTAATTGATGATACCTTCAAATTTTAAATTTTCTTAGAAAAATAATTAGTTTTGTTATCAATAATTCAAAAAAGTCTAGAAAATAGTATGAATTCCTTTTTATAAAAAAATCACTCAAATAAAAAGTTTGACCGGAGAAGAAGAAGAAAAAGAAAAGAAAAAAAATTGAAGAGGGGTTCAATTTGACGTGGGGATGGGGGGTGAGGGTGGGATGTGGAGAAAAAGAAAAAAAATGGAAGGATGGATCACTTGAAAGAAGGGGTGGAAGATGAAGTGGAATTTAAGATGAAATCAAAATTAAAATAAGTCAAAAAGTAAGAGAGGGAGAAATAAAGAAAAAAATTACATTTTAAATTAAATTAACACGTGTCATGTAATGATTGGTGTGTGAACATACTTGCTTCTTAAAATCTGGGGCTGATAAAAAAATGATATAATAATATATGTTCAAAATTGTTTAGTGGGTATAAGGACGGTTGCAAAGTTAAGGTGTCTTTTTGAAAATTCGGGACAAGTTCAGTGGTGACTTTAAGTCTTTTCTCTATTGGAATGAATACAATTAATTATGTTTGAAATTGTAATTGATGAGAATTTTAAATGATATGTTCATTTTAAAAATATTCTCTCCTAGATTTTCTCTTTTCTGTTATTAAATAATTGTATTCTTTTAAATCAAACAAATAAAAAATACATAAATCAGAAGATAACAAAGTAAAATATTGACATATTTAATAAATATTAAAAATGTTGATAAGATGTCCCATTAAATGCTAAAATATTGACATTTTGAAAAATTTCTCATAATTTTATGGGTTTGACTCAAGATAATTTGAATTGAGTGAAACTCAACTCATTCAAGTTTTAACACATTTCAAGAGAATCTTCAAGAAACACTTTCAAAAATAGCAAACATTAGGCACTCTATAGTTATAGTTTGCTTAATTATGAATAATAGCAAATTGTTAGGGGATGAGGGAGGAGAGAGACGAGCGACATCTAGGAGAAGGAGGTTATAGTGTATCTTTTCATGAATGTAGGAGGAAAAAATACAAATACGAACTGATTTGTATCAAAATGAATACATGCTAAAGGAGAGAGGCGAGCGAGATCGAGAGAGGGAGGAGAGAGCCGAGCAAGATCGAGAGAGGAAGGGGAGAAGATTGTATTTTGTATTTATTTTACATTGTATTCTATATTTATTTTGTATCAATTGTATTCGAAATACAATGAATTGTATTTTGTAATTATTTTGCATTGTATTCTTTATTTATTTTGTATCAATTGTATTCGAAATACAACAAATACAATTGTATTCATCCTCTCTTTGATTGGATACAAATTTATTTGATAGAGAGGATAAATGAATATTGTATTTGTACGAATACAAATACAATTGATACAAAATACAAAATACGATTTTTCAAATACAATTTAAATAAAATATAAAACTTTCACCTATATTTGTTTGAATACAATTGATACATAATATATTTGAATGGATTTCTTCTTATTGGCATGAGAGAGAAAATGAAGAGAGAGAGAGAGAGAGAGAGAGAGAGGGCAAGAGAGAGGGAGGAGAGAAGGGAAAAATTTGCTATAAAAATAACATATTGCTCTTTTTTAAATATTTTAACTATAGCTATTTTCAAAAATAAGTTGTTAATTTTGACTAGTTCCATAATTTTTCAATCTTCTTCAATTGAGTCTAATTTAATCTCCAATTTCAACAAATTTTATAACCATTTTTTTGCATTGTTGTAATGTATGTTCTCATATTGAAGGTATGAATTACTATATATTTTATATCTTCTAGAATCCATCTTTTTTTTTCTTCCCATTAACAAATCATATTCTAGGATCCATCTATTCATTTATAACTTCTTCTTCTTTTATTTTCTTGAGTTGAAATTCAAATTGTGGTTGTAAAAGATAAATAACAATATATTAAAATTATTGAGATTAAGCAGTTCAAGTTGAGTGAGTCATGACCCAACCCAATTTTTAGTCCATTTGAGCCCAAAGTAAATTTGGGCGGGTCATGACCCAACTAAAAATCTCCAATTTTAATTTAACCAGTCATTTGACGCTCCTACTAAATAGTAATGATAAACTGAGTGTTTCTAAGAATTATGGGATATACTACAAAAATTATTATTACAAGTCCACTATATACAAATGTTAAAATAAAAAAATAGGTTCATTCTCTTAGTCGATATAGTAAAGTGAGTTGGGCCCACGAAGTTCAGCAAAGAAGTGAGTAAACCCTTGATAGGCAAACCATATGTCATCGCTGCCTCCTTTGTCACCCTCATCTTCGACGAATTCACGAGGTGATCATTGATTTTGCCTCCGTAAACTCCGACGAACCAACAAGCTTTTTAGCTTTGGTCAACACTAACAAAATTTATATTTGTGAAATATACGCCACTAATAATATGTTGGTGTTGAGTTTTGTGGTTACTAAAGGGCCGGTGAAATGGAAATAGTAGATAGAATTGAAGATGAAGATGAACGGATGTTCTCTAGGGGAGATATTGTAAAACATCGAGTTTTGAAAAAAGAAACATTTTTGTACTGTAGTCTAGTTCTACGGGTTCCATCTACGAACTGTGGAAGCTTCTACAGGCCGTAGTTGCAATCGTTGGAAGGGAAAAATAATTCTTCAAAAATTAAGTCCAGTACCTCTTTTACGGTTCACCAAGACGGTCCGTCAATCATTGTATGAGTTGTGAATAAGCCTCGTAGGTGAGTCCCATGCTTAGTGAAATTTTAAGGCCAAAGGTTGGTTTATATAGTTGGTGTATGGTCCGTAGATGGGTCTACGAGCCATAGACTATGTCCGTCAAAAGTTAGTCAAATTTAGGGTCTCTGATCATTTTTACGGTTGACCATAAGTCCAAACTGTAGAAGGGTCTGGAGGTTAATTTTAAGGGGTTTTTGGGTCTTTTTCCTAATTGATTAATGTCTAAACTAGGTCATTTTGGTTCTAATCTTAATCCATATATAAAGTCTTTTGGACCCTAAAACTACCCATTCTAAATCATTGCCTAAACTCCTAAATTCCCTCCAAGTTTATCCCCTCCAAATTTTCTCAACTCAAGGAAGAGCAATCTATGGTTTCAAGCACCAAGATCTCAAATTCACCATAACAATTGAATTTTGAACTCCAAGGTATGTTACTATTTACCTATGGAGTCCTCTCCTTCATAGGATTCCTAAAATCTCCAATTTTGTAAAGATAGATTCTCAATTCAAGTTAGAGTTTTCTTCAATCTTCATGGGTTCTTTTCAATTATGATCTAGTTGATTGTTTTCTATCTATTTCTGCATGAATTGAAGCAATTACATGTTTTTGAGTTAACAAAGTCATATGAACCCATGCATGATCCAAGAATTTTAGACTATGAACACATGATTAAGCTTATGAACTATAAAAGATGAATTTATGAAGATATGCATGTTCTTTGATGAAATTAATGTACATGATTTGAGGATACTTTGAGAGTAAAGTATCAATGTGGTAGTTGTTGTGAAATGTTTTCTCACCTAAGTTGAATCAAGATTTAAGAGTTATTCTAAATGAACTCTAGCTTGAATCAGTTGCATAATTGTACTTTTCCATATATAATAAGATGAATATGATTAATGACTATTTTGTGGGATTTGTACTTAGCATCAAGAGGATATTGAGATGGAAGCTCTCCCGTTAGTAGATGCCGAATTTCTAGTAGTAATCTCTCTATTCCATAATTATGTGTCACCATAGATTTGTATTAGATATACATTAGCTAGTGGATCCACTTTAGCTCAAATGTATGGTTCTTACCTTGGCGCGTAAGGACACCTCTTTTTGGTGTGGGATAAATACCAAATTCAATGTTATAGCTCACATAGTCTATATCAGTTATATGGTACACTTCCCACAATAATCAACTAAGGTTACTTTCTAAAGTATCTCACAAGTTCTTTAAAGATGTTTAGCTTGCATTGACCATGATTACGACTTATGTTTTCTAACCCTTTTATCTTATGATTTAGCTTGGTCATTGCATGTCACGTAAAGTCCTTTTTAGCATGATTTCATTACTCATATCCATTGTTAACATACTTGGTACATTCTATGTACTAATGCATACTTATACCTACATTGTTTCACTAATGTAGGGTCCGACGCTCCTATCTCTCATACTCATGGCTAATTGGTTCTATTGGCTTTGAAGATTGGTAAGTCCTCATATTTCGAGGACCGAGATACTTTTGCTGATTTTTGTAACAGACTTTGTATTTGATGTATGGGTTACGTCCCAATCACTTCTATTAATTTAGTAGATGGCTTATTGAGACTTATGTAGACTTTCACTTTTGTCAAACTTTTTATTGATATAAGACTGTTCTTTGAAATATTTATTTCTATTATCTTGTATGATGTATGCTAAGTGACTTGTGTAACGCCTCTCGGGGTTTATATGCTATGTTACGTCTAGGGTATACCTTGAGTCGTGACAACTCTGGCCGCATTCATGGACTAGATGAATAGAGTATTTAGACAATATCTTGATATATTTGTGATTGTGTTTATCGATGATACCTTGATTTACTCGCAGAGTGAGGATGAGCATGCCAATCATTTGAGGATTGTGTTGCAAGTCCTCAAGGGCCGACAACTATTTGCAAAGTTTAGTAAATGTGAGTTTGGGTTTGCTTTTGGTATGGACATCATGTCATTTGGTATTTGGTATTTCCCGAATATCGAATTATTTAGTAAATAAAGGTCATATATCAACATGTCCATGACTCATTAGTATAAGTCCAAAAAGAAAGTTAAAGAATAAGCATAAACAATCCAAATACATCTCTTTAGTTGTATCCATTTTTGATGTCTTCTTACTTGTTGATTTTTTATTATATCGTGCCTTCACATAATTTTTTTAGAAATGATTGGAGAAATAATATTAACTTTGTAATACAATCTGCTACAACTTCAATACAGTATTACCAAATACCATACCAAACCGAAATTTAAAATTTTTGGTGTATGGTGTCTACTTTTAACTATCAAATATCGAATTATCGAACCAAAATTTAAAATTTTGATATTTAATATCTACTTTTAACTATCAATTATCAAATTACTATACTCAAAATTTGAAAATCCCAAATCAAAAACCGAATGTCCACTCTTACAAACACGTATACTAGCAATAATGATTAATGATAATAATATAGACATATTGATAAAACCAACTATAGAAATGGCAAAGCCATAATTAAAAGAGATACCTTAAAAAGTACTAGTACTCCAATCGCAATAATTACAATATCTAAATAAAATAAAAATAAAAATAAAAGAAAAACAATTATTCTTAAAATTAAAGTTGAATTCCACAAAACCCTTTTACAATCTCTCTCAACAGTCGCGCTTCTTCACGATCCACCACTCGCTACCTACCAAAACCCTAAAATATACACAATCTCCATAGGAGAGAGAGTGTGTGTATATACATGTGTGTCACTTTGTGTATCTGAGAGAGTTGATTAAAGGAGAAGAAGCTTAGAGGGAAAGAGCAAACTTCTCTCTCTTTCTCTCTCTCCTATTTTATTGCTCCAGGTACTTCAGATCACTCTTATGCTTCTTCTTTTTTCTGGTTTAGTGTTTTTTTTTTTGGAATATTGGTGCTGATGTATGGTGTTTAGAAAGATGGCTCTCGTTTTTTTTTTGATATTTTCCCTGGTTTATTAACTTTTTGTAATTTGATAGTTTGTGACTTGAGATCGATCGGCGATGACGGCGGCAGTGGCAGTGGCGGTGGCGGCGGCTCAACCACCTGTGTCTGCTCAAGTTGTGCGTGTTCATATCATTCTCTTCTCTGTTTTTTTTTCTAACCGCAGTTTTAGATTTATTTGTTTTGTTTTTGTTTTTTCGCGGTATAGATGGATACTGAGTGAGTTGATTTTGTGTGATTGTAGGTGGGAAATGCATTTGTGCAGCAGTATTATCATATACTGCACCATTCACCAGGGCTGGTATTTAGGTTTTATCAGGATATAAGCAAGCTTGGTCGCCCTGAAGATGATGGCTCCATGAGCATTACGTCCACAATGCAAGTAAGCCCACCTGAACTATGCTTCCCACCACTGTGTTCTTTTTTGGTCCGCTTTCAGAAACTCGCAGGCGATGTGTCGAAGCTACTCCTTTATTTTCGTTTAGTATGACATCATTTGTATTTGGGAGGTCTTTTTGTTAGGGATGACAATGAGGCGGGAGGTTAGAGCTTTTTCGGGTGTGGAGCGGGGCGGATGCGGGTTAGGGCTAAAGAATCTTTTAATTCGCTGTTTACACGAATTTGGTATTAGTTTTGCACATGTTTGGGCATTAGTCATAAAAAATGTAACTGATTGAATATTTATGAAATTTTTTTGAATGGCCAAAATCTAGAAAGAAGAAAAATGGGATTTTGTTTATTACATCAAATGTAACTAGTTCAAAGTTACCAAAAAAAAGTTATTGACATGTTTAAAAGAAGAGTATTATAAAGGCAAAATTGCATTTTAATGCGAGACTTAACATATTAATTCTTTTCAACAGTTAACAGAATTCAAAATTTTAAGTTGAAAACTCATCCGCCAATTAATTGAAATGTTTCTTACAAATTATGCGGGACGGGGTGGGTTAAAACAACAAATCATGCTATGTGGGGCGGGGCGGGTTGAAATCTTAGCGGGTTTGCCCCGCAACCGCCCCGCCCCATTGTCATTCCTACTTTTTGTCTTTGCCACATGCCTTTATATATTTTCGAAATACTTTTAGCTATTAAATGTGTAACTTGCTATATTCTTTGTACATGTTCGGAATTTGTACATTATATAGATATTTTGAAAATAAGATATCGTGTCCTAATTAAGGCTGAACTTTCCATGGTTCACTGTCATTGCAACTTGTGTTATTATTTCCACTTGTCCTAGGAAAATACTGCAATGAAGACAGAAATAAGGCGGTTGTGATGCATGATCTTGTTGTTTGTTTTTAGTTTCATACTGAAATGGCTTAACACCTTGTCTCGGGTGTCTGGGCTTTATTAATGAATTTGTTTGATAAGCAAGAAATCCGGAGGGCCAGCTGGTGCACGTTTTTTTGGTTTTAGAAATTTTAGAAGAGTGCTGATCTATTGCTTTTTCCAAGAGTTCAAAAATGGTTTAACCTAGTGATAATTAAAGCAGTTTGCTCTTCCACCGTGTCTTGTTTTTCCTGGTTAACATTAAGTTGGCAGTACTAAAGTCTCACATTTTGTCTTGTTTAATGGCCAACATTTAGGCCATCAATGATAAGATACTGTCACTTAACTATGCGGACTTCAGAGCAGAGATTAAGTCTGTGGATTCCCAAGAGTCCTTCAATGGGGGAGTGCACGTCCTTGTTACTGGATATTTGACTGGGAAAGACAACTTGATCAGAAATTTCTCTCAAACTTTCTTCCTGGCTCCACAAGACCGAGGGTACTTTGTTTTGAATGATATGTTTCGATATGTGGAGATTGCCAAACAACAAGATGCTGTACAAGTTCCAGAAACTGATGTGTTGGCTCCTGTTACTCCAGAGCAAAGTAATTGAACAATTGATTAAATTTTGGTTTTTATAATGACCTATTAGCAGCTGAATACTGACTTATTTGTTTGCAGTTGTTGCAGATCCCCCTCCAGCTCAGGAGAATCACATTTCTGAGCAGAGCACACCATCTGCTGAGGAAGCTAATGGGGGAGAAGTTTACAATCCTCCTGAGGATGATAGTGTGCCTGTTGTGGTAGAGGAAGTGCCAGTGGCTAAGGTTGTTGATGAAGTGCAAGGTGACTCGAAAATGGTAGCTGAAACTAACATCATAATTGAAGAAGTCCCAAAGAAGTCTTATGCTTCAATTGTAAGTGACCATAGGCAAAGAAGATCGAGACGTATTTCATCTTAGTTTACCTTTTAATGGGTTAATTTCCAATTTTCATTTGGTTGTGTAAATGTGGAAGCTTAACATTTAGGTGTGTAGCTCTAAGATTTTATGCTAGTGTTTGTTGAGCACTGCTCAAATAATTTGCACTGTCAATCTTTGTCTTTGGTGGTGATAATTTTAGGAAGGGCATCTTTGGAAGCTTTTAGTTGAACAGTTTCATGTAATTTTCAGGTCATGCATCTAAAGGAAAGTGCTGCAACTTTCTCCCCTCCTCCAGCACCTGCTCCTAGGAAGATTGTGCCTAAGAATGTTGAGCAAGTGAGACAACCTCTTGCACCAGCACCAGCTGATAGCCCTGTTTTAAGCTTAGACTTTGTTGATAATGTGAATAACCAAGAGGGAGAAGGCATGGCACTGTTCCTCAGAAGTTCTAATTTTTTACCTGTTGATTTGGTTC
The DNA here is from genome assembly GCF_900185275.1 of Solanum verrucosum. Taxonomy (NCBI): domain Eukaryota; kingdom Viridiplantae; phylum Streptophyta; class Magnoliopsida; order Solanales; family Solanaceae; genus Solanum; species Solanum verrucosum. The sequence continues at coordinate 252,192 of NW_026020215.1, forward strand.
ATCGTATTTATTCTTATTGATATCCTTGCTCTAACTGCATCCAACAGCTGATGGACACTCCATCTACATCAAAGGTCTACCTATGAGTGCCACCGCCGCCATGCTTGAAGATGAGTTCAAGAAGTTTGGACCTATAAAGAATGGAGGCATTCAAGTCCGAAGTAACAGAGTATGTGTGCTTGCACCAATTTTTTGGCTTTTTAAGGGATACATTAGCAGTTTATAGTTGTTTCTGCGTATTTTTATAATAAGTTATTGTTGGTGGATGACAGCAACAGGGATTTTGTTTTGGCTTTGTGGAATTTGAGGTGGAAACTGCTGTGCAAAAAGCAATTGAGGTACTTTCCCTGTGATTTGTTACAAGTAACTTTCATGTGATTCTCCACATAATGTTTTCCTCTATGAGTTGTAGTTTCTGAGAAAAGAAGTGGCTTGGCTAGTATTTATATTGCTTTAAGTGTTTCCATGTATGATTGAAGATGTTGTGCACATCTGTACTGCTGATGGCTGCCTATAGCTTGGAATGTTGTAATTCCTGTTGTCTTTATGGATCTCTCTGAACATATGTGCTGTTAGGTCATTACAAATTATGCCCTGGTATACTTGGATCTTTTTCATTTTATTGTATTTCTCTAGTTGTATCAGAATATCCATAGGGCTTCAACCGGTATGACAAATGCAAATTCTCCTAGAGGAATTGTTGTAATTAAGTGTAGAATGTCTCGATGACTAAGAGACGTGCCAAATTGTCAAAATTAGCTAGTTTTATCTAGCTGTCAATTTGTTTTTAGAAAGTGCATGGAGTGCAACATTTTGTGCTTCTTGTTGGCAGTTTGAGTTTGGATAACTTTTTCAAAATGTTTTTGAAGGGTCAAATTGTGAGAAAAGATGCACATAAGTTCACCTATTTATCAGTTAGCAAGGTGGATTACAACAATGGGTTAAACACTTAGTTCTGTCAATTAATTAATCTTATATTTTATAAGATATGAGCATCATCTAAAAGATTAATATTACTTGAACTTTATCAAAAGATTAATATTTTATTTAATAGAATAATGAACCTACATATTATGATTTATAGTTTTTAATTTAGTTTGACAACTCATGAATTTATCTTAATGGAATATACCTACCAAATAAGTGGATAAACAAATCTTAACCAAAAGGAACTTCAAAACTACAAAAAAAAAAATCGGATTAAAGAATATTACAGGTACTCTCATAATCACAATGTCAAAAAAAATTAGAACAGAATGTCTGTTGAATACTTGTCTGATTAAATAAAATAAAATAAAATAACTTTCTATTTTTTTAGAATCAAATCCTACTCTAATAGCGCACATAATCTTATATTTGTAATATTCTCACTTTGGATCTCTCATTTATTATTACTGTAACATGGATAAAATAACAATATGACAATTTAATGGATAATTCTGAGAACTAGAAAGTTCTTACTCTTGCCATTCCAATTTATGTGGCACCATTTGACTTGACACAGTTTAAGAAAAAAAGGAGGACTTGTGATCCAAAACAAACCTTGGACATCACCACAAATCATTCATTAAGTGTAAAAGAGAAATTTTAAAATTAAGTTGTTTCTAATTATAGAAAGGTGACATTCTTTTTAGGACAGACTAAAAAGGAAAATGTGCCATATAAATTGGGACAAAAAGAGTAGTAATTCGTTTGGTAAATATGAACTTTTGATGTGAGTATTCTTGATATGAGTACTAATTAATTTGTCTTGAGCTGAAAAATCGCTTTTGCTTTTATTCAAAAACTCATTTTAGAGAATAAAGAGTTAACATTAACAGATAACAAAAATTTGTTAACCACTTGAGGTTCTAAAAGCATGTTGAGAATTTATGACTCCATCGGTTTTTCAGAAAATATATAAAAGAAAAGAAATGTAGCAACTTGGTTTGCTTATATTTATATTTATACTCGTCAACAATTCTACTATTAGACCACTCATGTTCTTTAATGAAATACTTTTGTTTATATTTATACTCATCAAGTGCAGTTTTACATGTTAAAAACCAATGGACATACGTCAGTTTTCATAAAAAAAAATAATTAAAAACCATTGGTGTACCGTTGGTTTTCTTTTTAAAAAGATTTAAAAAAAATTCATTGATTTTTTTGAGTTTTTGAAGTAGTGTTAGTTCAGTTAGTAAATTCAATCTTATATTTCGTCACCAAAAGCTTGGCCAAACCCCCTTTATTCTCTAAAATAAGCGCCGTTTAAAAACACTTTTGACTGTTCAAAAGGTTGGCCAATCAAAGCTATAAAAGGCTCTTACCAACTGTTTATAGGTCCATCTAATAGAAAAGCTAAATTTATTGTAGAATATAGTTGCAACAGACCATCGTGTCATAACTCCAGTGTTATATTAACTATATTGGAGGGGATGTGTGTCTATCTAATGGAAGTTGGGACTGTTAAGAGTTGATGCTAATTTTGCATTGCTTAGTTGAAACTAGACTGAATAGCCCGATAGACATCTCTAATTGTTCGGATTTGAAGTCCCATTATCTTGCTTCACAAAGTTTCAACTAAATACCTGAACTCAATCAAAATAGTAATTTTCTATTGAAATTGCAGCACTTATACTGATATATTTATCACTGCTTTAGTGACCTTTGCTGTGTGATGCTTGTTTTTTCTGAATCTTTTCAGTTTTTTTGACATGTCTGATTACTTTTTGTTTCTCTATGTATCAGGCTTCTCCAATTTTAATTGGTGGACGCCAAGCTGCCGTTGAAGAGAAGAAGTCTACCAGTTCTCGAGGCAAGTTCAATTATTCTCCTATGGTGGTAATGAATTAATGATGACATCAACGTAATTGAAAAAATAAACTATAAAGTGAGAAGTGGATTTGTGGGTTTTTGACGAATTTGTAGGCCTACCTATGTTCCATTTAATTTTTGTAGTGATTTTATCCCTAGAGCTGCTTTGTCTGTTGTGATAATTCGTTGAAGACATGTATGCCGATAATTCTTGTGGTTGAGTTGAATTATGTTCCCTCTGTTTCAGGTAACACTAGGGGTAGATATCCATCTGGAAGGGGTAATGGATTCAGGAATGATGGAGTACGTGGGCGAGGAAACTACAATGGAAGTGGGAGGGGCTATAATCGCGGTGATTTCAATGGAAGAAGTGAGTTCAACAACAGAGGTGGCAATCGCGGAGGGTCATCCAACCGTGGAGGTGGTGATGGCTATCAGCGAAGTGACAACAATGGGCGAATGAATCGTGGTGGTGGTGGTGGTGGTATGGCAAATGGAACTGCCAAAAATATGACACCACGGATTTCAGCTACAGCTTGAGGAGGAGAAGTAGTTTTGGGCAAATAAGTGAAAGCTAATTTAGTTATTCTTTTTTAATTTGAAATGGTTGGATGTGGCAGGTAGGAAGTTGTCACTCTTGCGGCATGTTGTGCCTTTCCCTAATTTTTGCCGTTAATTGGTATAGAGGTTGGAGTAGCTTCTGTTTTTGTAGCATATTGTTATCTTGTTCCCTAGGAAGAGATTGATTATCCACTCATTTTGTAAGCCACGTTGTATTTGTTGAATTATTTTTGGGTCGTCTCTTGCACTTTAACTTTGTCTGCTCTTAACCACATGTACCTACAGATGTGAAATGTTTCACTTCCATTCTTCTCCTTTAGGACTATAATATGAATTATGTTAAATTTTCTTTCTCTAAACCATTAAATATGTTAGATTAATAAACTTTGTATTTTGGGTCTTATTAATTCAAAAACTAGACTATTTTTTAAGGTAGTAATTTAATACAATACTTGGAATGCAAAAAAATATGACCTATTTTTCATTTTTAAAAGGGATCATCTATTATAATGAATATAAGAGTCTATCTTACATACACGAGAGAGATTAATGATTATAAAAGGGATCATCTATTATAATGAATATAAGAGTCTATCTTACATACACGAGAGAGATTAATGATTATAATTCAATTGAAAGTTACTGGAATTTTTCAACTCTAGCAAGTTAATCTCTTTGAGGTAATTGGTCATCTAACTTTTTTTGTCTTTCAAAGGTCAATTCACTTTGCCTAATTACTTTCAACTTTCAATGATCATCTTCACTAAATTTTGTATTTCATGATGAATTCCATAGCGTGACAAATTTAATTTTAGGCTAAAGTCATCGACTGTCCCTTAAAGTTGTCCGCATAATTCACTTAAACACCTTAACTAGAACTTGTACCTATTAAATAATGTGATAGGGGTTACTTGATGTAATACATAAGGACAATTAAGGGTAGTTAAGGGATTAGCCAAGTTAGTTATGAAAATTGTTAATTCTTCTGTTAATCGGTTAGGAGTCAGTATGTGTGCATATATAAGCACTGTTCCATTGTAAATGTACATTTGAGTTTTTCTGCATTACTACTGAAATAATATTCTTCTTCTTCTTCTTCTTCAATGTCTCTCTGATTAGCTCATCTATGGTATGCTAGGATTGTGTAGTTTCTCATAATTCAACATGGTATCAGAACCACACACCCACGATTGTGAGGTTTATTGAAGTTAATTGTGCAGTTTCGAGCTTAGTTGATCCTCATCAATGGCGGCACCTAAGTTTGATCACAATCATTCTTTATTTTTGCATCCCTCCGACACCACTGGTGCTTCTATCATTCCTATGCAGCTTATTGGATCTGATAACTACTCCATTTGGAGCAGGGCTATGCGCATTCAATTGCTTGGGAAGAACAAGCTTGGAATTGTCTATGGCAGCCTGACTAGGGAGGATTTCGGAGCAGAGTTAGGGCATCAATGGGATCGATGCAATGCCATTGTTCAGGGTTGGATCATGAGTTCAATTACTTCGGAATTGCACACTGGATTGTCTATGCAACAAGTGCAAGAGCAGTTTGGGAAGATCTCAGGGAGCGTTTTGATAAAGTGAATGCTTCGAGGATCTACCAGCTACATAAAGCTATAGCCACTACTGTACAAGGTACTGATATCATTCCTACTTATTTCTCCAAATTACGAAATTTGTGGGATGAGTTTGCGAGCATTGTACCACCTTCCTGTAATTGCCCTACTTCTAAGGATTTTACTGTACATCTAGAGAAACAAAAATTGATGCAATTTTTGATGGGGCTGAATGAAAATTATGATCAATCACGTAGTCAAATTCTCATGGTAGAGCCTACTCCTACTATCAACAAGGCATATGCTATGCTTGTTGAAAGGGAGAGTCAGAGATCTCTAACATCCTCCATAGGTGGTGAGGGTGCAGATCTGGCTGCTCTCATGGCTGGGAAAGGAATGCCTAATCGTTATAACAAAGGCACATCAGCTTCACAGTCACAGTCATCTACACAACACTACCACAAAGGCAAGAAAAATTGGGACAAAATATGTGACTTTTGCAAGCTACAAGGTCATGTGGAGGACAATTGTTTTAAACTTCATGGATACCCACCTGATTGGAAGTTTAAGAAGAAGGGAACAGGAAACACTGCTTATCATGTTCAAGCTGATAATAATTCACATTATATGCAATCAGGTGTAAGAGATAATGGTTTGGATCCTTCAATCCCTAAGGATCTGCCAAGAGCTCTATAGTTAACTAGTGACCAACATGGTAACATTTTACAGATGTTTGATGGGAATAATGCTACTGCAAATGTGATGGCTAATATGGCAGGTATGGTTCATACTCCTATCTCCAAAATTGCCAAACTGAAATGGATAATTAATAGTGGTGCAACTAATCACATGGTTTCTAGTTTAGAAGTTTTGCATGATGTGAGAGTTGTTAAGACTGAACAAAACAGGAGAGTTTATTTACCAAATAGTGGTGTAACATTGGTACCTCATACATGTAGTTACAATCTAGCAGACATAGGAGTATTACATGATGTCTTGTTTGTGCCAGATTTCCACTATAATCTTTTGTCTATATCAAAAGTTACCAAAGAACTCAATTGTTTTGTATCTTTTTATCCTGGATTTTGTTTATTCCAAGACCTTTCCAATGGGAAACTGAAAGGGATTGGTAGAGAAGAGAATGGTCTCTATTTTTTTAACTCAGTCCAACTCTTATAACACCAAAGTTCATGCCAATGATAATGCTAAAAGTTTTGCTGCACAAAGTGACAAGAAGAACAGTATGTTGTGGCACAGAAGACTTGCACATGCCTCAGTAGGGTCTAATAAAGACATGTTAGGTTACACTCTTGACGATTGTAAAGCAGTTTTACATAATTGTGAGATATGTCCTTTAGCTAAACATACTAGATTTCCCTTTCCTAGCAGTACTACTAGGTCCAATGCATTGTTTACTTTACTACATTTGGATGTTTGGGGTCCATATAATACCCCTACTTTTGATGGAAACAAGTTTTTTCTCACCATTGTTGATGATTTTTCAAGAACTGTATGGGTCTTTCTGTTGAAATACAAAAGTGATGTGTTGCTGCTTGTTAAATAGTTTTTCAGAATGGCTGTTACTCAGTTTAATACTACAGTTAAAGGTGTGAGAACAGATAATGGGGGTGAATTCATTAGTATTTCAATGCATGCATTGTTGACAGAATCTGGTATCATACATTATAAGACATGTGCTCATACCCCTCAGCAGAATGGAATTGCTGAGAGGAAGCACATGCACCTTCTTAAGGTTGCCAGAGCTCTGAGGTTTCAGGGACATATTCCACTTCAGTTTTGGGGGCATTGTATTCTTACTGCAGCCTATATCATAAATAGACTACCTTCTCATACTTTAGAAGGCAAGTCACCTTATGAAGTCTTTTTTGGACAAAAACCAAGCCTTACACACTTGAGAACACTTGGTTTTTTGTGCTTTGCAAGCAATATGCCTAGAACTGATAAGTTTGCACTAAGGGCAATAAGGTCAGTGTTTATGGGGTATTCAAGTGTTACTAAAGGTTACATATGTTTTGATCTTCAACACGAAAAATTCTTTGTAAACAGAGATGTGATATTTCATGAAGATCAATATCCTTTTCAACACTTCTCTAAGTCAGTTGAACCTTCCTACCATGAGTTTTCTCATTCTCCTGAGTTTTATATCCAGGATGATTTACCAGCTGATATCACTACACCTCCAAGTGATCTACCCCCTCCACATCCACTTTTAGTTCATGTTTCTGTTGTTTCACCACCTATACCATCTGCTCACATCCCTCATGCATCTCCACCTCTTAGGAGATCTACCAGAACATCTAAGCAGCCTTGGTTTTCAGATTATGTTTCCAAACCCTCAGCTAACACTGTCTTGTATCCACTAGAAAATTTTGTTTCTTATGATCACTTATCACCGTCTTATTAGAAATATTTGAAAGTTTTTTCTGCTATATGTGAACCTAAATCTTACAAAGAGGCAGCTCAGATGTGAGATGGATGGAGGCTATGCAATCTGAATTGCAAGCCCTCCAAGACAATCAGACATGGGATTTGGTCCCACTTCCTCAAGGCAATGTTTCTATTGGCTGTAGGTGGGTTTATAAAGTGAAACTGAAAGCTGATGGGAATATTGAACGATTTAAAGATAGACCAGTGGCAAAAGGTTACACTCAAAGGGCAGGTTTTGATTTTCATGAAACTTTCTCTCCAGTTGTTAAGATTGCTACTGTCAAGACTGTTCTTTCTTTGGCTGCTCAGCATGGGTGGCCTGTTCATTAGTTAGATGTTTATAATGCCTTTTTTCAAGGTGATCTTTATGATGAAGTCTATATGAAGTTGCCAGAGGGTTTTGCAAGTCAGGGGAAGTCTGGACTTGTATGCAGACTTGTCAAATCCCTCTATGGGCTTAAACAGGCTAGTAGGCAATGGAATTTGAAGTTGACTGAAGCACTATTGGAATCTGATTTTGTCCAAAGCAGTTTAGATCATTCATTGTTCATCAAAAGGAAAGGTTCAGACATAGTGGTTATTCTTGTTTATGTAGATGATATGTTGGTAACAGGAAGCAATTTGACTCTTGTTGAACACACAAGACTATTTTGCACAAAGCTTTCAAGATCAAAGATCTTGGTGAATTGAAGTTTTTTCTTGGTATGGAGTTTAGTAGATTTACCAAAGGTATTTTAATGAACCAAAGGAAGTATGCCTTGGAAATCATTTCAGACTTGGGATTGGGAAGTGCCAAACCTGCTTGGACTCCACTTGAAGCCAATATGAAGTTAACAGTTCCAGAATTTTGAAGATAGTAGGATTAACTGGGCTTAGCTTAGATAAATTCTCTTTAAACTCATTCAATATCTTTCTCGCCTTATCCTGCTAACAGCCTATGAATGTGCGCTTGTCGGAAATCATCTTCAATCTTAGATTCCTAGTGTGCTGATTCGAGAACAAGCTCACTTTCATGGACTGTCTCACAGGAGATCTAGAGGATGAGTTTTTTTGAAGACAAGGAACAATATCAGAGGTTAGTAGGCAAGATGTTATATTTGACTATGACAAGACCAGATATTGCCTATTCAGTCTAAACACTCAACCAATTTTTACAGCGGCCTAAGAGGACACACTGGGAAGCAACAATAAGGGTGATGAAGTATGTAAAGAGGGAACCAGGACTTGGAGTACTATTAAGTAGCAAACAGTCAAACAATCTAAGCGTCTATTGTGATGCAGATTGGGCAGAATGCCCTAATACAAGAAGATCAGTGTCAGGTTTTCTAGTTAAACATGGTGAAACATTGTTGTCATGGAAATCAAAGAAGCAGAGTGTGATATCTAGAAGCTCAGCTGAATCTGAGTATAGAAGCATGGCTAATGCAGTTTCAGAGTTAGTATGGATTATTGCATTGTTGAAAGAACTGGGGAATGAAGTAGAACAACCAGCTATAGTGTACAGTGATAGCAAGGCAGCTTTGCAAATAGCAGCTAATTCGGTGTTTCATGAGAGAACAAAACATATAGAAATTGATTGTCATTTTATCAGATAGAAGATACAGACAAGGATTATGAAGACTGAACATGTAAGCTCTAAGGAGCAACTTGCAGACATATTAACCAAAGGACTACCCAGATTGCAACATGAGTTTTTAGTAGGCAAGCTTGGTGTGTTGAATGTTTTTGCACCCACCAGCTTGAGGGGAAGTAATGTGATAGGGGTTACTTGATGTAATACATAAGGACAATTAATGGTAGTTAAGGGATTAGCCAAGTTAGTTATGAAAGTTGTTAATTCTTCTGTTAGTCGGTTAGGAGTCAGTATGTGTGCATATATAAGCACTGTTCCATTGTAAATGTACATTTGAGTTTTTCTGCATTACTACTGAAATAACATTCTTCTTCTTCTTCTTCAATGTCTCTCTGATTAGCTCATCTATGGTATGCTAGGATTGTGTAGTTGTTCATAATTCAACATTAAACACTTAAATTGTTCAAAACATATATCTATTAAACACAAAACGCTGATGTGACAACTTAAGTGTACCTTACTTGACATTAGGCGCGTGAACAGGTTCCAAATATCATTTTATTTTTATTTATTTTCTAAGAACTTGTACCTTTTTTTTGTTTTATTGACATTTGGCATTAAAATAATTAAAATCATTTTTTATTTAAAATTAATTTCTTGGTAAACCCAAGAAATCAACCCCGCCCCCTTTTTCAGCCATCGTCTTCTTCGTCCATACTCTCTGTTTTTTTTTTTTACTTTGTTATTTCATTTATTTTCATTCTTTATGCAATTTGAATCTACTAATTAATTTGATTTTGCAATAAGAAAGAAGATTTTCAGGCATTGAAGTACTTAAGAAAGATGGTCGGACTCTGTTCATCTATATTTCTGGCCACTTTGAACCGACATCACCACACAAATTAAAATATAAGTTAATTAAGCTTATTGACAATGATATCTTAAAATTTCATAGAATTAATTTGAGTATTCTCTATTTCTTATCGCCGTTAATTTCAAAATGATTCACATTGATTTATTTTTCATAGGCATCTCAAAAATCATTTTGCTAAGCAACGGATTATTCACGAATAGATTTAATCCGCATAATTTATAGGAATAATAAGAAGAAAAACAAAAAGTAATCTGCCAAAGGAGTTGAGAATGGCGAGTGCCTAAGAAAGAAGAGCGGGCAAAAGTTTTAGTAGGTGGGGTTGAAATATTTAGGGTTGAAAACAGTACTTATTTTTTTATCTTTCAAAATTATAAAATAATTTTTTATAGTTAGATTGGGCAATAGGACATGGGCCAGGTGTCATAATTTTATTCGTAACTATTTTAAGCTACGGTGTGTGAGTTACACGCACGGGGTTTTATGTATTGATTATCATTTTGTGTCTAATAGATATATATTTGTTAATATTAAAGTGTCTAATAGGTACTAGCCTTAATAGAGGTGTCTAAGTGAATTATGCAGATAACTTTAAGGGACCATGAATGACTTAAGCCTTAATTTTAAGAAAAAATGTTACATCAAATGGTCATTCATTCAATATAATGAAACTACTGTCTAGTGAAGTAATTCATTTTATCTACAAAGTAACAACTGATAAAAAGCCACTTGAACGATAGAATAGTTTGCAATTTGTACCATTAATATACGTGCTTTTTTTTAATTCTTTCTAATGCTTTGCACCTTAGATTCTCCTTTATTCTTCTTTATAAATTATAACTAATTTTATTTTTTATAATAAATTGTGAACTATTAGCTTTGACCATAAAAATATTACACCTACAAAGCATACAAAGGAAGCAACCGCCATCTAGGAAAGGTGCTAGTTTCTTGAGCCTCCAACAAAAACCAAGAAAACTACTCAGCAAACATAAACAAATTGCTATAACCTTTTTATTTTACTGTATTTAAAATTCAAAAAGCTTGACTAATTAATTAACGGGGAGAGTCAAAATTGAGTGTGATGTGTTAACAACAATCATCATGTTCCCCTACCCTCTTATTTCCTTGCTTCTTTGGCCGATCTCTACCCAATTCGGGTGGCCGGACATTAAACCACTGACGTGTGCTCAATGGAATAGTAGAGAGCGTAGTTAATTTGAGAAATTTTTAAGTGGTAAAGTGAAAAGTGATGCCAAATTTAGATGACACTTATTAAGTATTTGACCTAAAATCTTATAAACTTAGATGTCATTTTGCCATAGTTTGACGCCTAAAAGCATAACCAAAACTGTATCATTTTGCCATAGTGCATAGTATCCGCACCTTTTGTCGAGTATTATTATTTTTAATTTTATCTAATTTTGTATGACCTAACATCCACGTTTCCGTTACAATTATCTTATGAATATGTTAAACTTTAGAAACCCAGCATTTACTTCTAAATACCATTGTTGGGTTAACAATTGTTCTATAGACAGTTGACTTGACTTTCAATTTGATAAACTACCGTACATTCTCCTGTGATTTAATTTTCTAAATTAGAGTGGCATTAATTTGTTTTCATTGTAACTAAACAGTATAAATAAAAGTAGTACAGTGAAAAGCGTAGTAACACCAATATCTTCACATGACATGTGTCTCTTGCATAATCCTGTAATACATTTTTACTTGCTAACTTCCATCATTTCAACGAGTGAATATTGCTCCTCCCAGTGTTTTATTTAGTGCTAAACATTCTTATAAACCCCAAAACCAAATTATAGCATGTAAGTCCTTTAGCTGACAATAACTTCTAATTATAATATATCAAGAGCTTCTCTGTAGGGATATTGGGTATAAAGAGAGCCTCTGCCGTGAGATCTCAAGAACATTTCAAAACAGAACATGAAGAGATTCAACAAAGAAAAGAAGAGACCCAAACACGCAAGAGTAACTGTCTATGAAACCCCTGAGGATTCTAGTTACAAAGTAAATTCAATAACATAAAGGATCTTCTGTTGGGAAATTGCATCCTGGTCCTGAGTGAACGGCAGTGTATAATACATGGACATCAAATTGCTTGCCATACAAGCCATAATAACATTTCAATCCTTTTATAAGAGTTATGTCCTGACCATCTTGTTGGTATTTCAACTATTCCACCCGGTTCTGCTACCTCCTACCAGCACAATTATATGGACCTGCTGTAAACCAAGATTTAGCCAGATGGGAAGGTAACACCTTGTCTCTGCGGAGTTTGAACCCTTCCAACCTTTGGGTTTAGAATCTCTCCTTTTGCAAATGAACAAAGTAAAGGTTTTAACACTCAGTTCAGTGTTATAACCTCATAAATGTGCAGTTAGAATATATCTTTCTATTCACAAAGTAAATGAACGTATTCATAGGAATTGATAGTCACTTCCCAGGATTCCAGAGGGAGGTTGTCTATTTTTAGAAGTACTCCTTCCGTCCCAATGTATATGATGTAGTTTAACTGGTACGGAGTTTAAGAAGAAAGATGAGACCTTTAAAACTTGTGGTCTAAAATAAGTCATAGATGTTTGTGTGACTATAAATCATTTTATCAAGGCTAAAATGAACATTTAAAGTCAAATTGTTACTCCCTCTATCCCAATTTATGAAACATTGCGACTCATTTTCTTCTTTAGTAAATCCAAAAAAGAATGACATATTTATATATTTAGTAACAATTTAACTTAAAAATACCCATTTTACCCTTAGTAAAATGATTTATAGTCACACAAACATTTATGACTTACTTTAGACCACAAGTTTCAAAAGTCTTTCTATCAAACTACATCACATAAATTGAGAAGGAGGGAGTACTAAACATAGAATTGTGTCAATTCTTTTTGAGAAGGATTAAAGAAGAAAGTGAGTCATATAAAGTGGAGCAGATGGAGTATACCTTTTGAGTGGCGGTTCAAAACATAAAACAATGTCATTAGCAAATACAACACACTCAAGTTCAGTGTTATAAACCCATAAATGTGTGTTGTATTTCTGATCTCCTTTTTTTGTCTGGTAACCAAGAAATCCCCAAGGGCTAGGAGCGCACGGTTCAAACCCCAATGGTAATAGGCCAGTTCACCCTCTACTCCAATTCAAGACCAGGGTTATATTTGTGGTAGGTTTCAAGCGCGTGAGTACTGAGTGCGTCTAGCATAGGGGTAGAAAAATCAAACTCAATTAAGTTTGGCGGGTTATTGATCTGCCCATTTATTAGCTCAACCAATTTCATATGTAGCCCAAATTAACTCATGAGAAATTTTGCCAATTTTTTGTAAAGATCTTTTAAATTTTGATGTCATATATAGCCATAATAAATTACTTTTTCTTATTAGATACTAAAAAGTTTTAAAAGAACAAATAAAACAATTAAAACTTAGTAAAGATTGGGCGGGTCGGATTATGACTCATTACCTGACCCATTTTAACCCAAGCAAATTTTTTGCTTGGTTGGGTTGGGTCTTGACCCGTTTTGACCACCTCAAATTTAACTCGTCCAATTGTCATCCCTAATCTAACATACACAGCATGCTGCACTCTTACAACTAGACCAAAGCCCTGGGAATAATTGTAAGTAGCAGCGTCAAGTTGTGCCAGTGCAGACAATTATTTGGGTGACTGTACTAATGAATTGCTTCATTAGCGTGTCACATAACACCCTTCACTTTAGTTTCTTGAGGAAGCCCACAAATACCAAGGAATTTGATTCTGCTATATCAGTTAACAAGGAGAGTCACATGTAGATATCAGATATCTGAATGTCTATAATCAACCTGAATGAAGTAGCCTAACTTATGTAACCCAGTCATGTATACCATAATTTATCTGGACACAACAAATTTTACAATTGTTGGTCATCCTTTCCTCCATAAAGTTCGAAGAAGGGTGCTGCGCAAGCCTTAGTCATTTGACATCAAACTTTTCTGATATCAATAGGTGAGAAATTGCTTTTAATGTCTACACTTATCTTAGCATTTTGAATACAACCAACCTGTAAAAACTTGCATCCCAGCTTTAGTCCAATTTGGGAGGAGAATCTTGAGGATGATTGCAGAAAAGGCAGTAAAAGGGAATGTTCATTACCTATGAGAAAAAGTTTCATGAAAGAAATACACATGGGCCTTCCATTCAAAAATATATAGCAACTCCTAATATAATATATTTTTGAAAGAAAAGACCATGCATATTGCTATCATGAAAATTATACTTTTTCTAACATAGGCAAGCAAGCATTTGCTCAAGATTCACACTCCCAAAACCAAAATTGGTCTTGCAATTATTCTTCACGTTGGGGTGGTAGTCTTTGAATACAAGATAATCATTTTTGTGTCGTATCAGATGGATAAGGAACAAAACAAAAATTTATAGGCACCATGCAACGTTGACCTTCCTTTCATGTTTGGACGACACAGCCAATTCTAGTTATTATTCATCTAATTTCTGCATTGCAAACTTCATTCACCAGAATATTTTCTGAACCAGTATATATGAGACACCCTATCTAATATTTATCAATTACTTCTACAAAATCACCAATTACCAATGGAGACAAGAAAATATAGCTTATATCTATGCTACTTTAAGGTAGCAGCTTTGCCAGACAACTGAAGCCCGAGAAAAAGGTAATATGAATTTATTCTACCTACACCAAAGTGTGAAGAGGAAACACTTGAAACCCTAAACTGACAACTTCATCACTCAACTAGACCATCACCTCAGCTTATGCATATTTATCCTAAGTGATCCTAAAGAGTAAAGTTTGGGTGCAAATTCAAGCTCAAGTTTTATCTACACTTGTTTAGTTCAAGCCTATTGGGCATTTAAAGTAATTCTCAAAATTTACTGGAGTTCTTAAAGTAATCCTCTCTAACATACTTCTTTTTGGGATAACTGAGAATCTCCCCCGTGAGTTAGCTGGCCAAACCCCAGTTGGCCAACAGGTTTGAAACTCGGTAGAGTATGAGCCCATCACTCCAATCTCAAATACCACGCTTCGTGTCAGTGGCATGAAGTGAACTCGTGATGTGCTCCCAATCAACATGTACCAAGCCATGCCTTTTAGTCTTGTGGTGATAAACTTGCCATTTGGAAAGTTGGAATTAAAGAGTTGCTAAAAAGGGAAAGATGTATTCTATTTAAAACGGACTCAAAAGGAAAGTAGGACAAATAAATTGAAACAGAGGGAGTATAAAACAAAGATTTTTACTATTTATTTTTTGATAAAGCAAAGACACTTACAATTTGCTTAGGTTACCATACTTTTATATGAAAATGCTATGAGAAAGGGAGTATCAACAGCATGATTAGAGTGAAACCAGCACCAATCAAAGTTTATATGTTCATGAGATAGCCAACACCAGAGGCAACTAAGAAAGTTCCCCAAACAATATGCCCATCTTTTTTCTTCAAACATGTGCTTGGCAAGGATTGACAATAAAAGAAAAGGGAGACCACCTCTTGAATTGCTATGTGAAACTATAATTATTATACAATGCAAACTTGAAATGTGTTTGGGAAGGATTGACAATAAAAGAAAAGGGAGAAACCACCTCTTGGAACTTATAAATAAATTGTTATGCAATGAAAACTTGACATGTGCTTGGATTATTACCTCTCTCAAAAACAAAGCTTGACATGTTCCTGGGGAAGATTGACAATAAAAGAAAATGGAGAAACCACCTCTTTAATCACCATATGAAACTCATAAAGTATTATGCAATGAAAACTTGGCATGTGCTTGGATTATTACCTTTCTCAAAAACAAAGCTTGACATGTTCTTGGGAAGGATTGATAATAAAAGAAAACAGAGAAACCACCTCTTTAATCGCCATATGAAACTTATAAAGTATTATACAATTAAAACTTTGTTGGAAATCCTTTTGAGATACTAGAATCATTTTTCCAACAAACTTGGCATGTGCTTGGATTGTTACCTTTCTCAAAAGCAAAGCTTGACATGTTCTTGGGAAGGATTGACAATAAAAGAAAACAGAGAAACCACCTCTTTAATTGCCATGTGAAAACTATAAATTATTATGCAAAGAAAACTTGCAGGGCCCATATTCAAGAATCAAATGGCAGCAAGCACACAGAAAGGACAATTAAGTAGCAGACAAGATGTTGCTTAGTCATGAATTTCCAGATAAGTGTTACTTAATCATGAAAATATATTACCCCCTGAAAATTGACATTATACACTGATATAAACTTCAAAATTAAAAAGTGCATTTGAAATAATTTCCCCAGCCGCTAAGAATGATAATTTTTTTTATAAACAATTGAAAACTAAAACACTAAACTGAAGTAGAAAAAGAAAAATGCTAAAACTAAGATAGATGTAGTAGAAAAGTTAAAGTTGAGTACTAACTTTATGTGTGAGGGAGAAGTGCCAAGCCAAACAGGAGATGCTCGTAGGACTAGCTTGTTAACTCCATCAAGCATATGTTTAACCATCACCAAAATTGAAATTACATGCCTGCACATGCTCATTTTCTTTATCAACATACTTGGACCAAAGAGGCCGAATAATTGCATTATCGAGCCATGGTTTCATATTCCCATTGAAGTGGACCACAGCAGCATTGTCGATATCATCCACGTTGATGATTGGATTAAAGCGAGGGTCCAATACATGACAAGACCTATCAAGTACCTTTGTTGTGGAGTAAAATGTGATCAAACCTGGAGGCAATGTTCCCAATTTCCATAATTTCCGATTTTCATTCTGCAAAATATTTGCAGCTCTATTAGTCAGAATGAATAAACTTGTAGTTAAAGTAGTCCTAGAACAATTTACTTAAACCCAGCGACGACGAAATAGGACAATGTGGCTTTTAGCAATACAAAACCTAGAGAAATATACTTGCAGTTAAAGTAATCCTGGAACAAGTTACTTATACCCAGTTTAGAAATAGGACAATGTGACTTTTAGCAATACAAAACCTAGAGTGTAATCACACACACTATATGGAGAAGCAGAAGACATCTGCAAGCATAAATAGGGGAGATATATTTGCTTGATACAGAATACTATGACTGCAACTAAATCTAGAAACTAACATATTCAAAGAAGCTAACTGCATCTCACCATGTTCTGCCAGTAATGGTACTCTTCAGTGGACTTCTCCCTCCTCCAAGCATCTAAGTCAAAAAAATTCATTCCAAAAGCCCATGCACATGCTTTGGGGTTAAACTTGTTTTTGATCAATGGATGTGAGAAATTCATGAACTGTCCATATCGATAGAATGAACCAAAGAATGTCTCTACAGCTCCCATCCATATCTATTTTCCATAGGCCTGTCAGATCTCTCTGAACAGCTACATCATCACCCAAGAATAAAATCCTGTGCAGATTGGGATACATTTCGGGCAAATAGAACATAAGGTGGTTCAATATTGACAGATATACGGGGTTCCTGAATTTCTTGGTTGCATGCATCTTTGCAGATTGAAGTTGCTTAAGTAGTTGAAGAACTTAAAATCTTCAACAACCTTCACTTCAATGTGAGCTCCACTGTAATCTTTCATCTTGAACATAACTTGCATAGCCCAAAAATTCACTTTATCAGTCATAACATGAAACACGTGCAGTGATGGATTTTTCGAATTCTGTACAGCTGAGTTCACAACAACTGAAGCAGCAAGCACATTATCAGAGAAAATTGCATAATGATAAAGCTTAGGATCCTCAAACTCCGATGGAGTAGGGTTCCCATCATCTATGTATTTCTCCAAATGTGCAATTCGTTCTTCCATTAACCTCATTGACAAACAATGCATGCTCTCTGGAATAGACTTTGCAGCTATCCAAGCACCTTGCTTCCTTGCCTGGGTTAATTGCTCCATGAGTGCAAAAACAGTGTCTTTTACCCTTGAGTTAAAAGGATCCGATTTTAAGCCTAGAATGGACCAATTATTAGATTCAACTCCGTACAAATCACCCTATTTATACAAAAATCATGGAATTAATACATAAAAGGCCACAAATAAAGGCATAGAAGATTGAACAGCAAGGGATAAGACTTACTAGACGATGATGAGAAAGATTGCAGGGGGAGACGTAGAGAAAAGGGAGGGATAATAAAAGGAAAAAGGCAACCGCGACAAAAATGGTGAATACAGTGCTTGAATGGCCGATTCTCCGAATGGAGCTCTGAAGATTTCCATTGAAACTGACCGGAGTTGAGCAGTTCTGAGAAGCACCGATTATATTAAACTGACAGGGAAGATGCAACAATTAGAGAGTGGATTCCGCAGCAATCGGCTCCGCAGACCACATTATTGTTATTCATTTCATTTACTTGTTAATTCTTGTGCTTATCCACTCATTTCTAGTTTTCAACTTATCTTTTATTTTAAACTTGCTACTTATCTGTTACCACGTTTGAGGTAAACATTTTTTTTTACCTTTTATCTTAAATTGAGTTTGTTTGGATTGACTTAAAAGTTTGATCAAATTTACTTTAATTCTTTGGGAGTGTTTAAAATTAAAATTAAAATAAATTAAAAATGACTTATAAAAAGTTAAAAAACAAAAGTAGGACTCTCATTACTTTTTATTTTTTGACTTAGATCTTGTTTGGTTTGACTTAAAAGTTGGTCGAACCTACTTTGAAGTCATGTGTAGCTTTTGGAAATGTTTGGCAAGGTAAAAAATAATTTATTTTTAAAAAAAAGAAGTTTAAAATGACTTTTAAAAAGTTTAAAACTTAAAGTAGGTCTCCCCCTACTTTTTTTTTTACTTAAAAACTACTCTTTTTAAGTCAATCCAAACTGGCTCTTACTACTTTTATTTGTTACTACATTTGAAGTCATCTTTTTTTAGCGTATGCAATTACTTTTAAAATTTAAACATGTTAATATATTAATATGATTATAAGTCCAAGACGATGGTACACTTGCACTCCACAAAAAGGAAAACGAAGAAAGATACAGGTAGGGTCAATACAGGGCAACACGTACTGAGTAGATATTATTGGTCGATTCAAAATAGAAATTAATATGCATAAAGTATAACAGGAAATCAACTATAACCAGAGGCGGATCCAAGATTCGGAGGCTAGTGTGCCATGTCTTCTAAATGGTAAACGGGCCGGTTTCTTCATTTTAGGTTATGATTCAGGTTATTTAGTTTTTTCGATTTCTATAAATACATTGATCAAATATACATAATTTGTAATGTTTTTTTTCTTTTAAATATTCTAATATTAAAGATATACACCATAGTTTGTTTTTTTGATATTTTTTGGGAATAAGAGAGCTTATTCTCTATAACTTTGAGAAAACAAGAGATTTTTCACCTTAAAAATTCAAATTTGTATACATCATCTATTATCATATAGTTGAGAAAAAAAAAAGTTATAGCTTCAATCCAATTATCTCCACTTAGTGTGACGTTAAAGATTGAAAGAACTTTTAAATTCAAAAGTTTTAACATGATTATATACATCATTTTAAAAGCTTTTTCAAAAAAAAAAAAACTATTTAAATATATTTTTATTAATATTCTATGTGACGTTCAAAATTTAATATTAATCTGGAATTAATATAGAATATCACACAACACTCGTATCAATTAAAGATAAGTAAATACGTAAGGAATAGCAAATAAAGGAACTAATTGAGGGGGGCGAGAAACTGAAGCAACGACAAAAAAAAAAAAGAGGGAAAAAAAAGAAAGAGCTGAAATCCCTCGCACAAGCAAAGGGATAAAAAAATCTAGTGTGCTGTCACAAAGATTCGAACCCTCGATGCTCACTTTAAAAAATGTGCCCTTTGCCAGTTGCACCATTCAACGTATTGGTAACTGGGTGGCAAATCTACTATATATTCAACTTTTTATACTTATACACATGTATATACAAAGTTTTAACCGAAGCCACTGGGTGCCGTGGCACTCCCACCCATAAGGCTAGATCTCCCCCTGACTATAACACTTAGCCAATGGCAAACAACAAGCAACATGTACCAATGATGACAATAATGAAGCAAGTATATAATTACTCAACACTATCAAGAACACACACACACGAGGACTTAGGCCTCCGCACCACGCTCTTTTGGGATTGGGTCTTTGAGATTGAGTATGTTAAGCCAATTTAATATGTTTTTCTTTAATATTATCGTGCTAGAACGTGACACCCAATCTAATAATATTGTGCCGACTCGTGGCACCCGATCTAATAATATAGTTAATTCATCATTCTTTATTATCACTTTCCACTTTATTAATAATATTTCATCAAACCTTCTTTATTCAAGGCATCACTTTGATTGAGTAAGTTCAAGATTATGAATTTTGTGGTCTTTAGATTACAAATCAATCACAATAACATATAAATAATTCAAACCACAACAATTAAGTACATAGAAAATTTCATAACATTACTCAATGACTATCAATCACTACTAAGAGACTCTCTATTACATAGAACAAACAATAACCTACCTTAATCGGAGAATCGAAGTTAAGTAAACTAATTCACCAATGTTTTTCCTTTCTTCAAAACCTCAGAACGTTCTCAATCTATCAAGTATGCATAATTTGTAAGTACATGCGCTCAATTCTATAATCAATTTTCTAATCTTAATGCCAATAAATTTGTCAAATCTCATATTTTTCAAAAATTTCAAACCTTAAATTTAAGTCTCAATTCCTCAAAATATCATAACTCTAATGATATTTATATGATTTTTTTTAATCAAAAGACTCATTAGGTCTTAAATTTTATTGAATCTATATATAAAAAAAGGACAAGAACATGTGGGCAACAAAGCCCACACCATACACTTTGCAGACAATTGAAAGAAAGACACACAAAAATCAAAAAAGGAAAATGGAACGATCCAACTCTTTTTCAACGAGCTCTCTTGCTGTCTAAACTCCCCCACTTCCCCGACCTTCTATAGCTCTCAAACGTCATTTCGTTTAATCTTCAAGAAATAGGTATGCTTCTTATCTTGACCATCTGATGTTTTGACTTTGTAATTAGATCTGATCTTTCCTTGAGTAACAAATCGATGGATGTTATCTTCCTGTTTGAGTCAACTTGTACTTTTACAACCTACAATCAGTTAATCCTTACCCAAATCTAAGTCTAAGTGGGTTGAATCCAACCAAGGGATTAATACCACCACTTGTTCTTTAATTCGAGTAAACTTTACTGATTTTATGGATTGTGAGAGATTTTGTCAATCAATTATCTCATTATGTTGCATAACTAGTTATGTCTATCCAATAGCACTGTTATGCTCTTTGTTGGACTACGATTGTATTACTAACCCCATTAATGAATATTAGTCTTGCACTGCCTATAACACTCTTACAGAAGATGGTGTAAATTAAAACAAACTTAGATAGACACTTGAATGTGATTACCTTCTTAGTCCTGATTTTATACCACACGATACACCTCAAAGCTCTCACCAGGTGCGTGGTATATTGACCAAACAAAGTTACTTCAGATGATCTATAGGAACTGCCATATAGTGTTAATCTAACTAGCTTTAAAATTCACCTTGAATCTTTGTAGGTTAACTCACAATTTTAGTAACTTGTAGCATTGGATTGTCTGATTCTCATAATTGAAATATTCTGCTTATCTATGTTGATTATCTTTATTCCTACAATTGGAACCTCTTGAAAATTTGTAAATTCACAGTTTCCTGCAAAACAAAAAACCAGGTTAGCAAAAAAAATTAGCAAGAGTATTTCCCTCTCTTAAGGAATGTTGTACTCTTACTGACATCAAATCCTTCAGCCTATTAATAGAGTTGACTTTCAAATCCACACTCCATGGTATCTCCCCATCACCATTTAGCATATGTACCAATGCCAAAGCATCAGACTCTACAATAATGTTAGTAAATCCCTTCTCCCAACAATATTGCAAAGCCTCTCTAATAGCTACAACCTCATCAACTAGATTAGTAGAGTCTGGTACTTTCAATCCTCTTGCACCAATTAGTTTTTAAAGAAATTAAGAAAACTTAATTTAAAAAGACTCAGCATATTAGGTCTTTCAAAATTTAGAGAAAATGGGTAAGAGGTTCTCATTTACACTTCAAGAAGGTTTTTAAAACATTTGAAGTGTCCGCTAACATGCAGTTATCCTACAACTTAGATTAAATATTTGACTATTTTTTGAAAAAGGATTTAACATAAAAAATAATAATTTACAATATTTGATTAACTTTGAGAAAATAATTAAATAAATGACACATTTTATTTTATTTTATTTTTTAGAGAAATGGGCCTAAAATGAAACATTTGAATTAAAATGCAAGTGAATAGAATTTTAACAAAATTAGATTAATTATAATTTATTTGACTCATTTTTTAAAATATAATTTAAATCAAATTGGTTAATTTAAGCATGAAAGTTTGACTAACCATTTTGAGAAAATGACTAAGTAAGTATTTTTAAATTAATTGAAAAAAAATTGACTAACATTTTTAAAGCTTATTTGAGAAAAATACTTTAACTTAAAACAATTTTAAAATGAGTAAAAATGTGATTAAGTGAAAAACATTAAAGAACATAACTTTTTAAGAACCAAGAATTAACTTATTTAAAGATATAAAATTTGACCGGCATACTTGATATAAAATAAATAAACACTAAAAATGTATTAAAAGTAAACCAACACAAAGAAAATAACTCATCTTTTGGGGGATCTAAGTAAGTTAATTAATAGTTCTAAAGTTAGAGTTAAATAAAATTAGTCAAGCATAATCAAAACAATTAGAAGAGTAAAAGAGATAAGGAAATTGGGCCCCTTCTTGGGCCAATTTCACTGCAAATTTTTGGGCTTTAACCCAATTCCCATTTTTGCGTATACACCGGATATATAATTAGTGTATATGAGCGTGTATATCAGTTCTTTTCATGTATTTCTTGCTTCCGAACACCTGTATTTCACCTTAGCCCTGTATTTTTCATTTTTGACATGTATATCGATGTATGTAGTTGTATACATTTGTATACAACCCCCTTTTGGACTTTTGGGACTTGAGAATTGTAATTTGTTTCCAGATCAGCTTTTCTCATTTCGAAGGCATTTAAGGCTGACTCAATGGAGAAAAATTAAACTTCTATGTTCATCTCGAGGATGCAAAAGAGAAGGAATCCACCACGTACTCGGAAAGGTTCATGTAAGGAAAATAAGACGATAAGAATTAGAACGGTAATTTAAACAACTCAAAATCATGAACCAATAATGATGAGAGGCATATTACAAGAAACAACTAATAAACTGTAACAAAATGAATTATCCTATTAAACTTAAATAACCACAAATAACAAATCATGGTTCATTAATTTAAGGACAAACATAGATGATGGAAGCATGTGAAAACTAAAGCATCCTATTTATATTAACATCATAGCAACATGTCAGGATTATTAGACATTATACACAAATAATAACTTCAATACAGAGTACAGTAAAAAAAAAGGGCAAGCAAGGGTTAAATCAATATTCACAATAAAGCTGACCACTCTTATCTATAAGCAATTTCATCGAATCAAAACCTAGGACAACATAGAAAACTACACAAAAGGAACATAAAAGTTAAAAATGCCAAATGGGAACAGGCAGAGAACCCAAAGATATAAGCAAGTTAAGAAGGCATTTTTAACAATTGAAATTGAAAAATACGGTTAACTTGGGGATTCAACAGACAGAGCACACACAAAGTGAAAGAGCAAGTGTAACATCAAGTTAACTAAATACTACATGGCGTTAAAAAACGATTACGATAACATTGAATTCACATTGACCATCGAACAACATGACAATCAGCAAAAGAGTGACATATATTCGAATGCAAAAAAAACAACTTTATATTTCCATTAAGGCTGGACGCTGAAAACGTTTAAGAACAACTACATTTTAGCTGAAATAAGCTTACTTCATATAGAGAATACCATCATCACAGTATAGGAGATCATAAATGTATAAGAAACCTAAACCGCTAAATCGAAAATTGTGCAAGCATGAAAATTAAACTAAACATGCATAACGATAAGTTGAGATTTAGACAGATATGAAGTGAGAAGTTAAGCAGGCCATAAGCTTCGGAGAATATCAAGTTAAAAAAGCATATGCAGTAACCAAGAACAAGATTAGTTTTAGGCTGGACAAAGACGCATTCCGAACCAAAACTAAGAAGATTCACAAATTTAAAAATCATTTTAAAGAAACAACTACTAAAATGGACTCAAAGCTATAACAAGACAAGTTGACATGGAACGAACACTCCCACAACTTGAAATAATCAATTTTGTCAACTCATAATACAAGATAACCGGGAATATACTGCCAACTCCATTATACAAGAGATTTTAGAGATACAACTACCAATGGACGAGTCACAACACTTAGTTTGCAAGTAACAAGAGTAAAAAATGATCTATTTATCAGATTATGGAAATCAAAATCATCTATAGAAAATGATTTCAAACTTCACGATTGAACCGCAACTCTCACAGCCTACAAGACGAGATTAATGGTGAAACAAAAATAAAATAGGAAGAAACCGACTCAGAGCCGAACATAATCACTAAGATTTTGAGCAAAACAGAACCACAAAACAACATGAATAGCGAACAAGTTAAACCACCGATTATTATACCATCATCACATCAGTCTAGAAGGATCACGTAATCAGACAATAAAATTAAACTACTATTAATTCACAACAAAGAGACTAAAATCATAAAAGGAGTGTTACCTTTTCGGGGGCAGCGAACTGAGAATAAAACGAGCCAAAGAAAGCAACAACTTCTTACACCGGTTTAGACTCAAACAACAGACAGGGAAATTTGAACAAACCTTCAATCAAAGTCTTTCTCGGAATTTAGAATTAGAGAATAGTGTTTGCAACAAATTTTAAACATATGGAAAATAAATAAATCACACAATAAAATCTGAAGAAACATAACTTTATTGATAAAAATTGCAAGTACAATTCAGTTCCTCCCTTGATTCTACTCTCCTGAGATATTTATCCATGATTCGAGGGTCGTTAGTGCTTATTTCTCGAACTAGGATGATTTAAATTTGACCTCTAATATACCATGACTTTTGTGGAATATATGAGATCTTGATCTTTAAAAATACCCTAGAGTTTATGGGATATTTTGAGATGTCTTTAAGGGAATTTAGTACCCTTTATATAGACATGAACAAAGGTTTAGGGTTGAGTAGCCTCCAAGAATTCTAATTGAAACTGAACGCACCTTCTAGAGTCTCAATTCGAATTGAACAAGTCTTGTAGAGTCCACAAAATTTCAATGTCTACAAATAGCTTCAAGATTTCGTAAGTGTAAAAGATTATTGCCAAAGAACCTAACTCCAAAACCTTTTTTCAAATCACTAAACGTAGAGAAGGAAAAAATTGGGCAATTTAGGGGGAAAATATGTGTTCAAATTTTGAATTCCTTTGCTTCTTTTCAAGGCAAAGGATTGGGATGTTGTGCAGGCCTGTGACTCCGTGAAAAGGGGGGAAAAAGGAGACGTGAGGGAGGCTGTTGTTGATGTCTCAGAGTCGCATCCTGCTGCTGTTAACGTTTTGGGAAAGTTGAACTTTCTGGGTTCCTTTTGTTGAAGAAGAAACGGGCTGGGTCGGATATCTTTGAGGGTGGGCTGGAAATAGTTTGGAATTTGAGGGGGAAAATGGCCCAAAAAATGAAATAAAATTGGATGTAAGGATTGACTAAAATTTCAATTGAGAAAAGGACCAATGAATTGCAATTATAGACAATTGAAGTTAAGGACCTAGTCGAATTGATCAAATTTAGTAAACTCGGCTAGTAGTTAAATAAGATGAATTAGTATGATTAATTAATGAGCTTCTTAATCTTAACGAAATAAAATAAATAACTTAATAAACTAAATAATTTGAAATTATAACCATGATTTAAACTAAACTAATTTAATAAAATAATTACTAAAATGAAATCTTTTTGAGACGATTTTCGAATATTCATAAAATATACTAATTATATTTATAATTATGTAAAACATGTATATTATTCAAAAATTATAAAAAGGCGACAAAACTATTTAAAAGTAATTTGCAAACTATTATTATTATTTTTGAAATTTTCTAAAACTAATTATTTTAAATCGCTTGAAATTGAAGAAGCTCGATGATTAATTTATATTGTGGAGGATCAAAATTGGGTGTCAACAGTAGCATAAACAATTCCACTGAAAAGAGATGGATCCACATGTTGATGATCCGCGATAAGACGAATGCGTTGCAGGTTTTCCATTGCTCCTACAATTCCTTCTCGAACGAGCTTCTTTTGCATGTTCCGAGTACGAATCCTAATTTTCTCTTTGCCTGCAGTGCTATGTACATCGATCTTTGCCATAATCCATAATTCTCAGATCCTTTTAGTTGAATCGGAACTAATACAGATCCAGATCCATCCGATGGTCCTATGAACATGGATGCTGCTGGTCGATTTTGATTTCCACCATTGTTGCACCTCAACTTCCTTAATAGAAGAAATAGCAACAATGGAGATAAAAGAAATTGAATCAAATCACTTACAGATGCTTCGTCGATCTGCAATCTAAGCTTTGCCAATTGTTAACTTGAAGCATTCTCCCCTAGATGCTTAGAATTGTTATTTTCAGCTTTGATACCATATTGAGACTGAGAGAAATGAGGAAAAATATCTTCTTTATTGAATGAATGAAACAGTATCTGTACAACTACATTTATATACAATATGACTAATCTGTAACTACCTCTAACTACAACTAATCACTGTTAATTAGATAACTAGCTAACTAACTACTGAACATAACTAACTAATGGACAACTGTCATGTACATGTGCAACTCATGTGATCCCTTCAATAGTCTTTCTCTTATGCTTGTTTAGTACCTTCAGTTTTTTTTATCCAATTATAAAATGGAGCAAAAGAGATTATAAGTAATATTGAAAGTTGGTTTCAATGAGGCAAAACAAACACTATGGGGGTAGATAAGAGAGTATTTTGTATTCTTGTTCCTATTATAAGATTGTTAATTATAATTACCATATTTACTAAGTAATTAATAGTTGGTAACATGGCAAACTGAAATTATTCGTAGAAGAAGTAATTGCTCTTTTTACTCTATGTTCTTTTTATTTTATGTTTTTGAAAGTCGTTTAAAATGGACAAAGGGAGTAAGGCAACAACTTAGAGTTGACCTAATACATAAATGATAATAGTTAGATAGGAAAAAGGAACATTAATTCACATGTGGTTTTTTTACCATTAACTTTATTTATTTCGAATCATAATATAACAACTTTCAGACAGTTTATGAAGAAATAGAAAAGTCAACTTCAAATATAATTTCGTATTGTTCAAGTTGGTAAAGGTGTATCCAAAGATGTCGAAGCTCAGAAGTTGGCATTTCAACACTGGATTGAGGTGGTGCGTCATTATGACTTTCTCCCTTGGCTTTCCATTTTCCTGCTCTATTCGAAAATATCTCATTCAATTTATTGAGTTTTTGTCAAACTAAAGGAGAAATGTGTTTGTATTTCAATTAACTTTGTCAACGAAACAACAAAAACAATAAGATGCATAACACTTAGATTATGTATAGACCTTGCATAAAAGGGAATAAGTCACAAATGATGAATAAAATGTTTAAACATCTGTAGAATAAATAAATAAATAGAGAGAAAGGAAAGGAACAATATATTATTTGATTTATCAGTGTACTCACTCAAAAACAAGAATATTATCCGATGATTATGAGTAAGCTAATTAAAGAAATTTTTCGCACGGGCACTTTACCTAGTATATATATAAAGGAGAATGTTAGACTTACTGATGTGGCATGCCTCTAAAGGCTAGAAACTTATATTTTGTGGGTTTTTTTTGTTTTTTTTCATGGTCTTTTAGATTATTATTTTTAATTATTTGAAGGTAATATTAGAAAATATCACAACATTATTATTATTCAATTAAATGGACAATGAGTATGTAGTAATGTTCAGTTACATTATCTTTCACCTCCCACATACCCATTAATACACATTTACTAACTGAGATGTTGGGATCATCAGTACCAAATTTGCATTTTTCATGTCTTGTATTCTAATCACCACTTACTCATTTTTTATGGATATGATATTGTGTGCAGATTTTTTGAGAATTTTTAGTACCTGCTAACTTAGTTACAATTTTTACGTATCTTATGATGGTATTTATTATCGATTGTAATTCAATTATTATATTATATTAGTATACGTATCCGCGCGTTGCCTGGACAGTGTAAAATATATTAAGTTCTTATATTAAAAATATTTAATAAGATGTATTATGTACTAATTAGAAATATATTATAATAACAATAATTTAAATCATTAACTTATTTATTTGAGGATATTAAATTAATATAATGAATACGCACTTTAATCTTAAAATATTATTATTTAGCTGTAACCAGCCACAATATTAGTTTTTTATATTATGTTGACAGTTTTGTATAATTTGTTTTCCAATTTTTTAATATACATATGAGAATAGAGTTGTAATCAGTGTTTTAAAAAATGCAATTGGGGCGAGACGCAACAAAAACGTATCGGGGCACAGTGTAGAGGCGTAGTTCTCGCGGACATACATTTATTTCGACGAGGCATACGTTTTGGCGCAATACACATATTTGTGCAAAAACTTACGCTTAATGGATCTTACTAAAATTAGGGATATTTTAGAGAATTCTCACTGTATTTCGCTTCCTTATATTCTACAAAAAATTTACTTTTTCATTGATGGTTCATATTTCTAGATAGAATTTTCAATTAAAAAAATATAACTTTAGCTCTTATTCTTAGCAGAAGATCCTACTCCCACCATCTTGTGTTTTTGTGCAAGATGAGTGCAATTTGTGCAAGATGAGTGCAATTTGTGCAAGATGAGTGCAATTTGTGCAAGATGAGTGCCAGTTAGCTTTTAATGATGATACTTGTGAGTTCATGACCAAATATTTTTGGCTGCACTAAACTATCTTCTATTGTTTAATAGCAAATGAAGTTTTTTTCTCATGTTTTCAAGTATTTTAAAGACATTGTTGAGTTGGTTTAAAGTTTTCTTTCAAATGATGTTGCTTCTTTATTGTTTTGTTTTTTAGACGTCATTTCATAGTTACAACACTCATTACAATCAAACTTCATTCTATCGAAGATTTTTGACGTGAAGAACTCTGTTTACCTCTCTTTTGATTTCTCATAATTTACTTGGATTTTTTTATGACTCTTTTATACATCGAAGTCCACTTATTTGGAATCAGCAGCCTAATCCCAACTACCGCTCATGATTGCGAGTAGATCAAAGTGTCAAATCATGGGTTTTTGCTATCTTATCACGAGAGGTACTTGTTGATGTGCATCTTTTATCCACATCTCATGATATTTGGTTGTCTTTACACTGTCGTTACATGGATGCTAGTCAAGCAAAATTAATTGACTTAAAATGACAATTCACCACCCTGCATAAAGCAGACTCTATATATATTGATCAATATCTGAGGGACGCAAAACAAATTGCAGATTCCTTAGCAGCTATTAATTCTTCTATTTCAAATCAAAAATTTATTGATCATGTATTGATTGGCCTAGGAAATGAATATGACACATTAGTTGGTATTATCACTCATTTTCCTAGACAATTGACGCTTGAGGACCTTCGTTTTGAGTTGTTACTATATGAACGAGGTTTGCAGTGCTTTAAAGGTCCTGATCCGTCATCTCTTCCGGAAGTTCTTGTTGCTGAGAATACACATTCAAATTCTTTAAGTACAACTCATTCATATCAAGGGGGTCGCGGTAGGGGTCATACCTATTCTCCTAGAGGCCAAGGTCATGGCTCATCAAGGATTTACGACAAAAAACTTTCCTCGCAACGGCTCTACTGGACAAATCATATCAGGTATTGATAGGGCTTCTCATATCTCTTATGGATCACAATCCACTAATACAAGTTGTCCATCCTTTGGAGTTTTAGGTTCCCATCCCTCGACTCTTATTTGTCAAATTTGTGGTTCTATTGGCCACCAAGCATTACAATGCTCAAATTGTTTTAATTATGCTTTTATTGCTAATGATCTTCCTAAGTATTTTGCGACTATGTCGGTTGGTGAAACAAATGATGCTATCGTGTACCTTGACTCAGCTGCCCTGCTCATATGACCCCATCTAAAGGTAATTTTTTACATACATCCTCTTAATATGATTGCAATCATGTTTTAGTTGAAAATGATGCTTTTCTTGATATTAATAAAATTGGATACTATCGATATGTGCAACATAACGTCTTTTACATTTGCACTCCACCTTTCATGTCCCTAATCTTAGTCATAATTTAATTTCTATTAAAAGGTTATGTATCGACAATATTATTGCGAAACTTTTGACTCTTCTTCTTCTTTTATTAAGGACAAAGTCATGGTCAACCTCTCCCCAAGGCTTTCACTAAAGGTGATGTTTATCTTGTGTCCTCTTTATTTGCTCATTCCTTTGGTCATGTTTTTGTTGCTTTGCATCAACTACTACAAAAAACAGGTTAATTTGTAGAGGTTTATTTGTGGGGGTCTTAAGAAACTCCACTATAAAATCATTTTGAAGGGTTTATTTTAACCCCCGCTATTTAATTTATTTTGTGACGATTTTGTTGTGGAGGCATGTGATAACCTCCGCAAATTGCATCAAATTGTGAAGTTTTGTAAATGACGCAATTTATTATAATTTTTAGCGGTTTTATTGTGGAGGTTTGTGATAACCTCTGCAAATTGCATCAAATTGTGAAGCTTTGTAAATGCCACAATTCATTACAATTTTTTTTGTCTTTCCAGTCTCATTCAATAGTCTCTGTTGTCTGCATCACTTTGTTTCTCGGCTGGTTATTTGAATCATGGATAAGCAATGCATTTCAGTTGTAATACCCTAGAATTTTCATGCCTTATCAAAGTTAAACACAAGAATAAAAATGAGTTCCTTTTTTTTTTTTTTAATTATTATTTGCCGTTCATTTTTATATCAAAATTGATCAGTGCAGCATCTAATCTTGAGTTAGTATTGATATGATAGCGTGGTTTAAGTGATCACTCTCACCCACTGTTAGCCTAGTCATGATAGTGGTATGACTTAGGAAAACATTGAATATGACGGATTGAGATGATCTTTCTAAGAGTTGTTTTCAGTAAAACCAAACTTACTCACTTGAGTTCATTTTCTCTGTTTTCTGGTAATGAGATAGTACTATTTTAGCCATTCAGTGGTACTTCTCAAATGTTTTATTCTAGCTTGATATTAGAAAAGGTTATTGACTATTCCTAAGTTCATAAATTGGCATCAATTTATCTATTTTAATTTTAAGAGTTTCTTGTTTTAGTGATAATTCTAAAAGGAGTAATTTGGTCATTCAACTATGTAATAACACCTCTTTGATGATTAAGAACCAGAGAGCCTTTGTAGAAGTCTAAGCATGGACAACATAAAACCTTAGAAATGTTTTGATCCATAATTTATGTCCTTAAGCTTTGGTCTCGCAAAAATATGTAACTCAACAACAAAAGCTAGTTCATGAGGTGAGAATTACTCAAGTCCATATAAGTAGACCACCGGTTCATTCCCCAACGAAAAGTGGAGTTTAAACCATTTCCAATCGTGTCATAGTTATATTTAATTCATTTTAACTACTTATTATTTTTAAATTCTATGGTTCAAATGCTTTGACAGAGTTATTTTATTTTTTCATGCAATAAAAAAAATGAGTATTGACTTGATCTTTTGAATGCCAAATAGCTTAGATTCTTGTCAAATTCCTACAAAGTTTTACATAAAACTACCATTAGTGCTTCTTATCTGGTCGTTTGCTTAAGCTAAAATTGTCGTTCTTGAGTTTTGGTGGAATTGACATCATGTTTACTCATTTGGTTATAGAGTAATATCTTACCCAATGATCTTTAATGAAAATCTGTAGCAGTTGAATTTTATTGGAGTTCCTCTCTTAAACCTTAAATTTTTTGTTTACATTAAGGTCCACATTCCATTCTTTTTCTCTCTGTTGTTTCATTAATTTTGTTGACTGTCTCTGTTTTCTTTGCTTAGTTCATTAGTGTTTATTGTTAATTTGTTGATGAAAACTTGTGATTTCACTGCAATTTGAATGAACCATGTCATGTTTAAATTTTCTCTAGTAGGGTGATGCGAAACCTAAGTCTTGGTCTGTTGAAGGACAGCAGAATTAATACTTCAAATGATTTGTAGTTTGTTCAATTCAAAGGTGTGTTAATATTCTGTACATTTTTATTTTTTGGACATCCACTAATTAGTACTTTGCATTTTGTTTTATTCAATGTGGTTTATAGATTTCATCTAATATTTTATTTTATTACTGCAGTTTAGTGATGCGGATAAAAAATGTGTGTCCATGGATAGAGTTTCACCAAGCAAACACTTATATATTACCTTTTTCACATTTGTTTGATCTGAAATCACTTGTTAAAGTTATAAACTTTACCACTTTAAGTGATCAAACATAGTTACTAATTGTGTCGATTTGTCAGGAATTTAGATTTATGTTGTTCTGTAACTTGAATATTTTAAATGTAGTCTATGTTATAAATGGTAGTACTTACTAAAATTATTTATGCATATGAATATATAGATTTAGAATTATTTGAATTGTCCAATTTTTTTAAAAAAATTACAAACAATTTGTGGCGGTTAAAATCCCTTTCAAAAAGAATTAAATAAGATATTGAGACTATATTGTGGGGGTTATAAACCCTCATAGAGTGTAGTTATTAAAGTTCTAAAATCATATTTAGGGGGTTATGAATTACCACAAATTGATTTTAATAACCACCACAAATTGCAAATTCATTTTGTGACGGATGTAATGGAGGTTCTATTAAACCGTCACAAATATGCTCGTGGCATAGGTAATTGTGGCATTTTCTATTACCGCCTCAATTAATTTTGTGTGGGTCAAAAACTCCCACAAATCGATAAAACCCCTCCACAAAATGTCCTTTTTTTTGTGGTGAACCAAGAGATATATGGCACCGCTGTTTAGGCCATTGTGGTGCTCGTGTCCTAGATAATCTTAGGAAAAATAATTTAATTAGTTTGCTCAATTCTTTTAGCAATAGTTGTGACTTTTTTCGTCTTAGAAAATCTCAATGTTTATCTTTCAATTTAGTTGATCATTATAGTTCTTCCCCTTTAGAAATTATTCACTATGATGCCTGGCAATCGCCTATATTATCTAATTTAGGCTTTCAATATTATGTCATGTTTGTGAATGATTTTTCTTGTTTTACTTGATTCTATCCTATGAAGAATAAGTCTGAGGTTTTCACACACTTTCATGCTTATCAAAAATTGGTTGAAAATCTTTTTAATAATAAAATCAAAACCTTTCAAAGTGATGGGGGCGGAGAATTTGATAATAAATTCATGCTTTTGCAGTTTTCTAACTCAGGCATTGCCTTTCGCAAATCATGTTCAGACACTCCTCAATAGAAAAGGATTGTTGAACGAAAACACAAACACATAGTTGAAGTTGTGCGAACTATTCTCACCGAATCATAACGTCTTTCTCAATTTTGGGTTGATGCTACCTTCTATGTTGTTTACACTATTAATAGGCTACCTACTCCTATTTTTAATGAAATT
This sequence comes from Solanum verrucosum, assembly GCF_900185275.1. Taxonomy (NCBI): domain Eukaryota; kingdom Viridiplantae; phylum Streptophyta; class Magnoliopsida; order Solanales; family Solanaceae; genus Solanum; species Solanum verrucosum. The sequence continues at coordinate 285,775 of NW_026020215.1, forward strand.
TCTTCTTTGAAAAGATTTTTGGGAAGCCTCCTAATTATGCATTTCTCAAAATGTTCGAATGTGAGTGTTTTCTGAATATATCCTGCTCTTGTTTCTCATAAGCTTGCCCTACATTCTATCCAATGTATGTTTTTAGGATATGCTCCTAATTATAAAGGGTATCGTTGTATAGATCCTAAAATTGGCCATGTTTATAATAGCTGACACGTGCTCTTCATGAATTAAGATTTTCATATTTAAAGTTTTTTAACCCAAATGGCATGCCCATCTCTCTTCCTGCTTCTTCCAATCTACTCATCGTCATGTCACCTTTACATTTTATCCCTACTATCATATCTTCATCTCATTATCATGTCTGCTAGAGAGACAAAAGATATTCTAAAAAATAGTATTCTCAATACATCAATGATACAGTAGAAAGCACGTATTTATAGCTATACAATTGTAGTGTTAAAGTTCTATTCTAGGAAGGAGTATATATGGTTATAAATGTATATTCTGTAAATCAGTCATATTCTAAGAAATAATATATTTTCTGATTACTATACAATTATAGCTTTTCTTAACATCCCCTCAAATTGATACCGGTGATTACAAAGTAGCAATTTGGAGATAAGATACTGATGTCGTGCTCGTGTCATCGCCTTTGTAAACAAATCAACAGGTTAATCATGAGAAGGAATGTGTTGTAGAGTGATGAGACGATCGATAACCAATTCTCGAATGTAATGGTAGTCCACCTCTATATGCTTTGTGTTTTCATGTTGCATTGGGTTTGTGACTATTTTAATCGCACTAGTGTTATCAACATGTAGCACTGTAGGAGATGTAATAGCGACACTGAGCTCAGATAATAGCCGTCGTAGCCAAACAATTTCTGAACTTGTTGCCGACATAGCTATAGATGATTTAGATGTACGGGATTATTTCGTACATTTCCAAGATATCAAGGATGTGCCAAGAAACATGCACCAACCAATAACAGAGTGACGAGAATTAGGACAACAAGCCCAATCTGCATCAGTATATCCTTCAAGATGTATAGAAGAATGAGAACGGAAAAGAACACCTTGAATCATAGAACCACGAACATATCGAGTGAGACGAAGTAATGCAGTGTGATGTATACGGTAAGGATTAACCACAAACTGACTTAGAACTTGTACTGCATATGAGATGTTTGGCCTTGTCATAGTGAGATAAACTAAGGATCCCACCAACTGCCGATACAATGTTGGATCATTGAATGGTTCTCCATCAACCTCTTTGTACTTTGTATTAATCTCCATTGGGGTGTACACAACCTTGTCATCAGTAAGACCAGCCCTTGCAACAAGATCACGAGCATACTTTTGTTATGTAAGCATGATCCCAGTAGACAAGTATAGAACCTCAAGTCCAAGAAAGTATGTCAGTCGTCCCAAGTCCTTCATATTAAATGAGGTATGCAAGAATTTTTTCAACTTCGTAATATTCTCTGGATCATTTCTTGTGATAATGATATCATCAACATAGATGAGAAGTATTGTGATACCTACTGGAGAAGTACGAAGAAACAAAGAATTGTCTGAAGAACTCTGAGAGAAGCCCGCAATTTGAATCGTGGATCGAAATTGTCAAACCAAGCTCAGAAAGCCTGTTTTAAACCATAAAGAGATTTTCAAAGACGACAAACTGCATTTTGTCTTGGAAGAACACAACCAGGTGGTGGTTTCATAAACACCACTTCTTCCAGATCACCATGGAGAAATGCGTTTTTCACATCAATCTAATGTAAGGTCCAGCCTTTCATTGAAGCCACGTCCAATAATGTCTATACCGTTGTCATCTTAGCAACAAGTGCAAAAGTCTTCTCATAATCCACCCCATACTCCTGTTTGTACCCTTGAGAAAGTAATTGAGCTTTGTAGCGATCAATTGTACCATCCGCCTTATGTTTAATGGAATACACCCACTTACTTCCAATGGGAACTCCAACTATTGGTTTATCAACAAATTCCCAAGTAGAATTTTCATTCAATGCACGAAAGTCTTCTGACATTGCCTCTTTCCAACAAGTTTGTGTAGAAGCCTAAGAGTAAGATGTAGGTACATCAACAAAATGTAGTGTGGTATGCATGGCATAAGACTTACCAAATTTCCCTAGAGAGTAACTGAGCCGTTCAGGAGCATGGCGATCTGTCCGACTAGATTGGCATGGTGGAGTAACTGGATGAGACGATTCCTCTTCGGAAGATGAGGATGCCTATGTAGAGTCAATAACAGAAGAACATGACGGCTGGAGATCATCATAATCATAGTTCATGGGTTGCTCCAGAGGATTAGTAGCTACCACATCATCATCAAACTTGTACAGAAAGGAAACAGATTCTGAAGCATGTTTAGAATTGTGTTTGTAAGAAAATTGACCATAAAAAAAACAACATGTCTAGATACACGAAACTGGCGACGAGATGCAACATAACATAGATACCCCTTTTGTGTGTCACTGTAGCCCAAAAATATACAATGTTGCCTTAGCTGAAAGCTTTTGTCGTTCATGTGCTGGAAGATGGACAAAGCAAACACAACCAAAAACCTGCAAGTGAGAATAATCAGGCTTCTTATGAAATAATTTGAAGTACGGTATCTCATTAGCAATGGCTAGGGAAATTTGTCTATTAATCAAATATACAGAAGTATGTATTGCTTCAAGCCAGAAACTCTTAGGCATATTAGATGTGCCCAACAAAGCCAATGTAGTTTCCAAAACATGCCGATTCTTCCTTTCTACGGCTCCATTTCCAGAGTATGAGGACAAGTGCGTTGAGAAATAATTCCTTTGTTTTTGAAAAACTCAACAAGATTAGTCTTAATGTACTCTCCTCCAGAATCAAAACGAAATATTTTTATAATTTTATGAAACTGTGTATACACATACTCAACAAAATTCATAATAAGAGTCGGAACCTCAAATTTATTTCGAATAAAAAACACCCATATGTCAATAAATAACACAAAGTACTTATATCTCATCCTTGACAAAGTAGGAGAAGGACTCCAAACATCACTATGCACCAAATCAAACAGATCGTCATAAGAAGATGAACAGGATGGAAAAATGAGCTTGTGTCTTTTCGAATCGCCACAATTAGAACATGTCAAAGAGAGACTGGAATGAATGCCATGTGTTGCTGGAAGGCATGATTTGAGCATGTGCTGAAGTCGTGAGGAATGAGGATGACCCATCCTATTATGCCAAAGAGTGAGAAACCTATTCGAGCGAGTAACATTCGTGGCAAAAACTGAAAGAAAACAATGATGCAAATGATGATGAACCGACTCTAGAAGAAACATTCTGCCAACTCTACGCCCCCCGGCAATAGTCATCCCGGTTTCCAAATTCTGAACAATACAATCATTGAGTGAGAATTTTACAACACAATTCTGATCAACTAGCTGACCTATCGAAACCAAATTAGCCTTCAAATTAGGTACATAAAGAACGTTAGACAAATTTCCAACATAACCAATACCCAAAACAGGCAATGTATGCCCGTTTGCCGTATGAATAACATGTTTAGAAACATCATCATACAATGAAGAAAATTGGGACAGATCTCTGGTCATATGATTGGAAGCACCCGAATCTAGATGTCAAGTAGATTTAATAGAATTACTTGTACCTGAGGATGCCGAAAGTGCACTTGAGATGGCTCCGAGAAGGGCAACTGCTATAGAATCTCGAATCAGCCTTTCAAGATCATGTCCATAAGGGAAGGAACCAGTCGATTTAGTGACATCTGGTATGCTTGGTGAGCAGGCCGTGAACAATTTAAACGACGACGACAGTCGGAAATATGATGGCTAGTAATCTTACAGTAAGCACAATTTTTTTTCTTCTTAGGATAATTGGCTGCTATGTGACCAAAGTCGTTGCATTCATAGCACTGGACACTTCTCTTAGTATTTCCTGATGAAGTACCGACAGTTGATTTTTGTGCAAGTAATGCAACAACGAGTAATGGCATCGACTCCATGGCCGCCTGAGTTCCAAGCCTGGTCTCTTCACGCAAGACGGCTGCCAACATAACATCAAAAGCAGGTGTGACTTCTCTGTTCAATAAACTGCCACGAATCGAATTCAGGCCGGAGTTTCATCAAGAACTGTACCATCCTTGTCCTTTGTCGTTCTCCCAACACTTCCTTGAGCCCTGCCATAGACATATTTCTCCCATAAATTTGATCCTGTTCTGACCAGAGCAACTGCAAGCCAGCATAAAAGGAAAGAACATTCTTGTCCCCTTGTGGATATTCAACAATATTGTGTTCCACTTCAAACTCTCGTGCTAGATTGCTTTGTTGGTAGACGGTACGCGTGTGGAGCCACATCTATGGAGCTGAACTAAATGGTCTAAGTCCCATAGCGATGTTAGCATGTACCGAATTCAGCATCCAAGCGATTACCTTCGCATTATTCAAATTTCATCGATCCAACTCTTTTTCATCTTGCCAGCAGAATCATCTAACCACCCAAAATGGCCCTTTCCTTGAACAAAAATTTCAAAGTGGAATTCCCATAGAGAAAAATTGGAACCATCCAATTTTGTGGAGAGCAAATTGTGCGAGGATGATTGTGAATTCATTGAGGAGACAAAATTTAACAGAGAAAGAAAAAAAAAGGGACAGATACAAAGAGACAAGAGGAACGCAGGAAGGTAACACGGTACCTGTGTAGAGAAAGCAAAGAGTACGGAAAAATTATTAAACAATGGCTCTTGATAGCATGCTAGAGAGACAAAGATATTCTGAAAAATAGTATTCTCAATACATCAACGATACAGTAGAAAGCACATAAGGAGTATATATGGTTATAAATGTATATTCTGTAATCAATCATATTCTAAGAAATAATATATTTTTTGATTACTATACAATTATAGCTTTTCCTAACAATATCACCTTTACATTTTATCCCTAGTATCATAATTATTTTTCTCTTAACGGGAATTTGCTTAGTTTCCCCTAAATTAAATTGAGTGAATAGCTATAAATTTATGGTTGCTTTGCGAAATCATTTTCATGCTGAAAGCAACTTCTACATAATAAAGGGTTTTACAACAACAATTATATCTCAATTTTAAATGAATTGGGATCGGCTACTTCATTTTTCATTGAGTATATATCATCTAAATTTATTTCATCTAAAACTGAAAAAGGCTTCTATTTTAATTTGAAAATATTTCTTTTTCACAAGTAGATAAGGCCATTCGATTGAACACGTGACACAAAGTAACTAGTTTGAGATTATGTTTTATTGACTAATTAATTTGATTGTATTCTGCAAGTATGATTGGACAAGCTACGGTGTGAAGTAGTCATCAATTTTGACGGTAGTCTCTGAGTAATAATTTTGGACAACAGTCGATTTAAAATCCACCCGTCATTAAGAAAATGTCAATTTTCAATTTAACTATCTGTTTTTCCATTTATCATCAGTCTAAAACCCAATCCAGAAAATGAAAGATTGTCAAAGTGCAAAGAAAACTAGGACAAACTAAATCAAACAGCATTATGAAAGAAAAAGAACAGTTGACAAACTGCATATGCATACAAGGCAAATAAAAGTTGTTACAGCTGAATAAATTTAACTGGTCATAATGCACAAGCCTCACAAATCTTTTATTACACATGTATGTATAATAACATAATATGGTAGACCACTACTCTATGGCTCCACAAAAATCTTTCCCGTCGCATGTCCATCGATACTCCTGCTCCAAGCATCTTCAGCCTTGCTCAGAGGAAATTTGGAGTCGATCACTGTTTTGAGTTTCCCTTCCTTCACAAGCCTAACAAGCAATTCCAGGTTTTCCTTCTTGGCATTTATTAGAAATGGCACCAACTGCTTCTTTGAGAAGGTTAATTTCTTTACTGCAAAGGTCCACATGGAGCTAGCTCCAGGAGTTAGATCGATGACCTTTCCACTCGAACTTAAATTAGGCTCAAACGTAGACCAAGGGATGCCTGTTGTGCAGTTAATCACTGCATCATACTTTTGGCCTGATGGACTCTTAAGAGCTGCTCCCTCTGGAGTCTTGTAATCAAGAATCTCATCTGCTCCTAAGCTCTTCACAAAATCAAAGTTGCGGGCTCCACAGGTGGCAGTAACATGGGCGTTACCAAGTTTTGCCAATTGAACAGCATAGTGACCGACACCACCCGAGGCAGCCGTAACTAGAATGTTCTTCCGGGGTCCAGTTCCATCAAGCTTAACCTCAGCAGGATTTACAAGGGCCTGAAGAGCTGTAAGACCTGCAATAAGAAGACCTGCACCTTCAGCAGCTGATACTTCAGCGGGTCTTGAAACAGTCAAACTCTCCTTAGGTACCGCATATTCAGCCAAGCCACCTCCACTCTGTATCAAAGTTCATGAAGATCCATCAATCATAAAGGATAGAACACCATATTACCACATTACTGTTCAAAGTGAAATGATTTAGCAAATGAGGAGAAATACAACAAAGATCAGACATGTTGCCTCCACTTCCAACCAAAAGGTTAAGATTCAAGTCAGTTGGAAAACTACTGTAGGCAGGCCCATGGGGAGGAGGGTTTGAATGAGGGGACTTGACCCCCAAAAGAAAAAACAAAAAAAAAATTATGTAGCATTGAACCATACAGGCAGCCAAAACAACATCCATGAAAAACGAATATAAAGCCTGAGCAGGCCCATCACCTACAAATAAAACATTTGAAAAGAATTGGACTAACCTTGGTACTAAGCATAGCCACAACCTTGTCACCAGCCTTGAAACTTTTTACATTAGATCCTACCTCAACAACCTCTCCCGCCACGTCGGTAGCTGTTACAACCAAAATCGGTTTAGAGAACCGTAAACCAACAAGAATAAAATGCTTATTACAATGCATCTAGGAAATTACTCCATAGCAGAATAACTTCTACACATTCCTTTCTACTAGTTTACTACATTTCCTGCTATTCATGTTATCCCAATCTAAGTTGCTTGGACTCGTCACTTTTGGTGCCGCACCCGTGTCGACACAACATGGGTGTGTGTGTGGGATCCTGTGTCCGATTTGGTCAGCCGATTTTGGGTACTTCGACCAAAATCGATGGGGAAAGTCCGGACAGTTATAATGATTTCAGTAATCAATACAAAAGCTAAGGTGAGATTAAAGAAAATAATACCTTTTATAAAGAAATTTCTATGTCACTGCTTTTCCTTTAATCTCCTTCCTTGATTCTCCTCAAGTTCTCCACATAATATCTCATAATTCAAGTTTTATAACTCTATTTCCAGATAGTTTAATTATTTTTAGGCAATCCCCGCACCCGTATTCATACATGGATCCATATCCCCGAATCTTAAAAATTAGATCATGAAGGAGACTTCTAGATCCCACCCGAGTCCGAGCAACTTAAATCCCAATTGCTGTGAAATTTTTGCCAGAATCTGCCCTTTTTCCATGCAGCTTCAACATAAGTTATTGACTAATACACACTGTATGTGGATTTATATGTAAATATTCCAGAAAAGAATATCCATCTCTTACCCAAAAGAAATTTCTATTTTATCAGCCTAGGGTCTAGAAAAGGAAACAAGAAGAAATACTATATTAACTTGTCAAAGCAGATGATTTTTGATAGGTAGCATTCAGTGTTTGAGAATACTTAGACAGAGATCCTCATACTAAGGCTGATGCGAAAAACATTTGAGAACATGGAAGACAAGGTGACTACAACCAAAACAAGAAGCACTTAAAACACAGTGCAAGGAAATTCTAACAAAATGTCTAAGATGTAATTGATTATTGAAATTACCAGGAATAAAAGGAAACTTGGGAGGAAGAAGTGGACGAAACATGCCCTTCTGAATTTTACAGTCAAGAGGATTTATGCTTGTAGCCTCCACTTTTACCAAGACTTCATCCTTCTTCGGAGTAGGCACAGGAACTTCCACATGCTGCAAGAAGCAAAGACGTACACACAATCAAAAAGGTTTTAATATTAGTAGCAGTGTTGCTACTACTGAGTATAGAGAAGTCTCATTAGCAGAAGTATTTAAAACAAATTACAGCAAAAAGGAATAAGACAAGATAATATGGCAAATAACATAAAATTCAGTATGCTAAATAGAAGCAGTAAGGTCCATCTGAGCACATAGTACAGCCTTCTTCTCTTTTTTACAGACACAAACAAGTCTTTGAAAGTTCAACTTGGTGGAATCCTAATGTGAAAATCAAGAACTATATATATTTACGTTACGACTCAAAATCCAAATGGTCACTTTACTCACTAAACATCAAATGAGATTTTATATGTATACTACACTCAACTTTCTACTCAGATGATCAATTCGAGCATAATCTATACTTAAATATGGATAAATTACCTAGGAGAAAGACCTTCATGGTTGGTGGAGTTGTTTCTTTTTTATTAATCTTCTTTCCCCCAAACCAACACTCAATTTAAAAGTTACTTCCAAGCTAGCTAGCAATCTGCTAGTGTTCAATTTAAAAGTTATTTCCAAGCTAGCTCTCTTCATAAGCTACATCTCCCTTTTGGTTTATGTTATTATGCTTATGCCTTTTCCCTTAACTACATAAACATAAATAAGTGAAGCAGAAAATAAACTAGATTATTTCACTCTTAAAGTGGCAATCAGTCAATTCGACAGTCCAATAAACCAATAAAATAGGTTATAGAGGTTCATCTCCAAACAACTAATTCCTGCAATTTTCTTCAAATGAGAAATGAGCCAATTGATATGAATAAAGCCGGAAAGTGAAAATACCTTCAAAGCAGCAGCTCCACCGCCATAAGAGTCGTATTGAACAGCCTGCATAATCTTCCCAGTCATATCAGATTCACCAATTTCAATTCTCTTTGAAGTTGGAGCAAAATGGGCGAGGCTGCTGCATAGTACTGGAATTTTATTTTATTTTATAACATATACATGTGAATTGCCGCTATCGAAGGGTATTTCTTTTTTGTGGGGGCACGGCCAGCCATCCACGACTTTTCTCCTGGAAAGCAAAATTACTACTCTAGGTGCTATCTTTTCTTTTCCCACGGAATGGTAAAATGAGATTTTGAAAATACTCTCGCCATTCATTTTTAGCTATTATGTATTTCAAAATATTTGTTTTATTTCGTGTAAGTTAGACCACTTTTTTGTTCACGCGCAAATCATAAATAAGAAGATAATTTTACTTATTTATCCCTTAAAAACTTTTTGAAAATTTTACCAAGAAATGTGAACATTTTAAAAAAGAATTAATTGCAAGGGCAATGTAGAAAAAAAATAAATTACTATTTTCTTGATGTAATACGGTGATAGACATTTATATGAAAACTATTATTAATAAGATGATCAATTAATATAGTCGAGGAAGTAATTGATAATTAAGCAATCAAAAGAGAATTAATTAATTTTTTCTAACTTTATCTTTAACATTAATTTTTCTAGCAAGGCACGTGTATATAGAAAATTAATAAAAGATATATTGATTGAACAATATTCCTTATTATTTTTTAAGAGTTATACTAAACTTTATCTTGACAATTAAAAAGAAAATGGATGGAGTACCAGATAGATATTCCTTTTAGCTAATAACGATTAGTTTTTTTCAAGTACTGTAATTTTTATAATTAAAGTTGGAAACAACTCATTCTTAAATTATACAACAACACTAGTTGTTTTTAAGGAAGACAATTCTTATAATAATAAAGTAGGCAACTAGGCCTCGTCCATTTGCATTTATATGAAGTCTGAATTTGAATATTTAATATCAGCAAATTGAATGTATTTTTTTCAAAAAACAATAGATCTCTTAAAAGGTATATAAAACCATTTGATTCGCACTAAGATTTTAGAGATTTTTATTTGAATACACATTTAACTATTAAGATGTATATTAAGATTTGAATACCAAAGAGATGAGCTATTCATTTTCTTAATATTTGAATATATAAAATTTTGTTTTTATTTAAAAGATAAATAAATATATGATTTAAATAAAAATTTAAAATTATCTAATATTATATTAATAAAATATTTTTAAATTTTTATATGATGATCAGTGATGGTGATGACTAACGATGGTGATTGCAATGGCGGAGCCAGAAATTTCGTCAAAGGTGTTCAAACTTTAAAAGAGTTGATAAAAAAAAATTAGTGGAGTGGATGCACAAAATATTTGTTTTTACTGATGAGCAGGTGTACCCAAATTTAAAAATTAAATTACATATCACTAAATTACTAAATTATACAGAAACTTTTTTTTTACACGAAAACTTAAAATTATAAAACTATCAATTGTATAAATCAAAACTAATGGAGAAAGGTCAACAAAAACAATTTTAGCTACTAGTTGAATATACCCATCTAGTTCATATTAAGACTTTTTTCATGATCTAAAATAACTGAATGTTTCAAAGTTCAAGAGAACTGTTGAAGCTTTTTTTCCCATATTTACCTTTCCTTTTAATAACATTCTTAACTATTTTACATTTTCTGAAAGAATAGTTTATAAATAATAAAGAATATAATAGTGGATAGTGAACTTTAATTTTATCTTTAAAAATATTTTTTTTGGGAGTGTGTTATACGTAATAATTCACTTAATATAGATCGAAAATATAAAGAAAACAATAAAATCTTAATTATTAGGAAAAAATTTAATGCTAGAAACATAAAGAAGATATGGGGGGCGGCTATTTCTGTTTTAGAAAATATTGTGTTAAAAAACGCAGCTAATGAGGATCCAACTACCAACCTCAAAGACCTATATTAGCCTAGAAAAATATTGTGTTTAAAAAATAGAGCATGTGCGGATTGAACCACGGACCTCAAAGACCTAAACTAGCGCGCTTACCGCCAGACCACCAACCTATATTGTGTATTAGGGTGTTCAATTTATTAAATACACATATATTAGATAATATTTTACCTATACATCGTATAATTTTTTGACAAAGGGTGTTCGCCTGACCAACCTTACTAGGCTGTAGCTTCGCCCCTGGGTGATTGTGTGTATCAATTTGAGATGGTGTTAGTTAATGATGGTGGTTGTGGGGGCAGTATCTTATGGTATAGTAGTTGGCAGTAGTGATTAATTGTGGTTGTTGTTGTTGGTGGCGGCTGATAATTAACAGCAGAATGATATGATAGATAATGGTGGTGGTGAATGATGGTGATGATGATTAGCATTTGACAATATATAATGTTGAATTAATAGTGGTAATTATTGATAGTGATTAGCAGATGTAATAATGATTGATATTGTTAATGATTGTGAATTATGCTTAATAATGATGACAATTGATTTTGATAGTAATTGTAAATCAAGAGAATGCATAGGTCAGGTTGGCTACTAATTTTTCTTAAACAAATGCGATTTTAAATTTTTTACAAATTTTTTGTTTGTTATTTGTATATTCACAATATTCTTGGTGTTATTGATTGCTTCTAAAGAGCTCTGAAGTTTTGCTTGTAATTTTAAATTTTGGTGATAAATTTAGTAATCTGACGCTTGATTAGGATTTGTGTTTATTTGATAATATGATATTTGTGCTAGTTTTACTTAATAAGATTACAAAAATAATTTCTTTCTTTTTTTGAAACCTGATGATTTATGGGATGTTGATATATTCATGATAAGATTATTGACGTTATTGTAAATTAAAAAATAAACTTTAGTTTTTAACATCAATTATCAAGAAAGTTAAGTAAATGTGATTGTGGAAAAAGATAGTGATAATACAAAAGATAATAAGTCAAGATGAAGATAGAAAAAAATATTTTATTGATTATTTTCTTTACAGTTTTGCTGAACTTATTTCAAATGTCGGATGTAAATCAATCTGTAAAGTTTACACATGAAAATTTATAAGTTTCCATAAAAGTGCATCATTAATCTCTAGACTAAGACATGACTTCCACCAACTAACTATTATTTCACAAATGTATATTGTTGTCATCCCAATTTATCTAACATATTGATTTACAAAAAAATTCTGCAGTTTAACAAATCAAAATAATAAATAATATACACAATCAATAATAAATATATCATGATTAAGAGGATAAGCATACAATATTTTTTAGAAATTGTATTTTATTAATTTGGTATAAAATACTTTTTTTCTACTTGGACCACCTAATATATACAAAATGTACTATCATAAGCAGTTGGAACTATACCATTTTCATAATAAAGATAAATTAAACTTTATCTTATGCTACAATTGTACCATTGACTTGTCCAATTTTCATCATAGATTAAAAACATAATTTTATATTTTTTAAAATCGGTGATATAATCATCCAGGTATAAACTAAACTCCTATACTAAACCATCTACTATATAAGTGTCACGCCTCCAAGCCTACATCCTAGACGTAACTGACACTCGAGAATCATTGCTAGTCCTCAAGTGAACCCTTGGCCTGACTCAATACTCAGCGGAAGACTTACTCAACAATATATGAACTCAAAAGTAAAGATTTACTCATTTGTCTTAAAAACAAATAAACTCAGAAATGTCTGAAAACATTCAACTAGCTAAAAGAAGGCAACTCAAGTCTTAAACATTAACAATGGAAATGGAAAAGACTCCTCGAAACACTAATATCTAAGGAGCTTGTAATAACTATGATAGACATTGGGAAAAGACCCACGATATCATAATAAAAATGAAAATAAAAGTGGAATCCTCCGGAAGCAAGGAGGCTCATCAAAGCTAACTGGAACTGCAAGTGGTATCAACGGAGCGCCTGTTGATGACCCTGAATACCTATATCTGAATCATTAAAAGATGTAGGTCAAATGGCGTTAGTAAATTGAATGTACAAGCAAGAAAGGGGAACTCTAAAGCATAGACATAAGCTTGAATTAATAAAAAAGAAAGACATATTCACCTCATCTCATCTCATCTCAACTCAACTCAACTCAAGGATACTCAACTCAACTCAATTCAATATAAAAGCAACAATAAAGATGTCATATAAGAAAAAACTTTTAAAACAGTAGATAATAACTAATGTATATAAAAATACAATAATAAACTCTTTACTCTTATTTGAGAGATTTTCTAACCGACAACCATCACTATGAGCTACGTGATGATACAGTGTCTCGCCCATGCTGCCAGAAATGTCTTATACCTTGCCGGAGTATATGACATACTCAACTAAGTGGATCCACTAAGATATGCTTAAAAGCAATAAGGAATCATCTATAAAATATGATCATTTACATGTTGGCATACATGGTTTATGAGGATTTTGAGTTGTCTAAACTCATCCTTATATCGCTGCTCAATACTACTTCCAGTAATATATATATATAAACTCATGCTCATGTGTTTTAAAGAAAACATAGCTCCTCCTTAATTTGAGATAATTACTCCAAAGATTTCTCTTAAAAGAGATGATGCTCAAAACTCCTCATAACTCATTTAGAAATCAATGTTTCTCTCATTTTAGATGTAAAAAGTGTTACATACTTGGGAATAATTAGTCCCCCGCATAATCATTTTGAAAAATGCAACTCAACTCTCCTCATTCTGATACTCATTTACTCAAGTCTTATAACAAGTTTTAGAAAATTGTAAAAGACTTCTCAAAATGACTTAAAAGGACTTTCTCGAACTTTCCTCTTAACTTTACCTTAAATTTGGAAAGTGAAATCAAGAGTTATGATTAGGATATATAGGACCTCTCAATGATTTATGAAGATTTTAAGTGTGGAAATCAAGAAGAGAACATATGTACGTTTCGAGGGAACTCTCACGGAAAGAATGACGGAAGGGTAGGAGACCTGGCGACCTTGACGCACTGAGTGACGTGGGGCACCAGCTCCAATACTACCGAAGGTGGTTTGGGGAGAACTGAGTGCCAAGCCCCAAACTACTGAACAGTAGTTTGGGCGCTATGCTAGCGCGGCGCCCCACCCCTCTACCCAGAATTTTGATGAATTTTTCTTCACAATTTCAAGGCTTAACTCATCTAGAATCGAATTATTTCATTCAAACTCCTTTGGGATCATAAACCCAACTCAATTACAACGAAAATACACCCAACAACAACACTCATTCGCAAGACCTTCACCTCAAGAACTTAATAAGACTCCATTATTAAGGAATGAAGCTACAACCTCAAGAATTTCTCAAGAATTCAAATCAACCAACCTCAAGAAAAAATTATGGATGAAAATCACATGATTGACGTGAGGGTGAAAAAATCCATCACTATGAAAGCTTACATACCTCGAAAGAACTAAGTTCTTGGCGTTTTGTCTAAAATCTTGAAGAACTTCTTGAAACCTCTTCTTGAACTTTGACCTAGTTTTCTTAAACGTTTTAGAATGAATCCAATTGACTTGATCTGATTAGACCCCTTAACTTAGGTGGGAAAAACGTTTTAGATTAGTGGGGTAAGCAAAAAGACCAAAATACCCCTAATTAAAATGGATGAATTTCCTTAACTAGACAGGTTGTACTCAAACGGTCATATCTCTTTCATCCAAACTTGGAATCATGCAAACTCGGTGGCGTTAGAAAGAGGATTCAACGACCTTTGATTTGATATCTCATGGACCACCTAACTCATCTTACTGAAAGTTATGGTCATTTGAAGTTGACCTAAAGCTCACAATTAAAGAATAACTTGTACTAATCTCAATTTAGCTCTTTCTAAATTTAGCTATTTCTAAGACCGGGGTGTTACAATAACTCCCCCTTAGGAACATTTTTCCTCGAATGAGATCACTCTAAATAGAACTGAGGGTGACAACATCTACACCCAACTCAAACACCCAACATGCAATTTAACACAACTTAGCATATCAATTAAAAGAGTGTTTTACAAAAATCATTACCTTGGTCGGGAATTTCTCCTGAAGCAAAGAGATGTTGTATCTCTTCTTCATATCCTCCTCAGTCTCCCAAGTAGCTTTCTCAACAACCTGGTTCCTCCATAAGACCTTGACTGATGCTACCTCCTTGGTTCTCAACTTACGAACCTGACGATCAAGTATTTCAACAAGGTATCTTTTCATAAGATAAGTTGTCCTTAATACCAATATTTTGAGTAGGTATATGTCACGCCCCAAACTTGAGGGGCACAAATGGCTTCTAATGCCAAAACTTAGGCCCGAGCCAACCCTGCTGAACCATTTGCTACTAGCGCATGACAGCCACACGCAATCAAGAAAACAAACAAGTATATATCAGCTTAAAACTAACCCCTCGGCCGGCAAAGCCCCTGTCAACTGATCTATAAAACAAACAGCTACTCCCAGGAGATCATATAAATAAATAGCCAACTAGCACAGAAGTCCTGATTGGGCTGTCGAGGCCACTATGATATCTATACCAAAACTAAAAGCAGGTATATATAAATACAATACATCAAACAACTCACAAGCTTCAGCAACCCAACAACATAGGCAGTATGTCCATAACGTAGCTATACACCCCACACACTAGTCTGCAAGCCTCTAAGAGTAGTAAAGTTTAGCGGGTCAGGGGCCCAACCTAGCCATAAAGATATATACAACAAAAGTAACAAACCTCCCAACTCTGGCAGCTTCGGAGGAAAAGGGCTAGCCAACCGGATAAAAGTCAATCCTGCTGCTGAGGAGGTCTACTCGGTCGTCTGTCAGGACTTGCATGCATGAATGTAGTGCCCCCAAGGCAATGGGGCGTCAATACAAAATAATGTACAGAATATGAAAGACAATAGACTATGAGGAGGTATCCTGATATACTAGAATAATCTGATAAATAAATTAAGGATAAGATAAGTGTACTGACCTGCTCCTAAATCTAAACTTATCAAAAATAATAAAACAACAACCTAACCAATCCCCCATAAGCTCGGCAGGTACAAACAACACACAAGACCACCTACTAAGGCCCCCATAAGCCTAGAAGGTGCTAATCAACCTATATACCCCTATTGGTAGTCCCCTATCCCCATAGGCAGTCACATGGCCCTCTTAGACATTAATATAGCCCCGTAGGAAGCACATAGCTCTCTTAGGCATCAACATAGCTTATAGACAACTCATAGCCCTCTTAGGCAACAACGTGGCCCTATAGGAAGTACATAGCCTTCTTAGGCGTCAATATAGCCCTGTAGGAAACTCATAGCCCTTCTAGGTATCAATATAGCTCTGTAGGTAACTCATAGCCCTTTTAGGCATCCATATAGCCATGTAGGAAGAACATAACCCTTCTAGGCATAGATCACATTCCTACAGCTAACCACAATAGCCCCAAGGGCAACAATAACAATCCAATCGCTAAACGAGAGCAATTTAGTTATAAGCAACCTATATAAATAGCCTCTAAGTCGTGTCCAACATAGGGACGCTACTAACTGAATAAGAATCCCGACAAGGGAGGATTATATCAACTCGAGCAGCTAACAGTCAACAATAATGGCTACAAGTGTAACAAGGATAACAACCCAATTACATTGCTCCTAAGATTTAAGGAAACGTGTCGTAAGTAGGAAATAGTCTTAACATACCTTTCCAATGAACGCTCGAAAGACCGTAGTTCCTTCACGAAAGTTGTTCCTTATATCTTAAGATTCACAAAAATTATATATACACAGCTGGTACGCACCTATAAATAGTTCATAATTAATCTTAAATCGGCAGATTTGCCATATTGGCCCAACTTGTCGAAATATCCGTAGAAATTCCTAAAAAGAACTATAAAAGGGTCCCGAGATGATTACCTTAGTTAACCAAGTGTAAAACTTAAAGAAACACCAATAACTACAAATTTATATCTTCAAAAACCAGCTCCAGACGCAGCTAATAGAACGGAAAAATGATTGCCACGTGTAGGGATTACGTTTCTAGGCAAGGGGGCAATGTTTAATGGTAGAAATAGTCAAAAACTAACCTTCATCATGCTAGAACTCCAGAGGAATCCTCTCTTAAGCTTTCTCTCTGGTTTGGAACTGAAATAAAATGTTTTCATGGCTCAAAACGTTAAATAAGCTGACATACCATATTTTTTACCCGACCCGGATCTGACCCAGATTCTTCCCCGGCAGTCCCTAGTAAAATCCTCATAACTTTTTACTCTTATGTAGGTTTGATACGGGGTTTTGTGTGTTGCAAACTAGACTCGTAGGCCTTCGATTTAATGGGTGATAGACCTTCTAACTCTTTATATATTGGGAGAAAACATCCAAGACATTTGACCCAAATTTTAGAGAAATCTTTAAAAATAAACTTATGATAACTTTCACCAACTTTTATTTTTCCACTTACTTAACTTCAAAACTTGAGATACAACCCTTGAACACGTAAAATATGACATACCACATCATTTTTAATTTATTACTCACCCTTCTTACCTTTCCACGAAGATACGAGTTAATTTAGACGTTTTGAAAACTCGGGGTGTTGCATCCTTCCCCCCTTAGAAACATTCGTTCTCGAATGAAAAATAAAATAAAATCTGAGTCACGCGGTTAAGTCCTTAAGAGTTTCCAAATTTTAGGCAGAGTATCCTTTGCTCTGATACCAAGTCTGTCACACCCCAAACTCGAGGGACGCAACTGGCTCCTAATGCCAAAATTCAGGCCCGAGCCGACCCTGCTGAACCATATGCTACTAGCGCATGGCAGCCACACGCAATCAATAAAATAAACAAGTATATCTCGGCTTGAAACTAAGCCCTCGACCGGCAAGACCCCTGTCAACTAATCTATAAAAAAATAACTACTCCCGGGAGAGCATATAAATAAATAGCCAACTAGCACAGAAGTCCTGATTGGGCTGTCGAGGCCACCATGATATCTATACCAAAACTAAAAGCAGGTATATATAAATACAATACATCAAACAACTCACAAGCTTCAGCAACCCAACAACATAGGCAGTATGTCCATAACGTAGCTATACACCCCACACACTAGTCTGCAAGCCTCTAAGAGTAGTAAAGTTTAGCGGGTCAGGGGCCCACCCTAGCCATAAAGATATATACAACAAAAGTAACAAACCTCCCAACTCTGGCAGCTTCGGAGGAAAAGGGCTAGCCAACCGGATAAAAGTCAATCCTGCTGCTGAGGAGGTCTACTCGGTCGTCTGTCAGGACTTGCATGCATGAATGTAGTGCCCCCAAGGCAATGGGGCGTCAATACAAAATAATGTACATAATATGAAAGGCAATAGACTATGAGGAGGTATCCTGATATACTAGAATAATCTGATAAATAAATTAAGGATAAGATAAGTGTACTGACCTGCTCCTAAATCTAAACTTATCAAAAATAATAAAACAATAACCTAACCAATTCCCCATAAGCTCGGCAGGTACAAACAGCACACAAGACCACCTACTAAGGCCCCCATAAGCCTAGAAGGTGCTAATCAACCTATATACCCCTATCGGTAGTCCCCTATCCCCATAGGCAGTCACATGGCCCTCTTAGGCATTAATATAGCCCCGTAGGCAACACATAGCTCTCTTAGGCATCAACATAGCTTATAGACAACTCATAGCCCTCTTAGGCAACAACATGGCCCTGTAGGAAGCACATAGCCTTCTTAGGCGTCAATATAGCCCTGTAGGCAACTCATAGCCCTTCTAGGAATCAATATAGCCCCATAGGCAACTCATAGCCCTTTTAGGCATCCATATGGCCATGTAGGCAGAACATAGCCCTTCTAGGCATAGATCATATTAATGCAGCTAACCACAATAGCCTCAAGGGAAACAATAACGATCTGATTGCTAAAAGCAAGCAATTTAGTTATAAGCAACCTATACAAATAGCCTTTAAGTCGTGTCCAGCATAGTGACGCTACTAACTGAATAAGAATCCCGACAAGGGAGAATTATATCAACTCGAGCAGCCAACAATCAACAATAATGTCTACAAGTGTAACAAGGATAACAACCCAATTACATTGCTCCTAAGTTTTAAGGAAACATATTGTAAGTAGGGAATTGCCTTAACATACCTTTCCAATGAATGCTCGAAAGACTGTAGTTCCTTCACGAAAGCTGTTCCTTATGTCCTAAGATTCGCAAACACTATATATACACAGCTGGTATGTACCTACAAACAGTTCATAATTAATCTTAAATCAACAGATTTGCCATATTGCCTCAACTTGTCGAAATGTCCGTAGAAATTCATAAAAACAACCATAAAAGGGTCTCGAGATGATTACCTTAGTTAACCAAGTGTAAACCTTGAAGAAACACCAATAACTACAAATTTATATCTTCAAAAACCAGGTCCAAACGTAGCTAATAGAAGGGAAAAACGATTATCACGTGTAGGGATTACGTTTCTAGGCACGGGGGAATGTTTAATGGTAGAAATCGTCAAAAACTAACCTTCATCATGCTAGAACTCCATAGGAACCCTCTCTTAAGCTTTCTCTCTGGTTTGGAACTGAAATGAAATGCTTTCACGGCTTAAAATGTTAAATAAGCCGACATACCATATTTTTGGCCCGACCTGGATCTGACTCGGATTCTACCTCGGCAGTCCCTAGTAAAACCCTCATAACTTTTTACTCTTATGTCGGTTTGATACGGGGTTTTGTACATTGCAAAACTAGACTCATAGGCCTTCGATTTGATGGGTGATAGGCCTTCTAACTCTTTATATATTTGGAGAAAACATCCAAGACATTTTACCCAAATTTTAGAGAAATCTTTAAAAAGGAACTTACGATAAATTTCGCCAACTTTTATTTGGCCACTTACTTAACTTCAAAACTTGAGATACAACCCTTGAACACCTAAAATATGACATACCACATCATTTTTAATTTATTACTGACCCTCCTTGCCTTTCCACAAAGATACGAGTTAATTTAGATGTTTTGAAAAGTCGGGGTGTTACAGTTTAATAAGTGAAGGATCTCCCATACACTTTTTCAATATAGAAATGTGGAATATCGGATGGGCTGCTGCTAACTTTGATGGTAGCTCCTACTCATAAGCTACATTTCCAATTTTCTTGGATATCCTATAAGGACCAATATACCGGGGACTAAGTTTCCCCTTCTTGCTAAACCTCATAACATCCTTCATGGGTGAAACCTTCAAGTAAACTCAATCATCCACCTCAAGCTCCAAGTCTCTTCTCTTCTGTATAGGATTTCTGATGACTTTGTGTGGTTTTCAACATTTCTTAAATGATCTTCACTTTCTCCATAGCCCGATGAACCAAGTCTAGTCCTATCAACCCAGATTCACCAACCTCAAATCATCTAATAGAATATCTACATCTTCTCCCATAAAGAGCCACATAGGGAGCCTTTTGTTTGCAGAGTGATAGTTATTGTTATAAGCAAACTCTATCAGAGGTAAGTGATCATCTCAATTAACTTTGAAGTCAATCACACAAGCACTCAACATATCTTCTAAAGTTTGAATTGTACGCTCTGCTTGACCATTCGTCTGAGAATGGAAAGCAGTACTAAGGTTCACCTTTGAACCCAAACCTTTTTAAAAAAGACTTCTAAAATTGTGCAGTGAATTGTGCACCTCTATCTGAAATGATGGACACAGGAACTCCACGAAGTCTGACTATCTCTTGAATATATAATCTGGCATAATCTTCTACCAAAAATGTGGTATTTCACTACAACAAATTCAATTATCAGGGACAAATAATTTCGTCATTTATAAATCATATTTCATCACTAAAATTCTTGTGAGACGAAAAATAATTCGTCACTCAGTCGCCACTAAATGTGTCTCTAAAAGTATACAAAGACGATTTAGTGCTTCGTTGCTAAAAGTATTATATTAACTACAAAAAGAAAAATCGTCCCCAAATGCTTAAACATTTGTGACAAATTCATTTGTCGTAAAAAGTATATTTTTTGTAGATAATAGTATGTTTTGTCACTAAAAAGGTTATTACTATCGATAAAATATATCGTCGCTAATGACTATATTTTATATACCAAAAATTATTTTGTTATTAAATGTGTTAATTAGGGACAATTTTATTATTATAAAAAAGATTGGAAGTGAGGAGTGCTTACCATCAGATCAACTCTCTCTTGTCTCTCATTTTAAATTTATTTTCTACTTCATTCACTTCTTTCAAATTTAACTTTTGTAGATATAATATATTATATGATTATTTATACACATACACAAGTGCATGAAATTTACCACCCACTATTCATTCAAATGTAGATTATATTTTAATTAAACTGTATATTTTTTAACATATCTTTAAATATATTTAGTACGATTCTGTTATTTTATTCAGTTATTTTTATAAATTTTAAAAAATATATAATACAATTATAAATTTAAATAAAATTAAACTTTCAATTTTATTTAAAAGATTGAATAATCGGTTCAATTCGGTCAGTAAATCAATTGTTTTGTTAAAAAAAACATCGATACCCATAACTATATAGAGTACTTCATCATAATATATTTGAAATCCTAGGTTGTTCGTTTCTTTCATTTGTGCTTTCATTTTTTTTAGTTTATTTCAATTTTCACACTGATGGAAAAGTTAATAGAAATTCATGAAATATTTCGCACCTTTGTAAAGTCTAAGTTTGTAAGTCGATGTTATCTCTGTATCGTTGATCTACGTGCATTTGTGGAATTACTATTAAATAACTACATAGTTTTAGACATAAGCAAATAGATCGACTTAGTCTATGCAGTTTACCAATCGCAAATCAATAGACACGCACAAAAATTAGCACCAAGACTTGAGAAATTATTTTTTCTATCATCTTTATCGATGAAAGTGTATCAAATAAAAAACAAAAGTGTTAAACCAACAAATATTATTGATCTAGTGGAAGAATCGTACCCCACTCACTATACTTATAACCTAGATTGTATTTTTGAAATGATGCATAATTGTGTAATTTAAGAAAATTCATGAATTGAACTTTTTCATATTTACAAAATGGACCGAATTCGTTGGTTTTAATATTTTCCCTTGCCAATTAACGAAAGGACTCTGTCTATTTCTTATGAAGCACTTATATTATTCTTTTTGTAAGTTGTCACTTGTAATTATGAACAATTGTAGCAAAAAAATTGTATTTAGCTATGAATTTTTTTCGTAGCAAATAGTTGAATTATTCACTACAAATTTTAAGTCGTCACTATTTAACACCTTACATATTTTGTGACAATTTTTTTGGTGTCACGGAATCACAGATTGTTTAGAGACAATAAAATCTTTGTCACCAATTATTTATACTATTAGTGACGAAAAATAAATATCATAATTAAAGTTAAATTCTTATAGCTAAAACTTATAATATTTAACTACGAATTCTAATTTGTCGATATTGTAACACCATATTTTTTTAGATGAATTTTTTTTGGGTAAAAAAATCAATAAATTTTAAGACAAAAAATAATTTGTCATGAATTAGATACATTATTAGTGACGAAATAATGTCACCGATAACTTTAAATTCGTGACTAACACTACTTAACAAATGGCGCCAATTAATTTTTTGGTGGGAAACTTTAGTAGATGAAACTTTGCTACGGTTTTTTTGTTTCATCACTAAAAGTATGTGTCTCATATATTTAAGCACGAAAAGTAAATTTTGTCACTAAAAGCGAACAATTAGTGACGAATTTGATGTCGTAGGTAATAATTTCGTCGCTATGTATCATATTTGTTGTAGTGTTTACTGGTAAGAAATGGGTTGATTTAGTCATCTGGTCTACAATCACCCAAATCGAATCATGCTGCCTGCGAGATCGCGACAACCCAGTAATGAAATTCATATTGATCATCTCCCACTTCTATTCCATAAGATCTATATTCTGAGTCATACCACCGGGCCTTTGGTGCTCTACCTTGACTTGTTGGTAATTCGGGCACTTAGCACCGAACTCAACAATACACATGTTCATACTACTCCATCAATAGACTTCTCTCAAGTCACGGTACATCTTTGTGGAACTGGGATGGATAGAGTATCTAGAACTATGAGCTTCTTCCATGATTCTCTCTTGGAGTTCATCCATCTTTGGTACACACAATCTGTCTTGATACCTCAACACACCATCTCCCCTTTGTTCAAAAGCCATCACTTTCTGCTAATGAACATTTTCCTTCAACTCAAGCAAAACAAGGTTTTGGTCTTGTTTTTTCTTCACTTCAGACACTAATGATGATTCAACCGCATTCATCACAAACAATCCACCTTCATTGGAATCCATTAACCGAACTCTCAATCGTGCAAGTCTATGCACATCTTTGGTTAATTCTTTGTTGCCCTCTTCAACATGGGCAGTACTACCCATAGATAACCTGCTCAAAGCATTAGCAACGACATTAGCCTTACCTGGGTGATAAAGAATACTCATGTCATAATCCTTTAGTAACTCCAACCACTCCTTCTGTCTGAGATTAAGCTCTTTCTGACTGAATACATACCGAAGACTATTGTGATCAGTGAACATATCTACATGAACACCATAGAGATAGTGACATCATATTTTAAAAGCAAAACATTACAGTAGCCAACTTGAGATCATGAGTCGGGTAATTCTTTTCGTGAATCTTAAGTTGTCTGAAGGCATAGGCTATAACTTTGTCATTCTGCATCAATACACACCTAAGTCCAACTCTGGACGCATCATAGTACACAACAAAGCCTTGTGTACCCTCTGGTAGGGTCAACGCTGGGGCAGTAGTCAATCGTATTTTCAATTCTCAAAAGATTTTCTCACAAGCATAGGACTATTGAAACTTCACTGTCTTCTAAGTCAACTTTTTCAACGGGGACGAAATAGATGAGAACCCCTCGACAAACATTCTATAATAGCCAACCAATCCCAATAAACTTCTAATATCAGTAGGAGAGGTGGGTCTGGCATTCTGCAGTTGGAGATTGGAAACCTTTTTAGACATTGAATTGATGGAAAAACATTGGGAAATTTGCTTACTTGACTTTGGTTCTTCGGTGGAAGTAGGTTATGATTTATTCTATGTGATAGATAGACTCTTAATAGTGATTGATATTCATAGAGTGATATTGTTAAGTTTTCTCTGTACTTGGTTGTTGTGGTTTGAATAATTCATGTGTTGTTGTGATTGTTTTGTAATCCCAAGACCGTGAAATTCATAATCTTGAACTTGTTCTATTAAAGTGATGCCTTGAATAAAGAAGACTTAATGAAATATTGTTAAGGAAGTGGAAAGAGATGATAAAGAATGACAAATGAATTAACTATATGGTTGGATTGAGTGTCATGAGCCAGCACGATATATTTGGATCGAGTGCCACAAGTTGACACAATATATTTGGATTGAGTGCCACAAGTTGACACAATATATTTGGATCGAGTGCCATGAGTTGGCACAGTATTATTAGATCGCGTTTCACATTTCAACACGTTATTATTGGATTGGGTGTCACGTTCTGACACAATATTATTAGATCGGATGTCACGTTTCGACACGGTAAAATTAAAGGAAAACATATTGAATCAACTTAATGTACTCAATCTCAAAGAACCTATTTTTCAAATGAGCGTGTGTGGAGTCATGAGTCCTCTTATGCATATGTTTGATATTGTGACTGATTACGCACTTATTTCGGTGTTGTTGTCACTTGTTCATGTTGTTTGTTGCTTGCCACCTGCTAAGTGCTATAGTTGACTTTATACCATTACTTATTGCATATTAGTTTCTATTTTTGGTCGGTTGAGGATATCTACTCAATACATGTTTCCCTGTACCGAGCCCTACTCGTGTTTCTCTTCGTTTTCTCTTGTGGAGTGCAGTGAGTGTACTGATAGCTTCGACTTGCCCTCAGCTCTAGCAAGTCTCCAGCACATTAGATGAGATGTTCCTTCTCGCTCGTGTTGGATTTTCTCGGTCATGGATTGATGTCCTTAATTTTCGGACACAAACTATTCTATATATTTATTCTGGTATCGTCAATACTCTTAGACTTGATATTTTGAGAGTAGATGTCCTTGATTTGATGACCTTCTGATTTTGGGAAAACGATATTTAATAGACTATTATAAGTTGGGGTTGGATTTGTTGGTTCGCCCACCTAGAAGGTTAAGTGTGGGGGCCACTCATAACTCATTTTGGGTCGTGACAAACTTAATATAAGTTGGGGTTGGATTTGTTGGTTCACCCACCTAGGAGGTTAAGTGTGGGTATCACTCATGACTCGTTTTGAGTTGTGACACGCAGGGAGTAAGAATTAAATTAAAGTAATGATAAAATAGAGTAATGAATAGATATCACAATAACTCATAAAAGAAAAGAAAGTAAAGTAAAAACAAAATGAGTTAATAGTAATAACAATAACTAAAGATATTTCTAGAACCATTTAGTTTTCTTGTTATCATTCTTGGTAGATATTTGTCAGCGTGAAATTATATTTACCTTTGATCATCTTCCACTTCATAGATAGAACGATGTTTCTAAAATTATTTATTTTTCTTAATTTTAATCTAATATATATATATATATATATATCATTTTATCACACTTATTTCTTTTCAGGTATATCAATTCGAGCCAAAATAAAGGTGAAAATAATTAATTATATTTTTAAATAATAAATTTTTTATATTAAAGTAGTCATTTTTTATAAGCATAATGAATAAAAAAACATTAAGAATTAAATTGAAGTAATAATAAAATAAAGTAATGAATATATATATATTAGGAGAGGTGATAGAGCTTACGTGTTAGCACCACAAAAAAAAATTACAAAATTATATATTTTTCGGAAATAAAAAGGCATATGTAATTGTAGTTGATTATTTTAAGATAGTGGGATTAGTTTTAAATTTATGTAATCCGCCTGTTTCAAAAAGAATGATCTAGTTTCCTTTTTAGTCTGTTTAAAAAAAATGATCTCTTTCCTTTTTTGATAACACTTTAACTTCAACTTTCCACATGACATGTTTAAGGCCACAAGATTAAAGGACATTTTGGTACATTTGACATAACTTTAATTTAGAACCACAAGATTAAACAATCTTCTTTCTTTTCTTAAACTCCGTTCCAAGTCAAACCAAACCATTCTTTTTGAAACGGAGGGAGTAAGTAAATGTTACACCTTCCGTCCCATTTTATGTGAGGTAGTTTGACTCGACACAGAGTTTAAGAATGAAAGGAAGACTTTTAAAACGTGTGGTCCAAAATGAATGATAGAAATTTGTGTGCATGTAAATCATTACATTAAGGGTAGAATAGACATTTTATAGTTAAATTGTTACTTAATATAGAAATATGTCATTCTTTTTGAAATTGACTAAAAAGGAAAGTAAGTCACATAAATTGGGAAAGAAGGAGTAGTATCTTTTAAATTTTAAATTTTGAGTTACGTAAAGAGAAGCATTGGATTCCTAAATAAGGAAACTGATTAAGAATTTACTTCTTCATAATTCAAATTATATTAATTTATAAATTGATATCGAAAAATCTGTATACAGAATATAATAATAATAATAATAATAATAAAAATAAAAAAAAAAAAAATAATGATAATTAAGAATATAATAATAATAATAATAATAATAATCATCATCATTATCTATATATCTATATTTATATGTGTCACCACCACAAAAAAACAGGTTTTTTAAATAATGGGAAAATGTCTGAAAAATACTCTAACTTTGGCCGAAATTGTTGTTACGATACCAAACTTTATGGATGACCTTTTACCCCATGCACTATTTAATAGTGTATTTTAAAGGTATATATGTGCCCACGTGGACACGTTACTATTTATAATAATGCAATATTTAGGATGTCCACGTGGACACATATATACCTTTAAAATACACTATTAATAGTGCAGGGGGGTAAAAGGTCATTTTCAAAGTTCGGTATTGTTACAGCAATTTCGGTCAAAGTTCGGATATATTTTAGACTTTTTTTCTTTAAATAATTAAAATTAATTACATGTAATATGATGAAATAATAAATTACTATTTTATTTTTAAAATGATTTTAAAGGCACTTTTTTTACAACTTAACAATAAATAATTTTAAATCGTTCTAAACAAAAAAAGAATAAAAAATATTGCAAAAATAAGTAATAAATCTGTGAATCCTTTGTTTGGGGGAATGGGGTAGTCTTGTTATGAATTTTCTTTCGTACTTTCTTTAATAAATTAAGAAAACACTGGATGTTTCATAGGGAAATGGGGTAAAAATAATTTTTTATTTATTAAATATTTGTTTCTAATAAATAATCTATAAAGAAAATTAGAAAAAAAAATAAAATTTGCAGTTTAAAAGAAAAAAGAAAAGAAACGTGAGCTTAAGAAAAAAAAACCCACCTGTTTTTCCACTTTTATCATTGTGAGAATCTGCACATGGCAGTTTTCTTTTAAAAAATAAACTGCAACCAATATTAATTAACAAAATTAATTTAAAATCTAAGAAATAAATAAAAAAAAAAAAACTGCAAACGTTTGAAAAAAAAAGTGAAGTGGTTTTGCCCAAATAGGTAACTTCTTATTATTTAATTCCTATAATAAAGACAATCACTTACCTATTTATATATTTGATTTCTTCATTCTATAATAATTACATGTTCTCTTTTTCCAGATATTTTTATTCATCAAAACTATCTCTAACCCGCATTTTTTTTTTATTTTGTAGTTTGATAGAAGACAAATTTTACATGCGATGAATATTTCAGATCCTGTAAGTGTTTTAGATTTTGTGTTGATGTATTTTCAATAAACTAATTACTAAGTTGTAATAATATTTTGGTTCTAAATTGACTTTTTCATTTTTTGATTCTAAATTGATCCTTATTCTGCAATATTATATCATTTTTTTTCCTTTTTGCATTAAACAAAACTTAAATTTATATATTTCTCGTAATTGAATAATAAACATGTTCCTTTTTAATACATATTGTTAACACTGGAAAGTAAATTATGTTATTGTATAGTTTAACTTTTCATCAAGATAATCGCATAAGTAGGAGGATAAAAGAGAGTATTTCGAGGACTGGGGCTATTAAAGATTGTAATGTTATGATATTTTCTTATTTATTATGCATTTATTTAATATTTAATTTGATCTATGAAATAAAAAAAGTGTATATGTGAAAGCAAATGAGTTTATGATTAATCATTTAAAAAATAGGAATTTGATGGGTGCATTGCTGTCACTTTCTGTAGAAATTCTAAAAAAATTGTTTAACCATTCATTTTATTTTATTTTGGCTAAGATTGTAGGTAAAAACATATTCACTTTGCTACAACTTCTTTTAGCTTATATTTTTTACAATATTCTCCAGGATTGCTTTATTTTATATTGTTTTCTCTTTAATTTCCCTTTAAATTGTTTTATGTTATAACATATAATATATTAAATTTTTTAATATTTTATTAGATGTATTAGACTCTACCAATATATATGTGATTAAAATGTGATGGGGGTATTTTGTTTTTTAATTTTTTTTATATGTTATATGTCGTAAAAAATTTAGAATAACATAGTCTATGCCTAAAAATGATATTAGAAATGACATTTTCTAAATCTTAACATCAAATTCTAATAAATTAATGTCTTCTATATCTATCTATATATATAGAAGATTTTATTAAAATTATTTTAATTCTAAAAATAAAACTAAAAATATCAAATATCAATTTTTTTTTGAAAAAGTACTACAAATCTAATTTTTACTACTATTTTAACTTTTAATCGGTTCTTAAAATTTAAATTTTAATAGTAATTAATCTTAACTGCATTATACTCTTCCTTCAAAAATGCTCCTAAATCATAGGGACACATCAAAAGAATAACTGAATTATTTATATCTATACGGTAAAAAAATTGCTCCTAAATCATAGTTAGGAGCATAACGTTGAAGGATCAAATGTTATGCAAACGACATAATGTTTAAACATTATTATAATTAGTAATGATAATGATAAATTTTAGAAGAAAAAAAATCTTTAAAGATGATTATTTCCTCACAAGTGATGGTCTAATACTAAGGCACTTGGTAGTTTTAGAACAAGACAAAAATAAAAGAAATATTTTTAAATAAATTTTAAAATTAAAGTACATTTAAAAATGTCATGACAAAAAAAGAAAGCTTTAATAAATGGATAGCTAAAATACGTAGGAATTTATATATATATATATCGAAGAGAAAAAAAATAACTAACCTAAATTAATAACTAAAGATGTTTCTGAAGCATTTAGTTTTCTTGTTATCATTCTTGAAAGATTTTTGTTAGCGTGAAATTACATTTTTACCCTTAATCATCATCCACTTCATATATAGAAGATATTTCTAGAATTGTTTATTTTTCTTATTTTCTTTCTTAATAGATTTTTGTTAGAATGAAATTACATTTTTACCCTTAATCGTCCTACCACTCCACTCTTCTATATATATATATATATGCTATTTTCAAAAGTTTGGAGGTATATTTGGTCTTTTCCATTGTTCAGAACACACTACAACAAAAATAACTTTTAGCGGCAATAAATAGATACATTAATAAAGAGTGCTAATATCTTTACAGGCATTAGTCAAGTGTCATTAGGTCCAATGTCGCTAAAGGCTTTAGGGATATATATAAAGAGTGTTAATTGCCACTAAAAATACATATTTAACGGTAATGAGCCATTTATGTTAATTAATTATCACTAAAAATTATTTTTGATATAGCGACATATCGTATTTAATTTTGAACACATAATTAATAAAAGTTGCAGCAATATTCTAAACTTGAATTGTAGAAAGTTGTATCAAATATTCAAAATATTAATTATTTCAATCAAATTGCGTTATTTCATT
Organism: Solanum verrucosum; assembly: GCF_900185275.1. Taxonomy (NCBI): domain Eukaryota; kingdom Viridiplantae; phylum Streptophyta; class Magnoliopsida; order Solanales; family Solanaceae; genus Solanum; species Solanum verrucosum. The sequence continues at coordinate 315,591 of NW_026020215.1, forward strand.
GACTCGTAGAAATAGTCAATTTTGTTGGCTTGTTGAACTGTACTAGGAAATACTTATAATTGTTGATGAGATCATATTGTTGATTATCAACCAATGAAATCCATTTATTTGAAGGTCAAGTTGTGTGTGCGCACACACGGAAAATGTAAACAAAATACACATTAAAATATATCAAGAAAGCTAGTGTACACAACAGTGGAGCATATTCAAATAAATTAGAAGTCATTGCCACGTTAGAATATAATATAGATAATTGTTAGAATATATACTTTTTTTCTAGAAGCAGCGAACCACCTACAACTTTTTCGTTTTTCTTTCTTTTCGATTTTTATATAATGAAAGCGATCTCGTTAATAAATAGATTATTTTAAAAAAATAAAATCAGAGGTCTCGAAATAAGAAAGTAATTCACATAGCGAAAATGAAAAAGAGGAAGGGCTTTTGGGAAGTGAAATTGCAACAACTGAACTGTCACTCTAATCTTACCTAACACAATTTTCCAACATTTGACCACTGTTTAGTGTAGCACACTGAAGCTGACTGGATTTTAATTAGCAGAGAAATTTGCCATTAATTATCAAATATTGTTTACTATTATTATTAAAATGTAGGCATTTTCTTATTCTTGTAGTGTCAAGTTTTTATTTAGTCTTCTAGATATGCGAAATATATGCACCTGAGCATTATTGTGGATAATTTTCTTCTAAATAACAAAAGTTTTGCATAACACTAATTATTATACTTTATAGAGTTAATACCTCAAACTTTCCTGAATTATTCACGTTCTGTTAGTTTAATACCTGGCTATATTAAAGGATGTTGTAGTTATTCATAAACTTCAATATTATTTGTCTAAAATCTCCTATAGTATCAAGTGGCATGGAGAGATGTTTCACTCTCTTTGAATTGTGTAAAAAAATAAATAGACAATATAATTTTTTTTATTTTTCATATGGCATGGAGAGTGACGTTATGTACCATACAGAGGCGAACCAAAGATTTGAAGGGTTTGGGTGAATTAATATTATCTTAATTTAAGTATTAATGAAATTTTTAATGACTATTAACAAATAATGTCGTATTTGATAAGTTATTAATAAGATGGTCATGAGTTCGAATCCCCCTATTTATCAATTTTAATGTTATAAATATACCCTTAACTTTGTAATAAAAAGAGTAAAAAATGGGTTGTGGTCCGGGATCAACCCAACAACCCCAGGTCGCAAGGCTGGATTCCCTCACTTCTACTGGCTAACCAAGCGCAGTTCTATGCCCTTTAAGGGTGCACTTTTTATTATCTTCCCTATTTCTATTAGTTTCTCAATATATATATATATATATATATATATATATATATATATATATATATATATATATATATGATTTTTTTTAAGTTAACAGGTACACACCCCACCTATACATGTGGGTCCACCTCTGTACATATATTTTCAAAATTAATTACTTTCCTTTTCTTTTTTCTTTTTTCTGATAAAATCAGTTAAAATTAAAGACATAACTCATGACGCGCACAATATTAAAATCACAATATTTCTGGTAATTTTATGTCCTTTTTCTTCTTTTGGCCACTTTAACATCTAAAACTTACAAAACAACATTTCAACAGTAAAGTACAAGTATAAGAACGTGTAAATTTTAAATAAAAGATATAATTTGTGCACTATAAGTTCAAGGCACATCAAGAAGCGAAAAGGTTTCAGTGTACCGTGAAATGAAGATAATGTTCATGTTTAAAGAAGCTTGTTGGAATGTATGCGTCCAACAAGCTTCCAAACTGAAGGTAAGCATCCCTCACTTTCAACTTGAAGGTTGCGAGTTCGAGTTACCAGAGAGCAAAAGGGTTGGGAGCTCCTAGGGAAAGTTAAAAAAAATGTTGGAATGTATGCGTCCACTATCAGTCAACAGACCAGGTCCCTTGACTCAGCAAGAACAGTATAGCTAAAGTAAAACTGCGGAAAATAAATTGTTCAAAGTAAATCATGCACAATGATTTTACGTGGAAACCTCCTTGCTCAAGGGAATAAAACCACGACCTGTCATGTAGGATTTTCAACTGTTTTCACTAATCTTCTCAAGCAAAAGTGAAACACAGATTACAACCACCAATGAGATTAAACTCTTAATCTCAACACTAAGTAATACACCTATTACTTACTGAGCCTAAGTAATAATATTATTGCCCACTAAACCAACTAACTCTAGTTGATCTAGACTTTAAGAACCCATAAGGCTAACTCTAGCCACCAACTCTAATCTCCAAGACAGGAGCTTAAATGAGCAGCAACTCTGCTGCACCACACATCAACTAACTCTAGTTGATACTCCTAGGCAACTATACCCAAGAGAACATCAAACAATGATGTAACAAGGCTTGACCAAAACTTAAATGATTCGACTAACTAACCCTAGTTAATACGACTCAAACTAAATACTTAGACAAGCAAATGATCTACTATCCTTTATAACTTAGGAGTAGATTAACAATGTAAGCACATAAGACACAAAGCTCAAAATACAACAAAGACTCTTCTTCACTCTATCAGGTCCCTTTGTTGAATTGAATAGTGTTCTTCCTTGAAGATGGTCTTCTCTTTGTAAGCTTAAGAATTTTGTTTGCCAAATCTTAGTTTGTGTTCTTTGTTAAAAGATTATATTGAATGAACACAAACTTCTTGAGACCGCCCATTGGCTGAGAGCCCGCTTCTCTTAGAAAGACGTGCACCTACTACATCAGAGGTGACAACTTTTCTGACAGTTGTCACATATGCAGTCTTGCAGGGACCAGGTCCCTTGCAATGTTCTTTGTGAGTTCTTGAGAAGACTTGCTAACTCTTTTTTTTTTTAATAAATGAATCTTCTTGTTGTTTGTCATTTTGATTATATCGACCAAAAAGAATTATTGTCCATTGGATAAAAAACCTCGTCCGTTTCTATTGGTGAAGTACGCTGACAACTTCATCAAACCACTGACAGGACAACTTTACAGTTGTACACCATTATAAATCTGGACGAGAGAACTCTGCCAGGGACCAGGTCCCTGCATTTGTGAGCCACTGAAATAGACAGTCTCGTCCGCTCTTCCTATTGGTGCAGTACACTGCACTTTTCATCTACCACCTGACATGACATCTTTACAATTGTACCCCATTTGAATCTAAACGTGAGCACTCTACCAGGAACCAGGTCCCTGTGTTTGTGAGGATCATCAAAACACCTAGAATATAACATTTTCTCCCTTTTTGATGATGACACACAAATATTCCTCACATTGAGTTTATTCATTCATTTCCCCTCTGGTTCCTTGTTAGATCTCTAAGTTTGTTAAATCATCAAAACTTAACATCAGCTCCAAAATAACATTTTCCCCCTTTTTGATGATAACAAACTTATTTACCTTCTTCCTCCTTTCACCAGTTTTCCCTATCAACATGACTCTTCAGGTAACTGGATTGGTCCCCTTATTTTCATTATCCCTGAAGTTTGTCAAATCATCAAAACTTCACATCAGTAACAAAATAGTATTTCCCCCCATTTTGATGATGACAAATTTGTTCAACTTCTTCTCCCTATCGACATGACCATGCCCTCTTCAAGTAGTTAGCATTGATTCCTCTTATCGACATAACCATGTCTTCTTCAAGTAGCTAACATCATTGATCTCATACCTTAACAATTTCCCCCCTTTTGACATCATAAAAAAGGGTTAAAGCAGTAAACCAAGTTGACAGAAATGCAGTTCAAGCAAATTCATGGCCACTTGGGCAACACTGAGCATGAGTAAAAATGAATAAAGTAATGAGACAAGTCAGTAGAAACAAGGCATTTTTCATTCAAAAATAAAAGATCAGCAATCAAAGCATTGCACATATAATTATGAATGAGAACCAGATAATGCCCACTAAGTTTCGATAGAAAACGAGGAGGACTGATACGAGAGTTTAGAAAGAGAGGGAATGGAGCAAGGGATTGAAAGAATAAAATTAGTTCACATTCTTCGCTGCCCAACCTTCATGGTGAACATCCAGGGCTGCCAGTTTTTTTTTTTTCAACCTGGTCCTTGTGATTGTGCTGTTTCAGAAGCTGAGCCTTAAGGCAAACCATTTCAATATCCATGTTAGCAATAACAACTATCATAGCTTCCAACACAAGCCTGAGTTTCTCATGATAAAAAGATTGATGAAATCAAACTTACTCAAGGCCTCCGAGATGAATAAAACAATAATTGAGAAACCATTTCAATTTTTTTTTCGTTTTTCTATTTTTTTTTGTTTCAAGGTCAAAACACCCTTCCATTTAGAATACTTTGATTTCTCAGAGTCTCAACCCTTTCCTTTTTGAACATCATCTCTTCCACCTTATTCTTTTTTCTTGCTGGACCTGGTCCCTCTTCATACTCAAAAATTTCTTCATCAAGAAATTCTACAGTAGGAACAAAGGGTTTACACATTTGACGTGTTTTTTTTCTGGAAGGGGTTTTGAATTTTCTGGGGAGATGGAAAGAACTATGAAGTATAAAGGAAGTGAAAGGGTGAATCATGTGAAAGGAAGTGTCATCTTGGCATTCAAAAGATGGGACAGCGATTAGATACGTGGATGACAAACATGTGGCAATTGCAACGGTTCTTATGCATAACTCAAAATACAATGTTAAGAGTGCTAACCTTCGAGAACGACCCAAGTCCCTCTCTGTAGGTTGAATGTGATTGCCTAGATCTGTCCTCCCTTTTCCTTCAACCCTTTTGCCATGTGTGTATACCTACAAAGGTATGAGACTAAAGTGGCTAAAACATATATAACTGAAAAACAATGATACATGCTCCCTTTGCATATTCATGAGAGAGTTGATTGCTTCAGGCATGATCCATTCAAAAATGTTTCAGCATTCCAAACTTCAGTTTGATTATCTTGGCCAAGTCTTCTAAGAGCTTCAAGCTGCTGCTTGATCCATAAGATTGAGCCCATCAAGCTGCACCTTCTACATACTCTGCCTTAGTTGTTGAAAGAGCAACTGAATCTTGTCTTTTAGTTCCCCGTGAATGAGAGATCAGCCTAGAAAATGATCCATTTTGAGGTACTTTTTCTATCAACTTCATATCCAGCATAATCAACATCATCAAATTCCTCCAAATAAAAAAGTCTCCTGATGGGCATAATAGGACCGCGTCCCCAGTCTTCTTCAAATGTCTCAAGAGTTTCTTAGCAGCCTTCAAATGTGATTATTTTGTACAAGTATGGAGTCTTCCAGCTTCAAGTTAGTTCTTGTGGGAGTATGAGTTGTCTTGGAATCCATGATATGAAACTTCTTCAGCAGCTTCTCTAAGCTGGAACTAGGTCCATGTTCTTGACAAATTTGTCCTTGCTTAGAGCTTTCGTGAAGATGTCAGCCACTTGATTTTCCATTTTGCAAAGCTTTATGATGATATTACCCCCCCTCCCCCCCCCCCCCCCCCGCCCTTTAACATTGTCTTGACTTCAAGTATTTTAAGACTTTTGAGCAGCTCCTTGATAAACCTTTCTTGACAAACAAGGGTGTCTTTGGAAGTTTGCTTGATCTACAACTCCAAGAAGAAATTTAATTCTTCCATTATGTTCACTTCAAAACTCACTATTCATGAGTGCAACAAACTCTTCACACAACACCTTAAAGGTTTCTTCAAAGATGATATCATCAATATGTACTTGAATAATCAGCAACTCCCTTCCTTGTGATTTTAAAAAGAGGATTTTGTCAATTTTACCTCTTTGAAACCATTGTTGAAGAGGAACTTGAACAACCTGCTAGCTGGTTGGGGAACCGAGTGTCATACTTTGCTCCTTTCAAACTGAGATTGATCATCATCTTCATTCTCACCTTCAGAATTCACATTATCAGTTTGAATTGCATCATCTTTGTTCACTATTATCTACCGGACCAGGTCCCTCATCAAGTTCATCATTTGCATCAGCTTCCTTGGGGTTGTTGGATTCATGAAGAGGATATTCTTCAGCAAGCTCACTGTTTAGACCATCTCTCTGAATCTGAAGCATCTCTTCCATCTTAGAATCTTCCTTGTTTCGCAACTTACTTCTCAATTCTTCTAGACTCATCAAAAATCACATGACCATTTTTTTTAATGCACACATTTTTATATACCGAATAAGCCTTGCTGGAGAAGAATATCCCACAAATACTCTTTCAACATCATTGGGATTACAACTCTCAATATCATCATTTTGGTCACAAAACATAAACTATTCACCATTTCAGCCCGAAAGTTCTTTAAAAGATTAAAAGCCTGCTTACTCCACCTGAAGGATGGTCTGATCTTCTTTTCTGTAACACAAGTATTTCAAACTTGTCACATGCAAATTTTATTTTAGGCAGACCACGGACCGGGTCCTTTGACACAAGTTTGTGCAGTAGAGAAGCACTTACATGAGCAGGTCTTTCATGTCATACCTCAACATTCTCACTTTGAGCACTAAGGCAAGTGAGACTGTCACTACAGGCAGTATTCAGATCAGCAATATACATGTTCTTGCATCTCTTTTCTGTTAAGATCATCACCCGAGAGAGCAAGTTTGTGACAACACATTTTTTTGATAAGAACTTAACTTCATTTCATTCATCACAAATTTGTGAAACACTTGAAAGATTGTACTTCAACCATTGACATAGTACACATCATCAATGGTGCGTTCCATAGACTTCCCAAACATGCCTACACCAATAATATACCCTTTCTTGCCATCGCCAAATGAGACACCTCCACCTTGAAGTGCCTTGACAGAGAGGAAGTTTTCAATTTCCCAGTCATGTGCTTTGAGCATCCGCTATTCATGAACCAACACTGACTGCTGCTACGTCCTCTCACTTGAATACTATAGTTAGCCTTGGGAACCCATTTGAGACGGAGTTCCCAATAAGCAGATAAATGAGTGATAAGAGAATTCTTTGTCCAGTGAGGAAGACTGATTTTCTTCAACTTAGGACCAGAAGCAAGAACAGGTCCCTTCTTCTGTTTCTTCCTCTGTTTGGAATAGTTAGATGAACTTCTTTCATATTTTTTCAAAACAGGACAATCTTTCTTAAGATGTCCATCTCGACCATAATGCACATATAGCAAATTATCAACATCAAAAATTATTTTGCTGTGAGGATTGTATGGGGGATCTATCTTCTCACAACCCATCCCTCTTCTACTGTTGTTGCCTTGACCAATTAGATTTGTAAGAATCATAGAGGAATTCGTCCATTTGAGGGATTTTTCCAGTTCCTCTTTTACATAGACCAGGTCCCTCTCCAGCGCAAAATTTTTCTCCAGAGATAATTTCATATTCATTTCAGCAGTGTGCAACTTATTTTCAAGCTCTAGCTGCAAGTTGTTGGCCTCGTTCTTTCCTTTAGAAACTGTAGTAGTCACCCTTTTTATCTTTTCCTTTAGTTCTAGATTTTCAGCTTCTAGAACAACCATTTGATTTTTAATATCACATATTTGGGCAACTAAAACAATTTTTCCATCTTGAGAGATGTCTAGGCTATTGTTCACGAGGTCATTCTCAGTCGTTAGATCACTTATCAAATCAAGTAGTACAACAACTAGCTTTCTCAATTTACTAGTAGAAATTGTATTCAAGTTTTTCTTGAAGTATGATAGAGCTGCCTTTTCATCAGCATCTTCCTCATTTGACTTTGCCATGAAAGCATCATCAGAGTGTTCAGAATCATCTGAATCACTTGCGGAAATTTCCTATGATAAACATTTTCTCTTCTGCTTGACTTGTACGGACTTGTTCCCCCTCTTTGTCTTTAGCTTCTCCAGTCTTCACATATTCCCTGTGGTCAACTTTGTGCATATGACAGTCTCTAATGGACTAACCTAGTTGGTCACACTTGTAACACACGTCATTAGAGCTTGTATCACTGTCATGATTTTGTTTCTTCTGATTAGCCTCATCAATCAAATTTGTCCCCTTGTCTTCTCCCTTAAGAATGAGACCCTCCCTTTTTCTGTGAATCTCATGAACTTGGAGATGTTCAAATAGTGCATTCAAAGTCACCACGTCAAGATCCCTTGTGTCTTCGCCAAACGCAAATTCATTTGTCCAAGATCTGGGAAAAATTTCCAGTATCATAGAGACTTGCTTGCACACAGGTACATGTTCTTCAAGGAACATAAGATCATTGGTGATGGTAGAGAATGTGGTATGCAGTTCATGGATAGATTCACCTTTTTTTATGGTGAAACTTTCAAACTGAGCAGTAAAGAGATCTATCTAAGATTTCCTTGTTTCCTCAGTACCCTCATGCATTGTTCTCAATAGATCCCAAATTTCCTTGGCTGACCCACAAAATGAGATCAGATCGTATTCATTTATACTAATCCCACACATCAGTAGTTTCCTAGCTTTGTGGTTTTTCTCGACTAATCTTTTGTCAGAGTCAATATATTGTTGTTGAGTTTTGCGAATGACTCTTGTGAGCTCTCCATCTTTAACCTCCATAATTGGCACATCACGACATTCACAAATAATGTTTCATACCTCAATGTCCTCAGCCATGAGATAGTCACTCATTTGAATCTTCCACCATCTATAGAACTCACCATCAAACAGAGGTGGTCTTTTGGGGGACTGACTTCTTTGCAGGTTCAGTGGTGTCGCCATTTCTCACAGGAACATCCCTCTTGGTGTTAACCAGATAGAGAGCCCAAGCGCTGATACTAATTGTTGGAATGTATGCGTCCACTATCAGTCAACAGACCAGGTCCCTTGACTCAGCAAGAACAGTAGCTGAAGTAAAAGTGTAGAAAATAAGTTGCATAAAGTAAATCAGGCACAATTATTTTACTTGGAAACCTCCTTGCTCAAGGGAGTAAAACCACGACCTGTCACACATGATTTTCAATTGTTTTCACTAATCTTCTCAAGCAAAAGTGAAACACATATTACAACCACCAATGAGATTAAACTCTTAATCTCAACACTAAGTAATACACCTATTACTTACTGAGCCTGAGAAATAATCATATTGCCCACTAAACCAACTAACTCTAGTTGATCTACACGTTAAGAACCCCACAAGGCTAACTCTAGCCAACAACTCTGATTTCCAAGACATGAGATTAGACGAGCAGCAACTTTGCTGCACCACACATCAACTAACTCTAGTTGGCACTCCTAGGCAACTCTACCCAAGAGAACATTAAACAATGATATAACAAGGATTGACCAAAACATAGATGATTCGACTAACTAACCCTAGTTAATACGACTCAAACTAAATACTTAGACAAGCATGATCTACTATCCTTTATAACTTAGGAGTAGATTTACAATGTAAGCACATAAGGCACAAAGCTCAACATACAACAAAGACTCTTCTTCACTCTATCAGGTCTCTTTGTTGAGTTGAGTAGTGTTCTTCCTTGAAGATGGTCTTCTCTTTGTAAGCTTAAGAATTTTGTTTGCCAAATCTAAGTTTGTGTTTTTTGTTAAGAGATTATATTGAATGAACACAAACTTCTTGAGACCGCCCATTTGCTGAGAGCCTGCTTCTCTTAGAAAGACGTGCACCTACCACATCAGAAGTGGCAGATTTTCTAACAGTTGTCTTGTCATCCTTTAACATGCGCAGTCTTGCAGGGATCAGGTCCCTTGCAATGTTCTTTGTGAGTTATTGTGAATACTTGCTAACACTCTTTTTTTTTTTTGAATGAATGAAACTTCTTGTTGTTTGTCATTTTGATTATATCGACTAAAAAGAATTATTGTCCATTAGAGAAACAACCTCGCTCGTTTCTATTGGTGAAGTACACTAACGACTTCACCAACCCACTGACAGGATAACTTTATAGTTGTACACCATTATAAATCTGGACTAGAGAGCTCTGCTAGGGACCGGGTCCCTACATTTGTGAGTCACTGAAACAGACCGTCTCGTCCGCTCTTCCTATTGGTGCAGTACACTGCACTTTTCACCTACCACCTGACATGACAACTTTACAGTTGTACCACATTTGAATCTGGACGAGAGAATTCTGCCAAGGACCGGGTTCCTGCATTTGTGAGGATCATTAAAACACCTAGAATATAACAAAGCTTTATATGAACTAAAGCAAGTTTCTAGCTACAGCTTGGTACAATCGAATGGATAATGACGTGTTAGACTAAGGCTTGGATTAAAGCTTAAGTGAATTAATCTTTTATGTCAACAAACTTGGTTCTAACATTTTTATTATTGTTCTATATGTCGATCGATGAAATACTTGTGACAGAAAATAATATTATGCTAATTGAAGAATTCAAGAAGAAGATGGTAAAAGTCTTTTACATGATAAATTTTGGAAACATGACTTACTTTCAGAGAATGGTTATTATGAAGACACTGAATGAAGTCATTATTTGTTAGAAAAATAAATATATGAAAGAGTTCCTAAAAAAAATTGAAATGCAAGAGCATGAGTACATACTTGTATGAATAAAAAAGAAAAACTAAAAAAAATTATGAAGTTATAAAGCTGAATTAGGCCTCATTTGTTTTCATTAAGATTAAGACTTCTGAATCTGAATACATGTCTGAATATTAAGATTTGCATTAAGAGCTAGGTGTCTAGATCTGAATACACATCTGAATATTAAGATGCACTCTCCAAATCTGAGCACTGAATGATTACTATTTGTTTTCAATATCTGAATGTGCATATGAAATCAAACATCATATTAATAAAATGTTATAAAAACTTCATTTCAACAAAAAATATTAATTTTTGATCAAAAAAATATCTTAATCATCAAGCATAACATTAAAAATAATCAAGAATAATTTTTTTATAGACACAATATAATATAAAAAAGTTCAATAAGTATGATAGATAATAATCAAAAATAATAAATAAGGTATCACATCATCAACGCCTATCATAAATTTCTCAAGGGCTTTATCCATAATCTTCAAAGGAGAAGCATTTGTTAGCTCATGTTGGAATGTATGTGTCCACTATCAGTCAAGGATCAGGTCCCTTCACTCAGCAAGAACAGTAACTAAAAATGTGCAGAAAATAAACAACTGGAAGTAAGATTTGCACAAGTGTTTTACGTGGAAACCTCCTTGCTCAAGGGAGTAAAACCTCGACCTGTCTCACAGGACTTTTCAAACTGCTTTCACTAATCTTCACAAGTAAAAGTAAAACGTAGTTTACAATTTGAGATTAACCTGCTAATCTCCACACTAAGTAATATCACCTATTACTCAACCGAGCCTAAGTAGATACAACATTGCTCACTATACTAACCCTCACTGATTAATATAGACTTTTTACCTAAGACACAAAGTTACCCCTAACTATGTTCTTACAAGACTCCAAGAAAGTTTTGAAGCATTTCTAACAAGAGTGAAACGAATCCTACAAGTTAAGTACAAATACAAATAATCAAGAACAACAACTGGTATAGAAAGCACTCTTTTTGTTGATCAGGTCCTTGTTGTATATGTTCTTGTGCTTGAGTTCTTCCTTGAAGATGACTTTCTTCTTTATTAGCTTGTGAGTTTTTTGCTTGCCAAATCTTGAGTTTGTGTTTTGATGGAAGAGACTATATTAAAATGAACACAAACTCCTTGGGACCGCCCATTGGCTGAGAGCCTGACTTCTCTGTAAAGACGTGCACATGTCACATCAGAAGTGACAGCTTTATAGCTGTTCTGTCTTCCTTTCACGTACGCAATCTTGCAGGGACCAGGTACCTTACAGAATTTTCTTAGTAAGTTCTTGAGAAGACGTGTTGGCTCTCTCTCCTTTTGAATGAATGAATTAATTTGTTATTTGTCATGTTAATTAAGTCAACCATAAGGAGTTATTGACCGTTGGACATCAACCTTGTCGATTCTGATTGGTGTAGTACACGAACAACCTCACCAACTTCTGAGACGACAACTTTCCAGTTGTACCCCATTATAGATCTGGAGGAGAGAACTCAGCCAGGGACCAGGTCCCTACATTTGTAAGACACTGAAATAGATAATCTCATCCGCTCTTTCTGTTAGTGTAGTACACTGCGCTTTTCACCTACCACCTAACATGACAACTTTACAGTTGTACCTCATTTGAATCTAGACGGGAGCACTCTGCCAAGGACCAGGTCCCTGCATTTGTGAGGATTATCAAAACACCTAGAATATAACATTTCCCCCCCTTTTGATGATTACACACAAATATTCCTCACACTGAGTTTATTCATTCATTTCACTGTCATCAGTCCCAATAACAAGGATCTGGTTCCCTGTTAGATCTCTAAGTTTGTTAAATCATCAAAACTTAGCATCAGTTCCAAAATAACATTTTCCCCTTTTTTGATGATAATAGACTTATTCATCAGTTCCATTATCAATAAGAACTCTTCAGATAACATGAGTTTCATCATCCCGAAAGTTTGTCAAATCATCAAAACATCAAAATAGCATTTCCCCCCTTTTTTATGATGACAAACTTGTTCAACTTCTTCCCCTTATCAGCAACATGACTAGGTCTTGTTCAAGTAGTATTAATTCCCCCTATCGGCATGACCATGTCCTCTTCAAGTAGCTAGCATTTATTCCCCCTATCGGCATGACCATGTCCTCTTCAAGTGCTACATTTATTCCCCCTATCGGCATGACCATGTCCTATTCAAGTAGCTAACATTATTGAACTCATACCTTAACAATTTTCCCCCTTTTGACATCATAAAAAAAGGTTAAAGCAGTAAACCAAGTTGACAGAAATGCAGTTCAAGCAAATTCATGGCCACTTCGGCAACACTGAACATGAGTAAAAATGCATAAAGTAATGAGACAAGTCAGTAGAAACAAGGCATTTGTAATTCATAATTACAAGATCAACAATCAAAGCATTGCACCTATCATTACGAATGAGAACCAGACAATGCCCACTCAGTTTCGATAGAAAAAGAGGAATGAGGACTAACATGAGAATTTAGGAAGAGAGGGGTTGACTTAGAAGCAAGAGATTGAAAGAATAGAATTAGTAGATCATATCCCTTAGCATGTTTTTTTTCTCAGAATCTTTCTTAAAGTTCAGCATGCTTTGCTACCCATGCTTCATGTGGAACCTTCAAGGCTGCCAGTTTTTTTTTCAACTTGGTCCCTCTAATAGTGTTGTTTCAGAAGCTAAGCCTTTAGGTAAACCGTTTCAGTATCCCTGTTAACAAAAGCAACTGTCATAGCTTCCAACACTAGCCTGAGTTTCTCATAACAGAAAGATTAGTAAAATCAAACTTACTCCAGGCCTTTGAGAAGAATAGATTAATAATTGAGGAACCAAAAAGGAAAATTTCATTTCAAACATTTTTTTTTCATTATTATTATTATTATTTAAACAGACACCCTCATTTTCAAAATACTTTGAGTTCTCTTAATATCAACTTCTCCCATTTGAAAATCATATTTTCCACTTCTTCCTTTTGATTGGTGGACCTGGTCCCTCTTCATACTTAAAAACATCTTCATCATAAAATTCTCCAGTAAGAACAAAGAGTTTAACAATTTGAAGTGTTTTTGAGAGAGGAGAATAAAGAGTTTCAAAAAACTCTGATATTTGGAAGGAAAATTGAATTTTCTGGGGAGATGGAAAGAAATATGGAATATAAAGGAAATGAAACGGGTGTATCATGTGAAAGGTGTCATTGGTATTCAAAAGATGGGGCAGTGGTCAGATACCTGAAGGACAGACATGTGGCAATTTCAACAGTTCTTATGCATAATTCAAAATGCAACGTTAAGAGTGCTAACCTTCGAGAATGAACCAGGTCCCTCTCTGTAGTTTGAATGTGATTGCCTAGAGCTGTCCTGACTTCTCCTTTCCTTCTACCCTTTCTCCATGTGTGTATACCTACAAAAGGTATGAAACTGAATTTGCTAAAACATACCTAACTGAAAAGCAAAGATACCTGCTCCCTTTGCATAGTCATGAGAGGATTGATTGCTTCAGGCATGTTCCGTTCAATAAGGTTTCAGCATTGCCAACTTCAGTTTGATTATCTTAGCCAAGTCTTCTAAGAGCTCCAACATACTGCTTGATCAACAAGATTGAGCACATCAAGCTGCACTTGCTACATTCTCTGCCTCAGTTGTTGAAAGAGCAAATGAATCTTGCCTTTTCGTTCCCCATGAGTGAGAGATCAACCAATAACATAATACACTCCTGAGGTACTCTTTCCATTAACTCGATACCTAGCATAATCAATATCACATGTTCCTCCAGATCAAAAAGGCTCTTGGTGGACAGAATAGAACCATGTCCTTGTTTTCTTTAAGTGTCTTTGGATTCTCTTAGCAGCCCTCAAATGTGATTCCTTTGTACAAGAATGGAGTCTCTGAACCAGGTTCATCAGCATCCAGCATCAAGTTAGTGCCCATGAGAGTATGAATTGTCTAGGCATCCATAACATGAACTTTTTCAGATGCTTCTCTAAACCAGTACAGGTCCCTGTCTTTGGTCAGACATCAATTTCCCTGAACGCTGTGCTATCTTCTTCCCTGTAGCTAAGTCCATATGAGTGTATACAACTGGTGCTTTCTTAGGGCTTTGGTGAAGATGTCATCCACTTGATCTTTTATTTTGCAAAACTTCATGATGGCATTATCCCTCTTTATCATTGTCTTGACTTCAAGTACGTTAAGTTATTTGAGCAACTCATTGACGTACTTTTCTGGACAACCGAGGGTACCTTTAGAGGTTTACTGAATCTATAGCTCTAAGAAGAAATTTAATTCTTCCATTTTGCTCACTTCAAAACTCATTATTCATGAGTGTTGCAAACTCTTCGCACAACACCTCAAAGGTTGCTTCAAAGATGACATCATCAATATGTACTTGAATAATCAACAATTTCTTTCCTTGTGATTTCAAAAGAGGTTTTGTCAATTTTACCTCTTTTGAAGCCATTGTTGAGGAGGAATTTGGATAACCTATCAGCTTGTTGGGGAACCGAGTGTCATACTTTGCTTCTTTCAAACTGAGCTTGATCAACTTCTTCATTCTCACTTTCAGAATTCACATTATCAGTTTGAAATGCACCATATTTGTTCAGCACTGTCTAACGGACCAGGTACCTTATCATGTTCATCATCTGCATCAGCTTCTTTGAGATTACTGTATTCATGAAGAGGATGTTCTTCAACAAGCTCACTATTAAAACTGTCTTTCTGAATCATAAGCAATCCTTCCATTTCACAATCTTCTTTCTTTTGCAACTTCTCAACTCTTCCAGACTCATCAAAAAATCACATGACCACCTTTTTATACAACCGATAAGCCTTGCTGGCAAAAGAGTATACCGCAACTATTCTTTCATCAATATTGAGATCAAACTTCTCAATATCATCCTTTTGGTCACAAAACATGTAGTGTTCACCACTTCAGCCCGAAAGTTCTTTGAAATATTAAAATCTTGCATATTCCACCTGAATGATGGTCTGATTTGCTTCTCTTCAACACCATCGTAACAACCTTTGTCATCTGCAAATTTCATTTTGAGCAGACCGAGGACCAAGTCCTTTGACAAAAGTTTGTGCAGTAGAGAAACACTCACATGAGCACGTCTCTCGTGTCATACCTCAGCATTCTTACCTTGAGCACTAAGGCAAGTTAGACAGTCACCACGAGCAGTATTCAGATCCGCAATATACATGTTCTTGCATCTCTTTTCTGTCCAGATCATCACCCGAGAGAGCAAGTTTGTGACACCACATTTATCTGATAAGAGCTTAACTTTATTTCATTTATCACAAATCTGTGAAACATTTAAAAGATTGTACTTCAACCATTGACATAGTACACAATTTAAAAAGAGTGTTTCACATACTTTCAAGTCCTACCTACACCAAGAACGTACCATTTCTTGCCATTTGCCAAAAGAGACACCTCCACCTTTAAGTTCCTTGAGAGAGAGGAAGTTTTGTAGCCTTCTTAGTCATGTGCTTTGAGTATCCACTATTCATGAACCAACACTGACTGTTACTACTTCCTCTCACTTGCAAATCAAATCATTGTTAGCCTTGGGAACCCATTTGATACGGAGTTCCCAATAAGCAGATAACAGAGTGATAAGAAAATCTTTTGTTTAGTGAGGCATACTGCTTTTCTTCAACTTAGGACCATAAGAAGGACCAGGTCCCTTCTTCAGTCTATTCCGCTTTTTGGAATAGTTTAACGAACTTCCTCCATACTTTTTCAACACAGGACAATCTCTCTTAAGACTTCCATCTCGACCACAATGCACACACAACAAATCATCAGTATCAGAAACAAATTTGATGTGAGGATTGTATTGGGGAAAGATCTTTTCGCAGCCCAGCCCTCTTTTACTATTGTTTCCTTGACCAAGTAGATTTGTAAGTATCTTAGAGGAATTGGTCCATTTGAAGGATTTTTCAAGTTCCTCTTTTACACGGACCAGGTCCCTCTCCAACTCAAGATTGCTTTCTAAAGCCAATTCCATCTTCATTTCAACAGTATGCAACTTATTTTCAAGCTCCAGCTGCAAGCTGCTTGCCTCGTTCTTTCCTTTAGAAACGGTATTACTTACCCCTTTCATCTTTTCTTTCAGTTCTAGATTTTGAGCTTCTAGAACAACCATTTGATATTCAATATCAGATATTTAGTTAACTAAAGCAATGTTTCCATCTTGAGAGATGTCTAGACTATTGTTCACGAGATCATTCTCGGTTGTTAGCTCACTTATCAAATCAAGTAGTACAACAACTAGCTTTCTCAATTTACTGGTAGACAAAGTATTCAAGTTTTGTGTGAAATATGATAGAGTTACCTTTTCATCATCATGTTCCTCATCTGATTTTGCCATGAGGGCATCATTAGAGTGTTCAGAATCATCTGAATCACTTGAGGAATTTTCCCATTCTGCCATGCCTGGAAAAAAGGTCTCTTTTCTTCTTAGCTTGTCACGGACCTGGTCCCCCTCTTTTTCTTCACTCTTGAGACTTAGACCCTTCCCTTTTCTGTGCATCTCATGATCTTGAAGATGCTCAAATAGTGTACACAATGTCACTACTTCAAGCTCTCTTGTCTCATTGTTGATCACAAGGTCATTTGTCCAAGATCTGGGAAGAATTTCCAGTATCTTGGAGACTTTCTTGCACATGGGCATTGGTTTTTCAAGGAGCATGAACTCGTCTGTAACGATGGAGAATCTTGTGCGCATTTCATGAACAAATTCACTTTCTTTCATGGTGAAACTTTCGAACTAAGCAGTAAAGAAATCTAGCTTAGATTTCCTTGTTTCCTCAGTGTCATCATAGGTAGCTCTCAGCATATCCCATATTTCTTTGGTTGATTCGTATGATGAGATCATATTGTATTCGTTCATTCCAATGCCGCACATCAGCAATTTCTTGGCTTTATAATTTTTCTGGACAACTTTTTTGTCGGAGTCAGTATATTGTAGATGAGTTTTAATAAAGACTCTAGTGATCTCTCCATCCTTAATCTCAATGGTTGGCACGTAAGGACCTTCCTGTATGACGTCCCATACCTCAACGTCCTTAGCTATGAGATAGTCTCTCATTCGAATCCTCCAGTGTCTATAGAATTGACCCTTAAAAAGAGGAGGCCTTGCAGGGGACTGACTTCTCTGCCTGTTTAGTGGTGCATCCATTCCTTCAGGATCTTTTCTTTTCTTGGTGTTAACCAGATAGAAAAGTCAAGCTCGGATACCACTTGTTGGAATGTATGCGTCCACTATCAGTCAAGGACCAGGTCCCTTGACTCAGCAAAAACAGTAACTAAAAATATGCAGAAAATAAACAATTGGAAGTAAGATTTGCATAAGTGTTTTACGTGAAAACCTCCTTGCTCAAGGGAGTAAAACCACGACCTGTCTCACAGGACTTTTCAAACTGCCTTCACTATTCTTCACAAGCAAAAGTAAAACGCAGTTTACAACTTGAGATTAACCTGCTAATCTTCACACTAAGTAATATCACCTATTACTCAACCGAGCCCAAGAAGATATAACACTACTCACTATACTAACCCTCACTGATTAATTAGACTTTTGACCGTAAGACACAAAGTTACCCCTAACTATGTTCTTACAAGACTCAAACAAAGTTTTGAAGCGTTTCTAACAAGAGTGAAACAAATCCTACAAGTTAAGTACAAATACAAATACTCGAGAACAACAGCTGGTACAGAAAGCACTCTTTCTATTAATTAGGTCTTTGTTATATGTGTTCTTGTGCTTGAGTTCTTTCTTGAAGATGGCTTTCTTCTTTTTTAGCTTGTGAGTTTTTAGCTTGCCAAATCTTGAGTTTGTGTTTTGTTGGAAGAGACTATATTAAAATGAACACAAACTCCTTGGGACCGCCCATTGGCTGAGAGCCTGCCTTCTCTGTAAAGACGTGCACCTATCACATTAGAAGTGACAGCTTTACAGTTGTTATGTCATCATTTCACGTATGCAGTCTTGCAGGGACCAGGTCCCTTACAGACTTTTCTTAATAAGTTTTTGATAAGACATGTTGGCTCTCTCTCCTTTTGAATGAATGAATTAATTTGTTGTTTGTCATGTTAACTAAGTCAACCATAAGGAGTTATTGACCGTTGGACAGCAAACTCATCGATTCTGATTGGTATAGTACACTGACGACCTCACCAACTTCTAAGGCGACAACTTTCCAGTTGTACCCCATTATAGATCTGGACAAGAGAACACAACCAGGGACCAAGTCCCTACATTTGTGAGACACTGAAACAGATAGTCTCGTCCGCTCTTCTTGTTGGTGCAGTACACTGCGCTCACTGCGCTTTTCACCTACCACCTGACATGACAACTTTATAGTTGTACCCCATTTGAATCTAGACGAGAGCACTCTGCCAGGGACCAGGTCCGCATTTGTGAGGATCATCAAAACACCTAGAATATAACAACTCCTTTGTCAATTTCTAATAATCATCTGCCTCTGCTTTCTCTTCCACCTCTAAACCCCACAAAAATATTACAAAATAATTTAATAAATCATTTTCATTACAAAAAGTAGCAGTAAATCACACAAATTACTAAAAATCTATTAGCAACAATTGTTGCTCCTGCTAATGGAACTAATGGCTTCATAGCCAAACTCCTTCGAGTAAAATACACTGCTTTTAATGGAATTCGAGACCGATCCATTGGTTGAGTGATACCCATTTGTGAAACTACAAAAAAAATATCAGCAAATTAGACCAAAAAATGAAACCTAGATGATAAATTTCTCTGATCTTCATCACATTAACACTTTTAAGGGTAAAAATTGAAACTTTAGGAACCCAAACAAAGAAATAACAAACCTAGATGTTAAAATTCTCTGATCTTTATCACATTTACTATTTTAAGTGCAAAAACTAAAAATTTGAGAACCAAAGCAAAAAAAAAAAAGGAAGAAAGTTTGTACTTGTGAGAGCAAAAGTCAGGCAAAGACCGAGAGAGGCGATACATTATTATTCCATAACTTATTAAATAAGTATGAATGGTGTTAAGACTCTCCTGCAGATCTGGTCCGTTCAGACCTTTTCAGGTTCATTAAGAGGCTTTTTGAAAAAAAGAAACAAATGGACTTAATGCATTGAATTTGAATCATTCAGATTCACCTAAAAACCAAACACACTTAATGGGCTGAATCTGAATGATTAAGATTTAGACCTCCATTAAGTGCGAACAAATGATCAGGCCTTAGTTGATGAGGCAATATATTGAAGCTTAATTAATAATTGGATGTTTGATGTATTTTATAGCAAAAAGACATGTTATTTTATTTCTTGCGAGTATTTTGTCCTAATTTTTTAAATAGTGCTAATGAGTTGCACATGATGACTTTCAAAAGGTGGTTAGGTATATTAAAAAAACTCTAACTAACATATAGCATCAAAATTAGGAAAAGTGTTATAAAATAAAGACTAAGGACTAAAATTAAACTAATAACAACCAAGAAAGGAAGAATATAGTAGAGAGATAAAATAGGAAACGTTGTATCTTTCTTATTTTCTGTGTTTTTCCATACAAGTTACAATGCCTTTTATAGGCATAAAAAAGGTATAATGGACATTCATTAATCCATTTACAACACTCCCCCTTGGATGTCCATGTAAAATAAAATTCTTAGTATAGTAACAAGTATAAATAGTTGTTACTAATACACATTACTTTGCTGCCTCATTAAAAACCTTATCAGGAAAACCCAGTGGGATAAAATCTTGATTAAGGAAAAGAGAGTACAACACGTATTTTACTCCCCCGATGAAAACCACGATTCAGTTGTCCAAGTTTTCTCATTTCAATCATGTATACCATCTTCTCGAAAGTTGCAGTTGGCAAAGACTTGGTGAATAAATCAGCCACATTATCACTTGAACGAATCTGATGTACATTGATATCACCATTCTTCTGGAGCTCATGTGTGTAGAAAAACTTCAGTGAAATGTGTTTCGTTCTATCTCCTTTTATGAATCCTCCCCTGAGTTGTGTTGTGCATGCTGCATTATCCTCATATAAAATTGTGGGTACTTTGTCACATTTCAAACCATATTTTTCTCGAATAAGGTGTATTATGGACCTTAACCACACACATTCTCGGCTCGCTTCATGAATAGCTATTATCTCAGCATGATTTGATGAAGTGGCCACAATAGACTGTTTCGTAGATCTCCAAGATATGGCAGTACCCCCACATGTGAATACGTAACCTGTTTGAGATCTAGTTTTTTGTGGGTCAGATAAATATCCTGCATCAACATAACCAACAAGGTCTGGACTGCAATTGTTAGAATAGAATAAGCACATATCGATAGTCCCCTTTAGATATCGCAATATGTGTTTGATTTAATTCGAATGTCTCCTAGTAGGAGCAGAACTATATCTTGCTAACAAATTAACCGAAAAGGTTATATTAGGACTTGTAGTGTTTGCAAGATACATTAGTGCACCAATTGCACTAAGATATGGTACTTCAGGACCAAGAATTTCCTCATTCTTTTTCTTGAGGTCGAAATGGATCTTTACTCACACAAGTGATCGAACAACCATTGAAGTACTTAATGGGTGTGCTTCATCCATATAAAATCTTTTCAATACCTTTTCTGTGTACGCAGATTGATGAACAAAAATACCGTTTGTCAAATGCTCTATTTGCAAATCAAGACATAATTTTGTCTTTTCGAGATCTTTCATCTCAAATT
The DNA here is from genome assembly GCF_900185275.1 of Solanum verrucosum. Taxonomy (NCBI): domain Eukaryota; kingdom Viridiplantae; phylum Streptophyta; class Magnoliopsida; order Solanales; family Solanaceae; genus Solanum; species Solanum verrucosum. The sequence continues at coordinate 336,815 of NW_026020215.1, forward strand.
CGTTCTTTAAATAATCGATTGCCCTATGAAGTTCCATTGTAGTTCCAATAAGATTTATGTCGTCGACATAAACAACAAGTACAACAAATTTTGATATTGTTTTATTTATAAACACACATGGGCAAATCTCGTCATTTATATAACCTTTCTTAGATAAATACTCACTAAGACGGTTATACCACATGCGTCTAGATTGCTTCAAACCATACAATAATCTTTGCAATCTAATTGAGTACATTTCCTGAGACTTTGAACTGTATGCTTTGGGCATTTTAAATCCTTCAGGAATTTTCATGTATATCTCATTATCGAGTGATCCATAAAGATAGGCTTTAACCGCATCCATCAAATACATTTCAAGCCTCTCATGGATCGTGAAACTAATGAGATAACGCAATGTTATTGCATCCATAACGGGTGAGTATGTCTCTTCATAATCGACGCCAGGCCTTTGAGAAAATCCTTGTGCAACAAGGCGTGCTTTGTACCTTTGTACTTCATTTTTCTCATTCCTTTTCTGCATAAAACCCCATTTGTAGCCAACAGGTTTAACACCATTAGGTGTTTGTACTATAGGCCCAAAAACTTTGCGCTTGACAAGTGAATTCAATTCTCATTGAATTGCTTCTTGCCATTTTGGCCAATCATTTCTTTGTCGACATTCTACAACAGATTGAGGTTCAAGATCCTCACTATTTTGCATAATTTTTTATGCAACATTGTATGCAAAAACATAATCCATCGCTATTTCTGATCGATTTCGATTTATTTCATCATCACTTGATTTTATGGATAGTTCATTATTTTCTTGAGTCTCAAGCTCATTGATCCCTTCAAGGATACCAGAATTACTCACATCTTGACTTTCTATGTGAGGTTTTTTCATAGTGTCATTTTGACCTTTTAATTTTCTTTTTCTAGGATTTTGATCCTTTGAACCTAATGGTCTACCACAATTCAGGCGTGCTTTTGACTCATTAGCTATGACACTAGTAGATGGTCCTACAGGGACATCAATTCAAATTGGGACATTCTTTGCAGGAATATGTGATTTAGTAATCCTTTTCAAATCTGTAAATGCGTCTGACATTTGATTTCCAATTTTCTGCAAATGAATGATCTTTTGTACTTTTTGCTCACAAATGGAAGTATGGGGATCAAGCTGAGACAATGATGGATTTTTCCACAAAATTTCTCCTTTAATTTCACTATTTTCTCCCCCTAATTTTGGGAAAAGTGTCTCATCAAACCGACAATTTGCGAATCTGGCTGTGAACAAATCTCCAATTAGTGGTTCAAGTTAGCGAATAATAAAAGGTGATTCAAACCCAATATATATTCCTAACCTTCTTTGGGGGCCCATTTTAGTGCGATATGATGGTGCTACTGGCATATATACAGTGCGTCCAAAAGTTCTTAGATGAGATATATTGGGTTGTTGACCCAAAACCAATTGCAATGGGGAAAACTAATGATAATTTGTCGGTCTGAGAAGAATAAGTGCTGCAGCATGCAAAATTGCATGACCCCACACAGAAGTGAGTAACTTAATTTTCATAAGTAATGGTCTTGCTATCAACTGCAATCGTTTAATTAATGACTCAGCCAGACCATTTTGAGTGTGAATATGAGCTATAGGATGTTCAACTCTTATCCCAATAGATAAATAATAATCATTAAATGTCTGGGATGAAAACTCTGCAGCGTTATCAAGGCAAATGGACTTAATCTGATTATCAGGAAGCTGTGCCCGTAATCGTATTATTTGTGCCAATAATTTTGTAATGGTCAAGTTGCGAGATGACAGTAGGCACACATAAGACCATTTAGAAGAAGCATCTATCAAGATCATAAAATATCTAAATGGCCCACTTGGTGGGTGAATAGGTCCACAAATGTCCCCATGTATACGTTCCAAGAACGCAGGGGACTCAATTTTGACCTTTGTTGGTGATGGTCTCACAATTAACTTGCCTTGATAACATGCATTACAATAAAATTCACCATTTAAAAAAATTTCAAGTTCTTTAATGGATGCCCATTTGAATTTTCTATAATTTGTCTCATCATTATGGACTCAGGATGTCCACGAAGGTATTGGAATTAGTAAACCCCCGATTTACTATAGAATGTGCCTCAATTGCACTAATTTTTGTCCAATACAATCCAGAAGATAAGGCTGTGAATTTTTCTACAACATATGTCTGCCCGGAGACATTTTTGGTTATACCAAGATATTCAAGATTCATTTCATCAATTGTCTTGATATGATAACCATATTCATGAATATATTTGAAACTCAATAAGTTTCTCCGAGACTGAGGAGAAAACATAACATTATTTATTATGAGTTTAGTTCCCTTGGGTAAAATTATAATGGCTCTTCCGATGCCCTTGATCAAATTAGCACTACCATATATCGTAGTAACATTGATATTGCCCATATGTAAATGAGAAAAATATTTCTCATTTTTGAATATCGTGTATGTTGTACCAGAATCAATCAAGCAAATATCTTCATAATTTGATAATTTGCTTGGAGAATTATCCATATCTTCAAAAGTAATGAAATAAATTTATATTAAATCATTAATTATCTTTTATTAAATAATTTATAAAATATAAGAAATAATGGAAGTGTTAAAATGACATTTGAATCATTATAATGATCATGTACTAATAATGCACAAGATCTTTATCACCCAAACCTTTAACACTAAACTTTAGTTTAGTTTATTATGTCTAAAATAAGTATTAACATAATTTTTAATTTCTTGAAAGACATGACAAAAGAAAAAGTTGATTTTCCACTTACTTTATTTAGATAGTGCATTTACTTTCACTTTAAATATAACACTATATGTTTCCTTTTATAGTCACAAAATGATAAGAAGAAAATATTATCTTAATATATTTCAATTCATCTTCAAATCATTATAACATTCCAACTCACGTTTCCATAGATGTTTTAAAATGGACTCAATTAATATACATGGATAAACATGAGTACTTTAATTATTTATTTTTCACATTATGACCAGTACAAAACAACAAATATTAATAACATTATTACTAGCAAATATCAATCATGATTATTCTTCCATATCCATAGAATCGTCACCAATTAAGTGATATATATTTTTCCTTCAGGGTGTGTGAAGAAATTTGCTACATCCAAGTGTGTGATGTCAACATGATCAGTGATAAAATTAGCTTCAGGATTTTTATCCTTCTTTCTTAGTGATGCTTGGTAAAGCTCAACCAAGTGTTTAGGAGTACAATAATCACATGCATAATGACCCCTTCCACCACATCGAAAATAGTTTGTTTTAACTGTTTCATACTTCTCATCTTTACTTTTTCCCTTTTGATAGTGATTTTTATTTGGTGAATGATTAACACCGGGAAAAGGATTTCGCTCTTGGTCGTAATTACGACCACGTCCACGTCCACGACCTCTTTCACGCCTAGCGTGGTGGGCGTACACCTCATTCACTTCATGAAATGGTGTAGATCCAGTGGGACGATTCTCATGATTTTTCATCAATAAATCATTATTTTGTTCAGCCACGAGAAGGTGAGAAATCAGTTCAGAATATTTCTTGAAACCTTTTCTTGATGTTGTTGCTGTAAAAGCACATTCGAGGCATGAAATGTGGAGAACGTTTTTTCCGTCATATCAACATCACTAACCGTATCTCCACATAATTTCAATTGAGAAGTAATTCTGAACATGATAGAATTGTACTCATGGATAGACTTAAAGTCTTGTAGCCTTAAATGCAACCAATCATATCGTGCCTTTGGATGAATGACCATCTCCAAATGGCATATCTTTCTTTTAGATTATTCCACAGAACGAGTGGATCCTTGACTGTGAGATATTCAATTTTTAAAATTTCATCAATATGATGACGTAAGAATATCATTGCTTTAGCATAGTCTTGTTTCAATGCTTTATTTTCAATTTTAATGGTGTCTCCAAGACCCATTGCATCCAAATTGATTTCAGCATCCAGTACCCATGAAAAGTAGTTCTTGCCCGAACTATGAAGGGCACGAACTCAAGTTTGGTAAGATTAGCCATAATAAAAAGAAGAAAAATAATAATACCTTAGCCTTCAAATTTAGTCTTCAAACTTTGAGATGATAGAGTCTTGTGCTGATAACATGTTATAAAATAAAGACTAAGTACTAAAATTAAACTAATAACAACCAAGAAAGGAAGAATATATTAGAGAGATAAAATAGAAAACTTTGTATCTTTCTTATTTTCTGTGTTTTTCCATACAAGTTACAATGCCTTTTATAGGCATAAAAAAGGTATAATGGACATTCATTAATCCATTTACAACAAAAAGTTAGAATTTCAAATTGCTTGCTATTTTAATAGTGACTGGATTGGATCTGACGGTATAAAAAGTACCTTTTGATAATGCTTCATTTTTGGATTAGGGTTTTTCATTTTGGGGTCGGGTCAAATTTAGCTATTTTTTTGGAAAGTTCATTTTTAAAATTATTAGGAAAAAGACATAAATTCATCCCTAAAGTTGTTTCGAAAAGTCAGTTACACGCTTAAACTACTGGAGCGACCTATTACACACTTATACTATTCAAAAGTGAATTTAATACCATCCTCAAAGCTGACGTGGAAATAAAACTAAATATAAATAAATAAAGTGCGTTTGAGTTTTAAAAAAGTCAATTTTTCCCCGCCCTTACCCGTCTCCTTCATGTCACCCTACCTTTCTTCTCCACTCGATCTCGTCAAACGTAAGATACAGGTCTCACTCTTCCCCCTTACCGATTCAATTTCATTTGCGCTTTGAGTTACAGATCTGTCCATTTCTCACGTGATCCTTCACTTCTCAAATCTATTAGAAAAATGTGTTGTTCTAATTTTGTTCTTATAGTTTATCTATACTCTTCTGACTTCTAAAAATCTATATTTTTAATGTAACCATTTTACAGGCACAAGTGTTTTGGTTGTTTCTCTATGATGGAGGAAGACACCTTATTATTTTTTATTTAAGATTTTAACTGGAAAATTATTGTTTCAGATCTTATTCTTTGTCCAGATGTAATAATTTCTATCATTCCCTTTGATTTTCTCGACCATGAAAGGAATGTCTCCTCTCGATCTCGTCAATTGTAATAATTTTTTGTGGTGGGTTTGGAGATGAGTGATAAAATTAGTGATGATATGCCTTTTAATTTCAATAATGACAATAAAATTTGTAATTTTGATGTGGATGCTGAAATTTATGGTTCTAATTGTGATGAATTTCAATGGTAGTGATGTGGTTCCGATGGTGAATTAGTTAAGTTTATTATTGTTGTTATCAATTTTTTATGATGGTAGTGGTTGTGGGAAGATTCCGGTGGTGAATTTGGCTATGGGTGGTGAAATCTATGATGGTGGAGAAGTGAATTAGGTGATAATGGCAACATTAATGGCGGTGGTTTAATGGTGGGTTTGATGGTTCATAGGAAAGAAGAAGCAATTAGGTGACATGATTTTTTTTTTTGAAATCTGACGTAATTATTGATGTGGCAGTGACACGGTGGTGATGTGGCGCGAGTGTGAGACACTCTCCCATCATGTGATGGTTGTATGTACATCAGGGTTGAAATAAATTCTCTTTTAAATAATTCAGGTATGTAATAGATTGTCACAATAATTTAAGCGTGTAACTGACTTTTCGTAATAAGTTCAGGGGAAATTTATTTCTTTTCCCAAATTACTATTCAAGTAGTTGCTATGGTTGTTCCTAGTTTTAGATACGGTGTTAGCATGTTCATAGCCACTTTATTCTATCATTCAATGTGCATTTCATGTATTTAAATTTGAAGTCAAAGGTGAATAAAAATCAGATTTCCCAGTCAATTTTATTTCTTCTTTCTTTTGCAATTCCAACTTAAAGGCAAAGGTACACACAACAAAATACATGACATACATACATTAAATGATATGCACTTAATTACAAATAATCATTAAGACGAAGACGATTTCCAATATCCTTGTATAGGATAAGATTGATCGACCTACATTTATTAACATAATACCAGTGAGACACCAATACTTCAACGCGAAAATAATAACTTTTATATCTCCACAATGATCTTTCCGGTGGCATGTCCATCAAGGCTCTTGGCCCAAGCATCTTGAGCCTTGCTTAGAGGATACTTAGAGTCAAACATAGTCTTTAACTTCCCTTCTTTCACCAAATTAACAAGCAATTTCAGTTCCTTATCTTCTTTAGGGATAAAAATCAACGGCAATAACTGTTTTTTGGAGAATGTCAATTTCTTCCATACATAAGTGTACATTGAACTAGGCCCAGGAGTAAGATCAATGACCTTACCTGCGTCACTCAAATTAGGCTCAAATGTTGACCAGGGAATGCCTCTAGCACAGTGAACCACTACATCATACTTTTTTCCTGATGGACTCTTAAGAGTTGCTCCTTGTGGCGTTTTATAGTCAAGAACCTCATCTGCTCCTAAACTCTTTACGAATTCAATGTTACGAGCTCCACATGTTCCTGTAACATGAGTATTACCCAACTTTGCTAATTGAACAGCATAATGTCCAACACCACCTGAGGCAGCAGTGATAAGAATGTTCATACGCGTTCCACTTCCGTCTAGCTTGATTCCAGAAATATCAACAAGGGCTTTGTGTACTGAAATAGCAGCAACTGGAAGGCCTGCACCTTCAGCAGCTGATATTTCTTCTGGCCTTTGAACAGTCAAGCTCTCCTTTGCAACTGCATACTCTGCCAATCCACCTCCAATCTGTTAATATATAGTATTAGAGTTTATATTATATATGTGCATCGACAATGCAATGAATTTCTACACTATCAAATTAATTAGTTGACCTACAATTACATATAACTAACAAATCAATTAAACAAATTAGACTTACAAATAGATTAAGAAGAGCCACAACTTTGTCACCAGCCTTAAATTTCACAACACTTGATCCAACCTCTACAACTTCTCCAGCTACATCCGTACCTACTCCTCACTCACAAAGATACATTATTAAAAATACAAAAACAATATATAAATGATGAGCAAGAAGTTATTATTTAACTGCACTTACAAGGTATAACGGGAAATTTGCGAGGAACAAAAGGACGAGCCACACCTTTCTGAAATTTCAAGTCTAATGGATTTAAACTTGTAGCCTCCAATTTTATCAAGACCTCATCCTTGTTCGGAGTAGGCACTAGAACTTCAACATGCTGCAACAAGAAATGACAAATCTATCATGTGATGACGGTGTAAAACATGTTACATATTTATAGAATGGTACGGTGTTACTTATAAGATGAAATTTCATCCAAAACTGAATATGGATGTATAGGAGAGTAAGTACCTTCAATCCATCAGCTCCTCTTCCATAAGAGTTGTACTGCACGGCGCGCATTAGCTTCCCTGACATACCTCCGGCTATATATTGTTTTCGCTAATTAATTTTGTTTACGTACTCTGATCCTCCTAGCAGGTGTATTTAAACTTAGATTGGGGACGAATTTTATGCGTTTGCATAGTTGAAAAGTGGTGCAAAGTTAGCCTTTGCTACTACTTGTCTAGGTGAATTTTCATATTTGTGTAGTCGTGGCTTAACAATTGTCACTTGTTAGTAGACCAATCTAATGCATTAACAAGTTGAAAATTGAAATATTCTCCTTGTTCCCGTGTTTGAATTGTGTGTTATGATTGCATGATTAAGAAGGAAATATTCCATTTTGTTGAACAAAGCAGTTATAATGTTTGAAACTTTTTAAGTAATGGATTCTTTATTTCAATTTTGATTTGATACAGAGTTTATGACAAATAAAAAATATTTTTGGATCTTATCATCTTAAACTAATGATAAATAGAATTCACCAAAAATATTCTTTAATCTTATACGTGTCATATAAAAAGTTAGAATTAAAGAGTTACCAAAAATGAATGACGCATTTATTTTGAAAATCAATTATAAATGAAAGTAAGACATACAAGTTAAAATGAAAACCACCTAAAATTTGAGATTTGTGCTGGCGTTTCATGTGGCCTAAATTTGAGTTAATTAATATAGTGGTGGTCAACTTCACAAAAGTCACTCATTCTGCTCATTGCATTAATACAAATCCACTGAAAATATGACATTGTAATATAAAATATCAGGGCACTACAACAAATTTGATATTTGGTGATTAATTATTTTCACTAAAATATTTAATTCATCATTGTATATCTTTTTCGATAAAGTTTATTTTTATCAATCCTTCATATCATGGATCACTGTTAGGGGGTGCAAAATCGAATCAAAAATTGAATTAAATTGTAATTTTTTTTAAAAAAATTGACTAATAATTTTATTTGACTTGGTTTGAATTTTTTTTTTTAAATCTGACTATATTTGAGTTGGTTTGATTTTAACTAAAAAAAAAAGTCAAGCCGATACCAAATCAATCCGACATTATATATATTTTAAAATTTACTTCATACATAAAAATATTTTCTTTTTTTGGTAACTAATTTGATTTTATTACCAAAGTGGAAGTTAAAGAGCATAAGAAACAGTACTGGACAGCCCCAGCACTATTCAGCAAAGGGTCACAATTACAACATGTAAAGGCCTAACTTTTCATCTCCCAAGGATAGTAGTCAAATGCATTTAGCTTTGGTCTGAAACGGGGGAAACCAGCAGCTCTACAGTGGATAGTTTGAATGATTTCTCGCAAGAGTGCTTTGGGATATCTTTGTTTCATCTGGAAGATCTTGGTATTCCTCTCTTGCCATAGTGAATACAAGCAGCATGCTAGGGACAATCTGTATAAGCTCGTCTGCGATGATTTACCTTTTGCATAAACAATTGCCCAACTTAGCTCATCCTTCCATTCCATTGAGCATCTCTGTATGTCCATCCATTGTAGCATATTGCAGCAAAAAATGGGCATTCACAGAAAATGTGATCTACCCTCGTCTATATTGGTACATAACACACATGAGGTATCAGTAATAGTGTTTCATCTGAGTAGTCTATCTCTGGTCAACAATCTCTTCGAAGTAGCTAGGAATAATATAAACTTCCATTTTGGGGCGCCATGATTGTTACACACTAGCCTTCTCCAGTCTACTTTGGTATAAGTTCCCCTCAACTTATAGTATATTAGCTTTGTACTGAACTTATTTATAGCAACCACTTCTTGCTCATTATATCCTTCAGCTTCAAAACTATCCTTGGCTTTAAGAACCATCTTTATCATCCAAGATGCTTGGGGGCATTTGTATGTCAGATAGACCCCCCCCCCCCCCCCCCCTTGATATAATATGCATGGATCCATAATCTATCTTCCTTCAAGCAAAGGTTCCATAGATTTTTGCAAATTATAGCTCTGTTCTAGTCTGTAATATCCAGGAATCCCAGTCCCCCTGCTGCTTTTGAATTGCATAATTTCTCCCATGCTATCAGTGATGTCTTTGTAGTGGTAGCTCCTCCAGACCACAAGAAATTTTTACACAATAATGTTGCCACTTGGATCACCTTTTTTGGAAGGATGAAAACTTGCGTCCAAAAAACTTGGATAGAAATTAAGATAGTTTTGATCATCTGCACCCAACTTGCATATGACAAAAATCTAGATGTTCAGGATTCTATCCTATCCAGCATCTTATCTAGTAGTGGTTTATGTGGATAATGGTTGTCTTCTTTGATGTGAGAGGGATGCCAAGATATTTGAAAGGAAGGATACCTTTGCCAAATCTCAACCTCTATAATATTACTTCCTGTTCAGCCTTTGGTACACCTCCAAAATAGATAGAGCTCTTCTCATTGTTTCCTACCAGACTAGATGCATTAGAGAATACATTAAAACATTCATAGAGCTTGAGAAAAAATGTTAGATCACCTCTACTGAAAAGTAGTAAGTCGTCAGCAAAGCCAAGATGTGTGATGGACAACTTCCCACACTTGGGATGAAAGTTAAAATCGGGTTTGTTCTTCAAAGTTTGTAGTTGTCTAATCAAGTATTCCATAGACAACACAGAGATGAGGGAACAGAGGATCACCCTGTCTAAGGACCTTTTTTGCATTGAACGGGACAGTAGGCACACCATTAATGAGGATAGAGTAAGATATTGTGGTAACACATGTCATAATCCAATTCACAAATAGAGGTGGAAAATTCATAAATTCAGTACCTGCTCTAGAAAAGGCCATCCAATGGAATCATAAGCTTTCTTCATATCAATCTTCATCATGCATCTAGGGAAGATATGCTTCCTTCCATACCACTTGATGAGTTCATGGCTCATGATAATGTTATCAGTGATCACTCTCACTGAAACAAAAGCAGATTGACTAGCATGAACGAGCCCATCCATTGCCACTCTCATCCTAGTGGTTAGAACCTTTGAGATGAGCGTATAGAGAATAGTACAACATGATATTGGCCTATATTCAATGATCTTAGTTGGGTTCTTGACTTTAGGAATCAGTGTTATAGTTGTGCAGTTTATGGTCTTAAACATTTTTCTAGTTGAGAAGTATTCCAAGACAGCATTTGTGACCTCCTCGCCTATGACTCTCCATGCTTTCTTGAAGAAATAAGTGTTGTAACCATCACATCCTGGTGTTTTTGAGTCCTCTATCCCTTTGAATGCCTTTAGAACTTCATCCTTAGTAACAGATTCAATGAGCTTCATTTGATGTAGTCTATCCAGTATAGGGTCATTTCTCATCATGTTTGGATTTACCGCAGTAAGTGTGTAGCTGCAGTTCCCAGCAGACCTCTGTAGAAGATTATTATCTTATTTGTGACCTCATCTTGTCTGAGGAGGACAATACCAGCAGATGTAGTGAGACTCTTGATTCTGTTCTAGGATATTCTAGATTTCATGCTAGCAAAAAAATGAGTTATTTGCGTCTCCTGACATTAGCCAAGTCATTCTAGATTTCTGCTTTAAGATACTCTCAGCAACGTTGTCCTTTTTTTCTAGTAGTAGCTTAATGCCCTTCTCCTGTCTAAAAAGATCGTGATCATGCCTAGGATGTCTCATGATGGCTTGGATATTGTCCAGCTGTTGTCTCAGACAATGGCGGATCCAGAATTTTATGGCTATGGGTGCTCATTATTAGGGGTGTGCATCGGTCAGTTCGGTTCGGTTTTATGTATTATCATTCGGTTTATTGCGATTTTCGGTTTTTAAATACGTTAAACCAATAACCAAACCAATAAGAGATTTTTTATCGGTTTGTCGGTTTTGGTTCTTAACGGTTCGATATTCGGTTTAACCAATAAGAAAATAAATATATGACTTCTCTAATAAATTTGACGCGACAACACATTAATGTAATGAAAAACTATACGAGTGTAACACAAAGAGATATTAAGAGGAACAAAGTTCTTACTTTAGATTTGGACGTTTTGTATAATGTGAAGTTGTGAACTAAAAGTCACTTTGAAGTGTGAATTGAAGGCTAAAGAATAAAGACAGTAATAACTAGTAAGGTATTGAGATTAATATATAATATTTATGTACAAGTAAATGTAGTAAATTACTAATTTTAATGGGTTATCGGTTCACCCAATAAGTCAATATTAAAAACTAATACTGAACCGATAACCCAATATTTTTTTTTATAAAACCATTAAAAAACTGTTAATCCAATAACCCAATAACAATAAATCAATATCATTTTTTTTTTGTTCGATTTATCGATCAGATTGATTTTTTACACCCCTACTCACTATTTTTAATGTAAACTTCTATCAACCAAAAAGCTTAATTACAAGTCAATTTTCCTTTTTTTTAAAAGTAAAATAGCAGGGCAATTTTTTTTCATTTCAATGCAATATTATTTGGATTGGTTTAAGAAAAAAGGAAAAGGAGAAGCAATATACTTTTACAGCTAAATAAAGAATGTTAGAAAAAAACAAAGTAAAAGAGTAAAACATGAGAAAGAAAAAAAAGGAAAAAGAAATGTTTTGATGGAGAATCGAACTCACCTGCCACCCTAAATACACCTTCATTTCAAGTTGTAAACCAGAGGCGCCATCCGGCTTTATGTTCAATGGGTGCTCGCCATCATTTATATAGTAATATTGCTATTTTTATACTTAAATATGTATTGCTCGAGTCGAGGTTAATGGGTGCTCAAGCACCAATAACATACTACATGGGTCCGCCCCTGGTCTCAGAGTGTTAAGTTGATCATCCACTCCTCTGAATGCTTTGGTGTTAATCAGTTTGAGGCCATGCTTTATTAGTTTAAGACTTTTCCAAACACTTTTCATATACCCCTCTCTTCTACTATGAAGCCACCCTCTCTTCATGATCAGCTATAAAATTCAAGAATCTGAAAAGGTTTTAGGTATTCATAGTTTTCCATAGCAATTTGAACTCTAAGTGGAGAATGGTCTGAAAATTTTGGGTCCATAACGTGGACATCTAGTTGTGGGAACATCAACATTCACTCCCCATTGACTAAAGCTCTATCGATCTTGCTAGAAACATGGATGTTAGTCCAAGTGAAACTTCTACCACTTGATCGCATTTTAGTCATACTAGTATCAAGTAGGAATTCATTAAAGTTCACAATTTCCATTTCTCTAACTGGATTGCCTCCTTTCCTGTCTTCAGGATCAAGTATAGCATTATAATCTCCCAGTGCTAGGTAAGCCCCTTGTTGTTTCATATGTATCTCCCTGAGATCCTGCCATAGTATTTTCCTATCCTCTACCATATGAAGCCTATATATTGCAGTTATGTTGAACACAATTTGAGAGCTTCCAACACATACGTTACCATGAATGCATACCGCAGTCATAACTTCAACTGTAAAATCAATGTGATTTGGGTCCCACGGGATCCAAATCCTATTTCTATCACTACATCTATAATTGTGGCACCAAGACCATCTTCTGCCGAATTTAGTAATTACTCTTTGCGCTTTATTCTCTTGAACTCTATGCTCATAAATGGCAATTAAGCCAATGTGATGTTGCCCTAAGAAAGCATTAAATTCCCTATGCTTGTAAGCTTTATTCATACCTCAAATGTTCCAACTAATGAGATTCATATTGGATCGTGTTGATTGGAAGTACCACCCCCGCCCATATCCTGACTTGTCCTTTCCCATACTCTAGAGAGGTTCCGTTGGTATGGTTCCAATGACCAGTGGGTTGAATACATTCTTGGTATCCACTGTATTCTGTGTTGGCTGAGGGATGGTTTTTTAGACTTGCCTTTCACATTCTACCATTGCTCCTCTTGTGTAGTGGCTCGTGTGCCTGCAAGCATAGAGATGGCCTCCCCGTGAGCATCCTTCGCAGACTTCTTATGCCAAATTTGCTTCACAACCTTCCCCTTATTGCCCATGTGAGCTGGTTTAGGTGGCTCCTTTGCAAGAGCTGGTTTAAGTTGTTTATATGAGTGCCCCAACTGGAGGCAAGTACCACAATACTCCGGCACCCAGTCGTGTTGTACTTTTTGTGTGAATACCCTCCCATTCGGATCCACAACATTTACGGATTGAGGGAGTGCCCGGGTAATATTCATCTCCACCAAAATATGAGCAAACAATATCCTTTCCACTATCGTGGTACAATCGTCAAATATAGCGGCACACCAAGCCCACTTTCAATTCTACTCAAGGAGTCCATTCCCCAGGAGTTCAATGGCAGATTAGGAAGTCTGACCCAAATGGGAATCGTTTGGAGGATTTCAGCATGAAAGTCGAAGTCATCAGTCCACAACTTCATAATAATGGGCCTATTTCTTAGTGTGTATGGCCCTGTAAGGAACACTTCATCCATATCCTCATTCGAATTAAATCTTACTAGGAAGTACCCATCATCGTGGTAGAATACTTTAGACTTGGCAGTAAAATTCCATCAGTTTGCAATAAATCTATCTACAGTAGCAATGGTAGGTTCATGTCCTACAACATACAAAATCAAAGCATTTTTTCACTTCTCTGACTCCTTCTCTACTTCATCCTTGTTCAACTCAATAAATTGGGCACCATTTGTGATCGCCGGAGGAACAAAGTTGAGTGTTATACCTCTGGAACTCATCTTGTTACCCGAAAAGACCTCTTCCATTCCCTCTTTTCATCATGAGGCTTTAAGGTTGGTTGCGGAGGAGTTAGTCCAGTAGATATGGCTTGGTTTTCCACCACCACCACCCTCATATCCTATATCTCAGTTACAACACTTGGAACTGGAGTTGATCTCGAGTTGCTTGTTGTTACTACAGAGGATTGTGAGGATTTGAGCTTGACAAAGAGGGTCAGTCTCTTGGCTTTCCTTAATCGAGATTGCAGATCCCTTTTCATTCCCTGCTTTAGCTTTCCCCATAGCTTGAATAGTCTTCCCTAGTCCAGGTTTGTCAATCTTGTCCTTCTGTGGCCGTCCCCTGGCCATTTCCGGCGAAATCACACAAAGCTAACGTGCGCTTATCGATTGCAATGGAACAGTGGTATCGTGCGCCTTAAGGATATTAGGGTTATATTTATTCAAGGGAAAAGGGTCAAATATGCCCCTAAACTATTCGGAAAGGTCTAGATATACCCTCCGTTTAAAATTTGGCTCACTCATGCCCTCGCCGTCCAACTTTTCGTCTAGATATGCCCTTACGGGCGTTAATTGGCCAGCTGGAATTGTCATGTCATTTTTACATTACCACATGACATTTATATTAAAAGGAATTGGATCAAATATGCCCTTAAACTATTCGAAAAGTCTAGATATACCCCCCGTTTAAAGTTTGGCTCACTCGTGCCTTCGTCGTCCAACTATTTGCATAAATATGCCCTTATGGGCATTAGTTGATACGCTGGAAATATCCAGCTCATTTTCCCTTTATTTAAATGTCAAATGGAATTGTCACGTCACTTTAAATTACCACGTGGCATTTTTATGAAAATGGAAAGGGATCAATTATGCCCCTAAAATATTCGGACCCATATCCGAATTAGGAAAATGAGCTAGGTATTTTCAGCGAATCAACTAACTCCCATAAGGGAATATTTATGCAAAAATTTGGACGGCGAAAGCACGGGTGAGCCAAACTTTAAGCGGGGGGGGGAGCTAGCCAACTAACGCCCATAAGGGCATATTTAGACGAAAAGTTGGACGACGAGGGCATGAGTGAGCCAATCATTAAACGGGGGGCATATCTAGACCTTTTCAAATAGTTTAGGGGCATATTTGACCCTTTTCCTTTTATTCAATGAAAAAATGTGGTCCTTACAAATATTTTCTTTGATATAATTTCGAAATATTTCTTATAATTTTTTATCTTTTAACATATTAATTCAAGTTTTATAGAGTTGAGCCTGTTTGAATTGAAGTGGGGGGGGGGGGGGGTATATCTAGACCTTTTCGAATAGTTTAGGGGCATATTTGACTCTTTTTCCTTTAATATAAATGTCACGTGGTAATGTAAAAATGATGTGCAATTCCAGCTGACCAACTAACGCCCATAAGGGCATATTTAGACGAAAAGTTGGACGATGAGGGCATGAGTGAGCCAAACTTTAAACGGGGGGCATATCTAGACCTTTTCGAATAGTTTAGGGGCATATTTGACCCTTTTCCCTTTATTCAATGAAAAAATGTGGTCCTTACAAATATTTTCTTTGATATAATTTTGAAATATTTCTTATAATTTTTATCTTTTAACATATTATTTCAAGTTTTATAGACTTGAGCCTGTTTGAATTGACTTGAAAATTGGTCAAGCTTATTTTTAAGTCATTTTTAGTTATTGGAAGTGTTTGACTAAGTTAAAAATAACTTAAAATAAGTTTTAAATGACTTTTAAAAAAAAGTTAAAAACCAAAATTAAGACTCCCCTATTTTTTATTTTTTGACTTAAAAGTTATTTAAGTTTGATTATTTTTTTTTACTTAAAAGTTACTTTTTTCAGTCAATTCAAACGGGCTCTTAGAATTTTGAATGGTCCAATAAATGTTATACTCCATAGAAATTTGTAACTCTAATAAAGCTCAAAGTAAAATCAAATCAATACTAATGCTAACAAAAAATATTAATTCAACACTAAAATGACAATAGTGTTGAATATGTGTTCTTTTAGTTTTATATTGGTTTAGACATTCAAAATACATAGCTCAATTTTATTTTTTCTTTAATGTTTAATTATATAACTAATACTTGTTAGATTTATTTTAGCATGATTTAGTACTTTTGAAAATGATAATTTTCATTGACTTATTAATTTGCAATATTTATTTTATGCGATTCATTATTATTTTTGTTGAATATGTTAGTGTCATCACTCATCTCATATTTTGTGTTATTTTTTAAGAAACACCTTAGATAGTTGTACTTTGGTAGGACTAAAGAAATGTTTTGTACAAGTTAATTATATGTTTGTATGAATACTTTGCTGGAAAAATCTAAAAAAAACCTGAGGTTGAAAAACCCAAACTTTATTAATTTGATTTGATTTATAAATTAAATTTTTTTTATACAAATGATTTGATTTGATACTTGAAACCAACCTGACCACGTACACCCTAATCACTGTAAATAAATATGATTTGATGATTCATAGCTAGAATAGCATTGTAAGGGGATCTCCAACCCAATCCTCTATTTTACTCTTCAAATATAGAGTTTTCTATTTTTTCAGACAATCAACTCCAATCCAATTCTCTATTTTACTCTCTAAAAAGGAATCTTTTTCTCTCTCCTCAATATTATATTATTATTTTTATGTCATTCTTTATTTCTTTTTTCCCAAATAATTACTTTATATAATTTTTAATGTGATATGAAATTATATTTTATTCTAAATTTTTAAATAACATAAATTGCTAGAAAATATAATATAATACATAAATTAGGGGATAAATTCAAATAAAGTGGCATACAATTACATAAACACTCAATTTTCAAAATTATTACGTTGCTCCCATAAATGCTCTATTAATGCATTACGGAGTTCAAAATGAGCATTTTTGTCTTTAATTTTTTTATGTCTAGCTAAAAATTGTTCAAACCGGAGATTTTCATCTACCACCATTTCTATAGTTAGAGTTGGAGCCTCTACGGCATCTTGAATTGGTGCATTGAGATAACATTCATCCTCAACTATCTTGAATTGGTGCATTGAGATCACATTCATCCTCAACTATCATGTTGTGCAGTATAATACATGTAGTCATTATATCATGTAACACTTCCTTTCTCCAAAAACGTGACGGTCATGCAATTATTGCAAAAAGTTCGAGGACAAGGCTCTACTTTGCAATCATCGGAGTCCGAGGCTCTTAGTCCTACATCACCTATAGTATCATCTCCTAACTTATCATCTTTTCACTTAATTTTAATGAGAATTTTTCAAGTTATTACACTTCATCTGGACGGCCTATTGGGGTGAAGAAATCAAAATTAAAGAGATCAAAGATGAAGGTCTTTCGTCAGCTATGAAACTTTTCGAAACAAAAAATAATCGACTTGGGAAGATGTTATCCGAGTATGCTACATCCAAACAACGGGACGGCGAAAGGCTAGATAGATATATCAAAACCAAGGAATTTAGAGACGAAACTTAAATTTTAATGAAAAATTTAGAAACTATTAGTGATCCAAATGTTCGTGATTACCTGCAACGAGAACAACAACGAATACTTGAAAAAAGAAATCGACAATCACAACCGCAGTGACAACCGCAATCACAACCACAATCGCAACAATTCTCGTATCCTAATTTTTTTCTGAGTAGTACTAAATCTGGAAACGACCTATCGGATTTCTAAATTATTGTTGTGATCAATTAATTATTATGTAATGTATTGTATTTTATCTTGTATTTAAATTATTATGTTATGTATTATATTGTATTGTTATCTTGTATTTAAATTATAATGTTATGTATTGTATTGTTATCTTGTATTTAAATTATCATATCATGTATTGTATTTTTAAATTAATTTTTTTCATCTTGCCATTTTTATTTTGTGTATTCTTTATAATGAAAATTAATAATAAAATAAAATTTTATTATTCACGAAAATTAGAAAAAAAATTAAAATACTATTAATTTGAAATTAAAATAGTATATATTAAATAATATTTTTTAAAAATATTATATTATATTTAAAAAAGAATTATGAATATTAGATATTTAATTAATGAAATTATATGTAAAATAATATGTTAATTAAAAAATAATAGAAATAATTATAAAATAATAAAAAAGTGAAATAGAGAGTGTGAATAGTAGTTCTCCAAATTTGGAGAACTACTATTCAACTCTCTAAATTTGAAGAATAGAGGGTGATTTGGAGGTGGGTTGGAGTGCCCATTCTCTATTTTACTCTCCAAATATAGAGAATGAAGAGTAAAATAGAGGTGGGTTGGAGATAGTCTAAGTAGAGATAAAATATTTTTTTCGTCTCAAAATTTGTTAAAATAATAAACTTAATCGTCTGATGGTTAAAAGTAACTTTTATTACTGCGTAGAAACAAATTTGTCATATTATCCTAATTAGTGACAATTTAAATGTCTATAATTGGTAGTTAATGACATTGCATCACTAAAAATTATGTTGATTTGAATAAAATTGAACCTTGTGTACACTCAACTTTTTTCGTCCCTAATATTAAATAATAAATCATTTCGTATTGTTTTTAATTTTGTAGATAATTCAATTATTTGAATATGATGAATTTGGAGGAATTGAGAAGAAGAGTAGGATTGATGAAGAAGATAAAGATAGCATATAGAGAGAAGAAGAGTAAAGTGTATTATTCAATCTTGGCTTTATATAAATACTTAACAACTAATTAACTGATTAGTTAAACTAACTAATTATATTCAGAAAATAATTAATGTGCCCTTTGGTCCAAGTTACATTTTCTTCAACAGTCACTTTCAAGCTAGGTGGTGCAAAGACATTAGGCACAACTTGCTTGGAACGTAAAAATTAGTGTTCGACTTTATTTATTTTTTTGGGATAAGGCATAAGTATCCCTCTAGACTATGACCGAAATTTCAGAGACACACCTAAACTTAACTAAGGTCCTATTACCCTCCTAAACTCATTTTTTTCGTATTTTTGTGCACCTTTCGTGTTGACGTGGCACCTTCAACCACCCAAGTTGGTTGTGTTTGTACACACTCTCCCGCCACGTGTGTAAATTCTTTTTTTTTTAATCTTTTAATTAAAAATTATTTTTAAAAAAAAAATTCAAATTTTTTCTTTTTAATTTTTAAATTTTTAAAAAATATTCTTATTTCCTTTATCTCGTATTTAAATTAAGTTAATACACATTTTTTACCTTGTATCGAAACTTTTTTTTACCTACATTCTTTGTTTTTTCTCTTTTATTTTTCTATTGATTTTATTTTTTTTGTCTTTCGTTTTGATTTGATTTCAAATTTAATTCCAAATGTCTTGTATTTAAAGTAAGTTAATTTTGAACGGATATCAAAATAAGTGAAGAAAATAAGATAAAACATAAAAAAATTAAAACGTTAAAATTAAAAGACACTTTTAAATTATTATTATTTTTAAAATAAACATAATTTTTTTTTAAAAAGTGAAAGATAATAAATTAATTAAAAAAAAAGTTTAAAATGAAAAGAAATAAAAACAAATATTTTACAAAAGAAAGAAATAAAAATAATTAAATATATATAAGTTTAATATCAATAAATATGTGTACTAACTAATTATAAAGTTACCAATCAAAAAATAATTCAAGAGAGTGTGCACACTCTCTATGCCATGTCAGTATTTGAGGTGTATTTATTCCATTTTAAATTAATTTAGGTGGGTAATAGGACTCTAGTTAAGTTTAGGTGTGCCTCTGAAATTTCAGTCATAGTCTAAGGGGATACTTGTGTCTTATCCCTAATTTTTTAGTTAACAGATCTACTTGTTGCTCTTTTATAGGGACATACTTAGGGTTCGTTTGGTCATGCGATATGAAATCATGATTTGAAATTATGATATGAAATTGAAGTTTGGTTTGGACATGTAATTTGGATTTTTTATGTTGTATGTTTTTCATAAACATAAAAATATCATAAGTTGTAAAACTATTAAAATTGTCTCAATTCTTTATACAATCTTACCAAATAAACAAAAGATTATAAAATTTCATAATACACTATCACAAAGATATTCTTAAAAAAACAATATTTATTGATCAAGCTTTAATTCAATAAAAAAAACATATATAAGTTGTGGTGTACTTGTCTTTAATATAGTCCTCCCACATAGTACAAACAATTTTCTCACACTGAACTTACACTTCTCGTTCATCTGGCTAAGAAGAACCAATATTATTAATTTGAGCCATTTGTTGGTCAATTTGATTGGTAAGTAAATTTGATAAAAAATAATAAATCTGGTGAATATAAATGGTAAAGTATAAGTTGATATGAAGTAATAATAAATTCTATGTTAGTGAGATTTGAGAATAATCATTATATCAGATGTAAATGGTTTAAAAAGTAATGATATGAATTATAAATTTTATTTACATATGAAACAATATGGTTAGTAGATATAAATGTAGAATTGTTTTTACAAAATATAAATTTGTATTTGAAAATTTCCAAATCATGATTTTTGGAGAATATAAGATTTCATCATATGAAATCTTGAGATGAAATCGACGTGAAATCGCATGTCCAAACGATAATTTCATCTCATAATTTCATGTCGCATGTCCAAGCAGTCTACTTAATTTTGATTATGGGTGTGTTTGGTATGGAGGAATCCAAATCAACTCATTTTCCTCAAATTTAAGAAAAATGACTTCTCTTCCAAAATTGAGGAAAACATTTTCCAAAACTCCACTTCATCCTTTAATTTTTGTCTTACCCTACACATACCCGTACCTGACCTTCCCCATTCAAAATAATTTAAAATTTAATTTTTTCTTATTTTTTAAATTTCAAATATATAAATATATCCCTACCACCAACCCACCCCCTCAAACAAAAAAATTAAAAATTAAAAATTATTTTAAAAAAATGTTTCAAATTTTAAGATTTTTTTTACCTCACCCAACCCTACTCCCTACCCCCCCCCCCCACCCCCCAAAAAAAAAATATTTTCTGAAAAACATTTTTCATTCACCAACCAAACAGATTATTCACCAACCAAACATGAGAAAATAAGTTAAAATCCACTTGTTTTCCTAGAAAACATTTTCTACGAAAACATTTCGTTCATACCAAACACACCCTACGTCTTTTGAATCTTTCATCTCACAAAGTGACAATTAATTTCTATATATTTTGTTCTCTCATACAACACTGAATTGACAGTGATTTGCGTTGCAACTTTACTAGCAATATGCATTTGACCTGAAAGGATTGATTTGTACTCCAGTCTCTTTAAACAATCCTAATATCCAAGTCAAGTTTGCTATTGCGGAAGCAAGACTCCTATATTCAACTGAGCTTTAGTGAATGACCTATCTTGACCAAAAAAATATGTTACACACCTTCTTGAGTTAGGACATGTTGCTCAGTCAACATCACAATAAGTTTGGGTCTGTTCTTGATTTTTAGTTGATACTAGTATGTAGGAATGACAAATGAATGAGTGGTGGCAGATATGAATTGATCAAAAATAAGTAAGTGAAAATGGATAAAATATTCGACTTGATCCATATTTAACATGAATAAAAATGGATAAATTCAATGGATAATGTGTAATAATATTAATATTATCCATTGTTTCTAATTATGTAGAGAAATACGTACTTTCATTATAAGTTTTCTTAAAAAAATATTTTTCTCTTTTTATCGTGTGTTTGGTGAAGCAAACTATTTTCATGTTTTTCTAGAATATTTTTTTTTTGAAAAATGAATGGTCCTGAGTCAACTTCGAGAGGTCGAAATTCGTATCTAGAATTGGAATCGGGAGTCGGGATTGGAAGTTGGATTCTCAATCAGTTGGTGGGTTGATTTAAGTAAAGTTTTGAAAAATATTTTCCTAATTTAAGGAAAGTTGTGATTTTTTTTCTTACTTTAAATTTATGTATGGAAGTCACTTTCTCTTAAATTAGAGGAGAATAAGTCCATTCAAAAAATATTTTTCAAAATATTCAAGCCAATCAAACAAGAAAAAATTGAAAAATATCAAAACATTTAATCCAATCAAACAAGAAAAAATTGAAAAATAAAATAAAAATATTTTTCTTCATACCAAATACACCTTAGTAAGTGTACTTTTTATTGGTTCCTACACACTTATATCTATCATGGAGAGTGCAAATGATGGATACCTATATTTTATAATGGATGATATGAATTTATCATATTTAATCCACTTTTAAATGATTGGATAGCCAATATATTTGAAGTAGGTTAATCAAACAATAACCATAAATTTGACCAATTTTGCAACCCAGAAGCATGTCTTGCCTGGTGATTCTTGAGATATCTGCCTTCCTCAAAGTCTCCTCGAGCTATAATTTTTGTATATTTTATTTTTTATTCTATATACAAACACTGTTTTAATATATGTAAGCAATTAAATTTAATATTAATTGACCCGGAATACATGTAAAATACACGTACGCAATTAGTATAACATAAGACCAAAAATGATTTTCTTCTTCCGCGTTAAGAATTATTTTTGTAAATTTATGTTAGAGACACAACTTCGTCATTTTTGATAAAATAGTTCTTTTACAATTGAACTGGTTCCCAGCATTTAAAAATATAAACAAAGTCTGCACAAATTGATTTGTATCTATCAGGACAAGGTCAATTCTCATTTTCTCATTGAATACTTCGAGTTGAGCTACTCCATCCATCCGTTCCTTTTAAGTTGTCATGTATACGCAACATACATTGCTCCAAAATAGTTGTCAAAAGATAAAAATTTAAGAATTAATAATGGGTATATTAGTCAAACGATATTTCTAATTAATTTTTTTCTCAAGAATTGTGTCAAACCTTATCTTGACAATTAAAAAGAAACGGATGAAGGAGTAACTGCCAAGCCTAATCAAGCATTTTGAAGGATATACTTTACAGCATCCACGTAATGTTTTAACAAATCCTCCACAATCTTACAAAACATCTGTTGTAGTCCTTCAAAAACCTGCACCAAATCCTTTGACAACTCTGCTGATAAAATTCTCAAGTTCGCTATTACTTCTTCCATGGTTATGAACATGGTAGACGAACCCTCTACGATTCTTTTCCAGAGAAGATCAAAGAGAGAAGATGCTGCGTCACTCAATACTTGTAACAGAAGATTCAGCAGACATTTCAGACAGCCCTTGATGGCATCTCCTAAGGCTTGCAATCCAGTTTGGATGACTTCGCCAGGAATTTTAAGTGCTTGAATCATCAGCACGAATGCACAGGCTGATGTACAGAAAAATAAGTGAATGATGCAACATAAAAACGTACCTAACGTTGAGAATACGGTGTTCAAGAAGAGAAGCACCATTGAAACAGGAGGAAAGGATGAGAAAGCAAGAAAAATATTGATAGATTTAAATAGTTAGGATAATAAGTTGGCTGAGCTCATGTGATTAGTTTATACGGTTTAATTATTGGAATAATACAGGAAGTAGTGGTCCGCACATTTTAGCAACACAAAGTCGTCAAGTAAGTTTAATTCCAAATGGAAGATCCCAACTAATTTATATGAGGTTTTTTGTTTACAGATTGACCAAGTGAACCATTTATCAACTATTAAGACTTAAGAAACTCATTAACACCTACAGTTCTGCATTTCTCAACTCTTAAGCCCAGACGGTACCTTCCAATTGCAATAGAATGTTTATTTGCAATTAGCGACTTTTGTGTAACTAAGCAGTTCCCAACTTAATCCGTGTAACCTCTTTTATTCAGAAAAGAGGGTCGACAGATATAAACACACCCTATGTTATCCTAAAACCCAAGTAGTAAATGAAAACGAATAAAGCAAACACAATCGGTAACTCTTCATCCCTCCAGCATCTCATTTACTCATATTATAAAATGTGACAATTTTTCTGCTGGTTGCTAACCAACAGACACAGCTAGTTGTTAATTAGATCTCAGAATCAACTCTTGAATGCAACTGACCTTTCATCAATGGCAGGAACAGTCAACTGTCTTAACTCTTAATTATTGAAGAGATGGAGATCCCTCTGCAGGAGTTGACTGGCACGAGGGCCTTCTCAACAACCAAGACGTTGACCTTCATGCATTCATCCTTCAACAAACTCGGTGGGGATTAGCGGGTGGTGCAGCCACGGGATTCACGCAACTTCTTTTGCCTGCAAAAATATTTGATGTAGTCGTATAGAATCATATGCTAATACAGGACAACATGAAATGGTTTGGGCACTCATCAATAGACGAAATCATGAAACTGCTTTACACCATACATGATTTATTCACATATTATGGATGACGCTCTATACAACTCAAATTTACAAAGCATATCCTCTGACATAGACTACCAGAGAACAAATCCTTTGGTATCAGATACCAGAAACCTTCTATATAGTATATGTACATATATATGACAACATCAATAGAAAACAATCACATCACTGCCAAGTTAGTTCTCTTTAACCTTATACACAGTCCTAACGTATTCTTCTGCATCCCAAAGGAAAGAACCAAACGCAATAGCCTCCAAGACAATTCTCTTCAAACTTGCCATTGATGTCAAAATTACTTCATCACTCGCCACCAAACCTGTCTTTTTATCACTGAAGAGTGCATAGCTATGCTTCTCAATCAGATTCAGGGCCTCCTTGGACTTTGGTTTTGCGCACATCTGTAATGTTTCTGGGTCAAAACTCATCACATAATACTTCAGTTTGTCTTGCTTTTTTTCACGGAGAAGTGGTATTTGACCCACTGATGTAGATTGTCTGCCACTGATGCGACCAAAGGGAACAATCTCCGATCCTAAGGACCGAATTTCTGAAGGTAAGAGTTGGTTGTAACTAGCAATATCAAGGTAAGGGTTGATATGATCAAATTTCTTCTCCAAATGGTGCCTCAAGGAAGCCGACTTCAAAAAATATCCGTATAAAACAGAAGCAGCATATACTTGACAGAGCTTGAACTTTTGTACTTCAGTAGGGGTCCAATTGTCTGCCACATTTGACTTCTCTTTCCATCCTAGAACAGTAGTAAGATGTTCCCTAACCATTTCCAGTACTTCGCAGCTATGGATAGATTCAAGTTCCCAGTCCTTGCAAGGCCATATCTCAAGCCTGCCATTATACATGCATTTTGAAAGCCTGGGAATCAAGTGCACTCTGATTCCGGAAAACTGGTAAGATATTAGCATGTACATAATGTCTTCAACAGAAGCTTGACACTCCATCTCTTTTACTTCAGCAATCCTCCTGGCATAACATCACATTCAAATCTCAGTAAATCCGACCCAGGAGACTCAGATAGTCTATATCTAGATGAACAAGTATCAGGTAATCTAACAATGAGTTGTCCAAACAATTATTCCTACCATCATTGCACAGAAACCAACATTTACCTACTATTTTAGTCATTTCGCTGATGAATTAGGCACCAAAACAATGGCAATGTCTAGCTCCCACCAGTGGTTCCTTGTATAATATCAAAAGTAGTTACATTCCTCAAAGAGCTGTTGCATAAGTAAAATGGAACAGGAAACCAAATTTTGAACAAAAACACTCTTCCATGTTATTTTAAAAGCTCTCCTGATTGGTTAATAGAGGTAGATAAAAGATGGCCTCCTATCCGTGGCCACAACATTTTCACTTTCTCCCATGTTCCTCATGTTCATCTTCACGTCTCTTACAACCGTACTCAACTTACTACTGCAATTCTTTAAAAAACAGAGTTTTGAAATTCTACAAATTAAACACTTGTAAATCATTTATGGAACAAGAACATGCTAATTGCACCAAAATACCAGAAGAACCCAGCTGAATTTGAAATCATAGAATGCAAAAGCAGATGACTATATTTGGATTGTTGTAGCATTACTGCAGCCTATTCAATGAGGATCTCATGCTGAAGGTATCCTTTAAACTGGACTACATCTCAAGAATGAGATTTCTGTCATTCCACTACTACTTGCAATTGTAACTTGGACAACCAGATAAATGGAGAACAGAAAAAAAAATTAAGTCGATCAACTTAATGATAACCGATGATTTGGCGAGAATACAAGCAGCTTATGCTTCTACACCATCAGCTTTATTAAATAGTATGCTTGATATTCATACAGTTGTGTTGAGCACAATAAATTTTAGATACCAAGTATCTTATTTGGGATTTGTTGTTCCCTTAAGCACTAGAACTACAGAAAACTTAAATGGGCCACTTTCCAGATAATTGGATTTCAGTATCATCTTACTAATTTTTGAGGATTTGAGCTTCCTAATTTTTTTTAATCAACTTCAGATGGGATTTAACATTTCTTTTCTGATGATTCCAGTTAAAATCAATCTGCTTTTATCTTCACGTTAGTTGGATGTCATGCTTCTAGCAGAGGATTGATATTTGTTGTCGATTAGATCAACTGTGCCGCAACCTAAGTCCATGGCATGTATTTTCCACTTTAGTCCTATGCCTTTTAGGGCCTTAAGGTCCTCACCGATGTTTACCCCACCATCGTACGACCGACTCTTATACTATATTCGTCATGACCTAAGTCCATGAAACATATTGTCCACTTTGGTTCTAGACCTGCAATAATTTGTCTTTTGGATGCCACATCGAGCCCCAACAGACTTTCCTCTCATGCTTGAACCATCTTCAGAATTTTGCCAGCCTAGAAGCCCTCCAGTCCTGCTTTACCCACCCTCAGAAGTTCAGAATTTTCGCATTCTAAGACTTCAAAACCAGTCTAGGTTTGGCTCTGGTGGTATTTCGGTTCAATCAGCAAGATCTTATCCCCTTATAATTTACGAGTTTCTAATTTATAGAATTTTAATACCAAAAGTTATGTTCTTCAGATTACCAAGTTGAGGACAAAAGAAAGAGACATGATGTTGAACATGTGGGAAAAGCGGAAAATAAAAATCTTTTGGTCACAGACTTTGTCTTCCTTTTTTTTTTTGATGACAAGCGAAACCCGCAGCCGCTACCCTTTGGGTGCGCACAAGGTTTTTACCCCTGCTCCTATGCAATAGCTCGCAAACCACATAGGAGAGGTAACCCGCACTAGGCAAGCCCGGTGCGACGAGCTCGACCCAGAAGGCAAACCCCTTCCTTTCGCTGGCAAGGGGTTTCGAACTTGAGACCTCCAACATGGAAGTCTCAAACCCAAACCACTGGGCCACCCCGAAGGGTTTTAACTTTGTCTTCCTTTACTTTTCATTGACTATTTGAAAGCTTTCAAAGGGTCATCGAAAGAGTGAATTTGTTCAACATTCTTTTTCTGTCCCTACATAATGCATCACTGCATCTGTCTCTCCCAGCATTGCTCCAAGCATCTATGCTTCCCCAAAACATGTGATGCAGTTGGATAAAGGAACACACAAGCTTGTAGCAAAGATTTCCAGTTGAACGGCTCAAGAAATGATATCAATCGACAAGTATATTTAGTGCATATGGAAAACAAAGAAATTATTAAGTATATCCAAATATTGATAAGTCTAGGCTGCAATATATTCTAAACTTAGTATCTTTACCTGAAGTTCTTGTAGTGAAAGATGATATACATAGAGCCTTTTCAGCTCCTAAAATACCAGAGTTCAAATGTATTATTGCATGATACATGTTCATTTTATAGGTTTTTCTCAAGCTACAGGTTATTGCAATAAAAAATGGACTTTAAGCCCGTGCCAGATATCACATTGATCAACTCATGTCATCAGAGGGTAATCTCTATTCAAGTTGCAAAAGTTCCATTCCTATGCAAGGGAAAAGATATTTCTGGGGCTGCATAATCAATGAGCAAATTGTTGTATCCTCAATTACAACTTTGCTAATGACAGCTACAAACTGGTCCATATCTATAAGAGAATTATCTGTAACAACAGATTGATTGACATTGAGGACAATGACTAACTGAAGGAAAACCTTCCGTTATGTATTGCATTGCCAAAACAATGCAGTCTAAAGGTAATGTAATTCGAAGACACTTACAGAAACACGGAGGTCATTCATCAAATAGGAAAAAAGTGCTTTATCACGCGAAATGAAGAATTTCATATGCTATTATAATTTATTAGTTGACACAAAATAGTAGTAATTGAAAATTTCTATTGAACCTCATCCTGTTCTTTCTGATGGCAAGCATCAATGAAAGATAACTACGCTAAGTATCTCAAAAACCATTTAGTGAACGAAGATAATAATGATAACATAACCTTCTTAATATTTTTTAAGAGAGAAAGGATAAGTGTAGAGATGAAAGAAAGGAATGCAAACGATAGTCTTTGAATAGGTGGGAGATGAAAGGCGAATTGAGCTGAATGGATTTTCTTTCACAAGTAGAGATGGATTATGGATCAAGAGAGAGAGAGAGTGATTAAATTGTTTTGTCAACCTCAAGTAAATATTTAAGTACATGTAAATATCTCCCAACCCTCTCACTAATTTAGTGTCAGTTGAGTTTTCATTTGTGCTAACTTTGCTCCAGGCTCCAGCATCTGTTGTCCAAGTCTATCAAGTTGAATCCTCCTCTTAACATGACAACACCCAATAAAATAAGGATTTGGTAAATATCATCCCTATTACTCTCTACCATTAAACTCAGTAATCCAAAACAAAGAACCAACACTTCATGTGAGACTCAGAAGTTTTATGTACCTAAGAAAAAATCAATGACTGTACTACCTACTAAGATTCGTGTAAGGAAGTCTATTTTAAGTCCTTTTCTTTATTCGGGCTCTACAAGTACAATTCTATCTCTAGATACAATCTTCAAGAGAAGAGAAGCAGGGGAATTTTCTCTAGTCTACAACAGAACTTCAAAAAGTTAGTCGAAAGCGCCTTTACTTTTTAATCTTTAAACTTGTTTATACAAACAGTGGATAGTGAAGTAAAAAACACAAGAGCATGTCAGTCAAGAAAGCTAGAAAGACCAGAGTTTAAATGCAACATTTCTTTTCATCAGTATAAGCTTTGTGGGCACATGAGCTTTAATCCTGGTCCCAAGCCCCAGTCAACCCCTTTTTTTAATGATTGTGGTGTCTAGGACAACTTTCACTCATCTGAACTAATTCCACGAGATACCTACCACTTTCTACCAACAACAGGTATCAAGTAACTCTTGGGTGCCGGAGACTCCCATACTATCAGCATAAAGATATAACTCCCCGTTTGGTAGTTCATTGACCACTAGGTTACACGGAGCCCCCCATTGCATAAAGATATATTATCATGAATCATGTAAGTATAAGGGGATTCGTACAGCCTACATTGTTCTTGCAGTAGGGATAATTAAAGACAATAAAGCCAAATATGTGATAAAGGATAAAACCAAGCACGTACAACTTATAAGTATTGAAAAAGCAAAAAATCACAGTGAAAGGCGGGACGTAAAATGGTAAAAGCAAAGCAGGTACCTGTGCAGAAAAGCTTCATCAGAGCCCAAGCTCAGATTCATCCGAGCCACAGCTTCATCCCGTTCGTAAGCCAACTGCTCCAACTGTTTCTGAACAGCAACGTGGAAATACTTGCGATCATTCAGAAGCACAGTACTCAACAACCTCCCAGCCGGCGTTGCTGGTTCTAACGGCGCGTTCAAGCCACCAAATTCACACTTACTACTACTACTACCAGTAGCCACTACAAACAAGGATCTCCTACAACCAACAGAAGAAGTGCCGAATGAGGAATTGTTGAAAACAAAACAAGTTGATGATGATAGCAAAGTCTTCACCGTAAGAGGTAAAGATTGGTGAAGAGAAATTTTAGTGTAGAAGAGGCAACAGTCCATTCAACAAGCAATTGGCTAGAAACCCTTTTCAGAAATTAGGGAACAGAGAGGGAGAGGGACGATGGTTATGTATAATGATGGGTTGGTTGGGTATATGGTGAAGAGGTTGATTGATTGATAGATAAGTGGGAGAGATGATAAAGGAAAAAGACAAACAAAGTGGAAGAGAGGATAAGGATCGTGACTTATCCACTAAAAAATGATAAAGGAAAAAGCGTTTGTACTTTCGAAATTCCATTTTGTAAGTTCATTCACATCTATTTTGTTATTAGTACGAGTTACAGAGAGTCCAATATATGTTACTTATCTCTTTATTTTAATTTAAATAAATCTTTTGTATGTCTTTTAAATTTAAGTTGTTAATTATTGTAATTTATAATATTTTATTTGTAATTTTCAGTAATATATGTTATTGTCTTTATCTCAATTCATGTGACATTGATGAAAATTTAAAAGCCAAACAAATTTTTTATATGTCAGTTATTTAATTATTATGAGTTATAGTACATTTTACGTCATTTTCAAATTAATATATGTTACTTTTTTTTTATCTCAATCTATGTGATTGTTAATTATTGTAATTTATAGTAATTTTCATGTTATATCAAATAATATATGTTATTTCCTTTATACCAATGTATGAGACATTGATAGATTTTAAGCTTCCACCAATTTTTTTAGATGTCTATATAATAGTTTAGGTTTTATTACCTCTTTTTGATTTTTGAAGATCCATTAATATACTTTCTTCACAATTATCAGTAGAGCTACATTTCAATGTTTTGATAATTTAGCAACATACCCTTAAAAGAACAGACCAACGAAAGCGTCCTCTTATGGCTCATTATGTGTATTATTAAGAAAAAAGTACTTTAATTAATTCGACTAAAGATCCACTAATAGAGTGTTGGGAGAAATTAATGGGAAAGAAAAGTACTGAAAGAAAGATCCTTCAAATTAACGTGTTTCTTGCCTGCAGGTGTTCACAGGTCAGTTTGGATCGGTTATTGGTCAAAACTAAAACCAAACCAACTTAATCAATTTTAAAATTATCAAAACCAAACCAAACCAAATATAGTATATATTTATCGGTTTGGTTGTTATCGGTTTTGGTGCGGTTTGGTTTGGTTATTCGGTTATTAACCATAGACAAAAATAAAAGAAACAATTCATTCAAAACATGAAAAAAAAAGTTACAACAATCCATTTAAAACGGAAATAGTTAGAATGCCTGACATTACATAACTTTCAATCATTGAATTTATTATGAATAAAGCTTCAAAATTCATTATTTTGGCCTAGAAGAAAGAGAAAGTGATATTTTCAATCTTATAAAGAATTGTGACACTCTCATATACATAAAACCAATAAGATAAATATTCTCACCTTGAGCATTTTTTCTTTGATAAGTAAATTATAAATAAAATTTGATGAAAATACATATAAAATCTTTAAAATTATTTATAAAAACAATATATTATGTATGTATATTAATAAAATATATGTAACTTTCAATCATTGAATTTATTATGAATAAAGCTTCAAAATTCATTATTTTGGCCTAGAAGAAAGAGAAAGTGATATTTTCAATCTTATAAAGAATTGTGACACTCTCATATACATAAAACCAATAAGATAAATATTCTCACCTTGAGCATTTTTTCTTTGATAAGTAAATTATAAATAAAATTTGATGAAAATACATATAAAATCTTTAAAATTATTTATAAAAACAATATATTATGTATGTATATTAATAAAATATATGTATATAATTTATCGGTTCAGTTTGGTTATTTCTTCGATTTTTTCCGAACAAAATCATAACCAACCCATATATTATCGGTTTTTAAAAATCTAAAACTAAACCATACCTAACCCAAATAAAAATTGGTTTATTTAATCGGTTTGATTCAATTTTTCGATTTGAATCGATTTTTATCCAAACCGTGAACACCCCTAACCACGTGTAGTATAAAGATAAAATTGCAAGTGGATCAAATGACAGAAAGATCCCAGCCAATCCAAATTGCATATGGAAGAAGCGGGGGCTTTCCTGACGTTTGATGCCAACGGAAAGCTCCTCACATTCCCTTTTTATGTTTTTTATCAGCGTTTCAAAGTTATTTCATAAACAAATCGTGTAAATTTCATATGTAGTCATTGAATGTTAATTTCAAGTAAATACTATAGTGGTTTGACTCTAAAAAAAATCATGACAAATAAAAGTGAATGAAGGGAGTAGTAAATATCAGTCACCAAAGCAGTCGTATGGTAATAAGAAATCAAAAGAAATACAACTAACTCAAACTTAAATGGGTCCCATATTTTCAGAAAGTTGTACGAAATATTTATATTTTTAAGGGAGAAATTAGTCCAATAGATACAAAAAGTTGAAACGCAGCCACACTACTTCTTTAACTAACCAATTGAGTTACTTTTTTCACGTGAAATTATAAAATTAGCCTCTTAATACTTTTCCGTCAATTCCCATAAACGGGAAGCTCCTCACATTCACTCTTATTAATAGTAGTAAAATAAAAATAAAAACTTTATAATATTGAGTTTAAAATTAAAAAGTAATTGGCCAATTTTACAATCGATAAATCAAATCGAATTTTTTTTTATTAGGTTATCGATTAGGGTTATTAGGTTAATGATTTTTAAACGATTTTGTAATTTTTTTTGTTGGGTTATCAGTTCGGTTTTTGATTATATGATTATGGTTAAATTGATAACCCAATAAGAGTACATCAAAATTACTATTTTACTCCTTATTATATAATAGTGCCTCTCTATTGTGATACATTCTCTCTTCTGGGCACGAACAAGTATTACCTTGTCTTTTCTTAATATAAGATTTGATTGTGATAAAAACATACCATTAATGTTGTATTCACAATTTATTGCACGAGTCTTTAGAAGGAACTCATACATTTTCTTTGTAAGCAAAATATATCAATGTAAAAGTTCGTATTGCACTTCTATTCTTGCTATTAATATTATTTTATTTTATAAGTATCGTGTATATATAATCATATCGACATTTTCTCATTGGTTAAATCGATAATTGAATCATTAAAGACCAAAATCAACTAATCGAAAATCAATAATAAGTATCGTATTGGTTTGATTATCGATTTAGTGTGTTAACAAATTAGAAATTGATAAATCAAACTCATAATACATAAAATTGAATTGAACATACAGATGCACAACCTTAGCGTTATGCAACTATAATAAACTTCTCCAAATTTCAAGGCACACTATTACTAGGTAATTGTGTTATATAAATGCTTTTGAATATATATATATTTATTTATTATTTTTTTTTTTTTTTTTTTTTTTTTTTTTTTTTTTTACCCTTTTATATAAGCCAACAAGAGTTGGAACTATCATGACATTAGGTGTTTGTACCTTTAGCATTATGTATTTGTATCTTTATATATAAAAAAAAAGGGTACAATTCTAATGTAGGATTCTTTCTGGCCCTATTTTATTGGTTGTTGAGCACGTAGAAAGCTTTACATCTGTGTGTAAGTTATAGCTATTGTCTTTACATATACTCAAATCAAAAGTGAAACCATCACTCCTTCTCTCAACTCTTACTAATATCCATTAATTTTAAACTTCTAAAGCTCATCTCCTTAAAGCTTGAAATTGGTCCAGTTTTTTATTTTGTCTTTATTGCTTTCATAGGTCTACGTTTTTTAAGTCCTTTCATTTACTTTTTATGCACTTCTTGTTGATTCTACTTCTGTGAAGAAATAGGATAATAAAATAGATGTCTTCCCTTTTGTTTGTTTCACTGATATGGAGAAATATTTCCTTCACACTTTTATGTAGTTTTTCTTTCATGTTTCAACCTAAATGCAGTACTAGTATATTTTTTGGTTTTTTTCTCTCCTTTTGTTTTTTGATTTGTTAGTTTCTATTGCATGTTAGTACTATTATTGTTTGTTCTTTATATTGTACAAAAGGTATTTGATGTTATATTGTAACGCACTTTCTCCCTTTCTTTAACCGTAGACTCAGAGAAATTCTACATTTCAAAAGCTGACACTAAAATTTTAAGTACTGAATCTCCATAAGAATTATCTTCAATTATATAAATCTAATCTAAAGTGTGGATTAGATTGTAGAGACAAAAAAATTATAGTATTTAACCTTTCATATGTGCCTTACCATTAGCAAGAGTCTATGAATTCAAAAGAACTCTAACTATTGTGGCTCTCTGGCCCTTCTTGATCATATTATTGTGAAGATAAAGAGATATGACACTAAGATTCAATATTGAATGAATAACAACTATTACTCCCGATTGGACTTGCAAAGTCCAAATCGTGGACATGAGTCGAGCGACAAAGTGTGGAGAAAGAAATAAGATTCTAAAATATGATTTTGGAAGACGAATAGGTATTCTCGCTTAGTGTTATCGTATCTTATCATTTAATAATAATTATACTATTTATCTATATCTCACAAAGTTCTCAGACTTTACAGGAGCAGCAAATCAGGACATGTGTATATGGTAATGATATTGACTATTATGTAAAAAAGTTTATATTGTTGGATACATGTCTAATCTCCATTGCCGGAGTGATAGTTTCACTATCGTCATACGGAAGATTAATACAAAAAATGTACTGAGTGCTTAGTAAAGAAACTCTAATTGAATATGTCAAACCAAATGATGAGTTTGAGAAACTACTATTGCCTTCAACCAAGCTAAATACGACAACTTTTGCTAGTATTGCTCATATGACTCCAGATCCTACTGCAAAAATTGGTATATCCCTCCTACCAACCATTAGTTAGCTGAACATTTATGTTCCCACATGTAAAAAGTTCATATTTCTTTATCTCTTACCATCAGATATTATAGAAGTTGTTCTCCAATGTGGCCCTTCAAAATATACAGGCAGCACTCAAATTAGGTGTCGTGATGTTTTATTGATGATAATCAGTATGTAGAAACTTCCGTGTTATATATTGTTATTTACGTTTTTAAATTTTTACACAATTTTAAGATAGATTCGAGAAAAAATGATATTGTATTCCTCGTGTTTTCAGACGAAATCAATTTCTGCTCACTTTATCGGATGATTTCGAAGAAATTGAAGGAAATGTGTTTTGTTAAAAAAAAGACTGGTTTTAGTTTTTAGAGTCGCCACTTAATTTTTAAAGTGAAAATTAAGAAAACTATTTTCTCAAAAGATTAAAAATAGAAAATCTAGTGAAAATTTTAAGGGGGTTCGAGGTTCATATTAATATTTCGGGAAGGGTTTGAAAGCAATCGAAATGTCCGCTAACACGCGGTTATCCGATAATTAACTGTTTGACTAATATTTAAAGAAATATGCATACTTGACTAAATTACGAAAATAAACAGTTTGAAATTTGAAATTATTTTTAAGGGGAAGGGAAATATTAGAGAAATATTACTTAAGTAAATAACCTGCAAATATTCTAAAAGAGGGTGAAGTAAAAAAAATAGATAACCTTATTTAATTTTAGAAAAACATAAGTGTTAAACTCAAAATGGTTTTCTTTAGGGAATTGAATTTTTGAAACCTTAAGATTAATTCTAACAAATAAACACATAATAACAGTTAAGTAGATAAGGAAAGAAAATTTAGGCCCAAGTCTGGATTTGTCGCCTGGGCCAACACTTAGGCCTAATTTCGTTTTGAACCTTTGGACCATTTAAATCATCTGTACATGTCTTAATCTAACATAAAGAAATGTTTCTCTTTTGGGCCTTAAGGCCCAATTCTTGCACCTGTCCTAAATTCTAACAAATATGACTTGAAAATGAAAGGATGGGCCTTTGGGCCCAAATCTGTCATGTATGCAGCATATACACTAAGTGTATATTAGCTGTATATTTTGTATATCAGCTCCAATTCTTGTTCGTCAACTTTTCAGGGGACCTGTTCTTCGATTTCTACGACTGACTGACTCGAATAAAATAAAATTGGGCCTCCATGGCCCAATAGGAAAATGCAAGGATAGAGTGTGAGGACCTGGGGCAGATTTCACATGCAACAAAAATGGCAATAAATTAGCATATGATCTGACCAAAATGGAAAGAGTAAAGAATATGCCAAGTTTTACACAAAGAAGAGATGAGATACATATATTTATCACATAATCCAAATTTAAAAGAAATCATACAAGGGCAAGCAAGAAACTTTAATGTCAAAGCCTGTAATGAACAACTTTTTTAGGAAAATAATTGAATAAAGTCGAGCTGGCAAGGAAATCTACAGATATTGCCGACATATACATAAACCAGAAAGAACAAAGTCACAAGTTGAATGGTAAAACAGTGAAGAAAAATCCACATGCTGCTCTTTTAAAAAAAGTTAACCATTTTCAAATAACAAAATTGATACAGAAAGCACTCAAACAAAACCATTCTAGGGATCAAACGATACTGGGCGGAGATTTAAACATGCTTGCAACAAGGCCACATATGATTCGGCTATACCAGAGAAAGGCAGACCATGAAAAATTATTCTAAAATAAAGTACCGAAGCAAACTCAAAACCAAAACGAGCAGATAATAAATTAGCATTTGAAAGATATCAGACTATGAAGTAATACGAGTGAAGGGACAAGAAAAATGTTGATAAGATACACATGCATCTAAACATTGACCCTAACAGATCAACAAATGAGAAAACGAACTGAGTAGGCTAGGAGGAGCAATATTCTGGATCATACAAACATAATTTTCTAACTAAAATCAATATCGATTCTGCCTGGTTCCAACATGAAAACAACCAAGAGTAATTAACAACACATGAGCAAGAGGTAACACTCAAGTTTGTGACCTATTGAGACCAAAACAACACACCATTTCATGTTTTTTTCCCAGAAGAAATGCCATTAGAAGTTGAAACGACTTGAACTTTCGCACAAATAGCAACTTCACAATAAGGAGATCAAACTTAGGCCTATCAAAACTTTAATCATCTACAACCAAACAACAAGACGAAAATCAACATTTAAACCACACTTTATTAAAGGAAAGATGAATGTTAAACCCAACAGAATGGCAAGATTATTTGTTTTAAGACATAACTAACACAACCATGCACATGATTTAAAACTTAAAAAAAAAACTAAGTGACTAACTTAAACAATTGAGCCAATCCATCTGGAAATAAAGAAAATGCAGCAACGATTTAAATGACACATTGATGACATATAAGTAGACTCGACTCATTTGACCTATTTGAAGAAAATTTTAAAGTGCTTAGAGATGATGAAACAAACTCGACCAAATGAACGCATTCTTCAAATTTGCAAAGAAAACTTAAATGCTAACCATTAAGCTAAAAAAAAAGACAGGAAAAAGTAGACATGGGAATCAAACTAACAACAACATAAGATATTTCAGCCAACCTAACAAGTAGCGACTAAACGAGGACAGAATAACAACAAGGAAACAAACTGCTGAACATAAGAATGAAAAGGTAATCAAAACTACTAATCAATGAATTTCAGGCATAAATCACACACAAAGACACGTTCCATGCTTTAGTTAACTAAAACATCGACTCGTAACACAAAATCTTTTTATCAAACATTAGCAGTAAACCTAAAGAGAACTGAAGCATTCAAACGAACAAAAAGAGGGTCAACAGAGACCTTCAACTCACAAACAAATACCATACAAAATGAGTCAAGAATGAAGTTTACCTTTTCGGAGGCAGCAAACTAGAGACAACGACGAGCTAGAATGACGACCTTCACCACGCAAAACTCGAACACAAACCGTAGTCAAGAAGTCTGGGTAGGAATATCAAACCCAAACGCTGAAAAACAAGTATCTCCTCTGCTTTTCCTTGAATTATATTTAGTAGGTATTTTAGCTATTTTCGCTTAAGCTATTCTGTGTATTTTTTCTCAAAAATTCCCATCCCTAACAATGAATAATGAGGAGGTTTAAATAGAGGAAATTAGGGTTCAGATTTGGGGGGGGGGGGGGGGCGAACTGAAGAATTTCGGATAGGAATAGGGGAAAAATAAAAAATCCCCAACTCAAATTTTGCAATTCAAAATCTTACGAAGGACAAGGAAAAAGTTGTTGCTTGTACGAGAAATTTGGATTTCCAGCAAAAATCTAAAAGCGAGAATGGATGCGGGCGGTCTTAATCGATCCTTTGTCCTTGAAGCTGGACGTGGCGCCCATCCACGCGAGGAAAAGATGAAAATCGTATTGCGAGGACAAAATTGCAAGCGGCTCTGCCCTGCTGGAATAGTACCATTGTACTGGGAGGGAGACGATGCAGAAAAAGCTGCTACGCATAGACGCTATGTGCTCGCGTTTTGGTACCGTTGCTGCTGTTTGTGTTGCGCTGAGCTATTGCTTATGTGAACTCGCCCTCACGTGAGGGAGATGAAGCGCGTGCAGGGGTCAGGTTTCGTCCTACGCACTTTGCTATTTGGTTTCACCATCACGCAGTTGGCCTTTTTGTATGGTTGCTGTGATGTTGATGCGTTTGGACTGCTGCTTTGTCGCGTGAACTACTGCCGTGAATGTTGGGAAAGTTCTGGGTTTCTTTTGGGAACAAAGTTAGGCCGGGTCAAAAGGAGGGGTGGGCTGAGAATATGAGAAAATGGAATCGTTGGTTGGGTACTTTGGTAATGTACGTATTAGGTTTTTCTGCATTGAAAATGTGGGCTGGTGGAAATATTTTGGACTGAACAAATGGTCCAATTTTGGGTCTTGAAAGAATTGGGATTCAAGTTAAGAAATGGCTCTATTTTCAATTATAAAATAACTATTGAATTACAATGGTAACCAATTTAAGTTGAAATTTTAGCGAGATTGAATTAAATTGGCGAATTCGGCAACCGACAAAATAAGACGAATTAGTATCAATTAATGAGCTTCTTAATCTTAACGAAATAAAATAATTAACTTAATTATAAAATAATTAATTTAAAATTCAAACTAATTCATGCAAAATTAAAACTATAATTCAAACTAAGACTTAATTAATAAAAGTATTTATTTTAACAATGTAGAAATCTTTTGATATGATTTTCAAATATTTATAAAATATACTAATTACATATATAATCATATGAAACATATTTATTATTCAAAATACTATAAGAATCGACTGAAATTACATAAAATAACCTTGAAACTACTTGAATTTTATAAATCTAATTATTCTCAATAGTTTGAAAAATAATTAAGAAGCTCGGAAATTAATTATTATCGGGGAGGGTCAA
This sequence comes from Solanum verrucosum, assembly GCF_900185275.1. Taxonomy (NCBI): domain Eukaryota; kingdom Viridiplantae; phylum Streptophyta; class Magnoliopsida; order Solanales; family Solanaceae; genus Solanum; species Solanum verrucosum. Next base: position 375,966 of record NW_026020215.1, read on the forward strand.
AATTTGGTGTCAACAACTGTCCCTCATTTTACTTGGATTGATGCAAGAAATCAAAGGAAAATGAAATTGACGAATTCAATTTTAACCGAACACATCTTCATCTTTTGGAAAAGGGATTTGGTACGGGCTTTAGGAATTATGGCCGAACCTCGAAAGTGGGTTTTCCTACATAACTCGGGCTATATGAGAATTCAGACCACTTGTAGTTTGATACGCTTGATTTCACACACGATTTTGAAAGAATTCAAAAGCCACCCTGACATCTAATTAAGAGGGGATCAGAATGCTCAAAATATGATTTAAGAGTGAGTGTGGGGATACAACCGAGTTTTCAACACCAATCCCGCCTACATATCCCTCAACTTAGGGAATCAAGCTGCTTGTAGTTCGATTCAATCGGTTGAAAAGAAAATCTATTATGCTAAGATATCTTTTAGTTAAAGAGAGTGACAATGTAAGTCGAGAATGAAAAGGAGGCTTGCAACCTTTTAGCCATGAGTGTGGCATGCTTCACACCCATAATTAAGAACTTTCACGGATATAATTTCCAAATCTCTAAGTGTATTGTCACTCGGATAGGAAATCCGCTTCCGGTGAACACCAAAAAATATTTTTGGATGCGAAACTGAGACCGATAAACCTAAAGAAAAAACCACATGCCTTCTGATAGGGGTGTGGGTTGATTGTGGTGGCAGTCATTCTTCAGCTCGAGTCCTAAGAGTTTGGTACTCCTCTTCGAACTATGTCTCAGTTCGCTATTAAGAAAAAGTTCTACGTTGTGCTGCATCCTTTTTTATGTCGTCCGCACCTGTGGTTTATTTTGAGAATTCATCCTCTCGGATGCTCTCGACAAAGGCTGAGATAAAAACTCTTTAGCATAAAATGTAATTCAATTGGGGAGATAGTGTCTTTTACCATGTTTACACTTGATTGCTCTCCTTGAACATTTGATGTCAACTTCCTCCAATTTGACGTAAAGCAAATAAAGCTTATATTTCGTATTTGTAATATAATCTTCAATGTGCTCTTCTTTGATGTTGAAGTAATAAAATATGTTGATATAATATGTTGATAGTTCTCTTGACGTTGTTCTTGCAATGAAAATGGTGCAGTCGATGTTGATTTTCTTGCGATGCATGACTTATTTCCCATGATGCATGACTCTCTTCTTCCCGCAATGCATCACTTTTTTTCCTGCGATGCACGAATTGTTTCTCTGCTATATATGAATCTTTTCCTGTGATGCATGAGTTTTCCCACGATGGATGAATTTTTTACAACGATGCATGACTTCTCCCACGATGCATGACTCATTCTCCTGCAATGCATGACTTCTTTTCCTGTGATACATGAATCTTTTCCAGTGATGCATGACTTTTCCCGCGATGCATGGATCTTTTCCAACGATGCATGACTTCCATTCTTGGTACCGAACGAAGGTAATGCTTCACCGAGCAATGCAGATGACCTTCCGGTGGCAGCATCGTCTCATTTGACAATACAATATAAATGACCCTCAGAGTAGTGGTATCATTTCAATTGACAATACGATATTAATGACTCTCCGGGTAGTGGTATTATCTCATTCGACAATACAATATAAATTACCCTTAGAGTAGTGATATCATCTCATTTGACAATACGATATAAATGACTCTCTGGGTAGTAATATTGTCATGTTTGATAATATGATGCAGATAACATCTTACAAACATCTTTAGTTGATGGAAAACAGTAAAATGTCTTTCTTCGGGGTTTCTATTTGTTCCATCTCCAAACATAGTGGCATGTTCGTTCTAGACTTCGCCTTACTGAGAATTGAATGAAATAATGTTATTCATATTCCCAATTCTTTGGCATAAGAAGCATAAAACTTTTACTGCGTCCACAGAAAAATTATCAATTTTGGGGAGCTCCTCGCCCTTTGACTTCTCCATATTCATTGAATGGAGGAATATGATGATCTTCAGGCAAAAAAAATTTAGTTTAAAGTGAACTGATCTGTGTCGATTCCTTCGGTTGTCTTCTCTTTGTCTGGCTATCTCCAGTTGATTTCTTTGATCTCCCGCCTCTTGATAGATAAAACAAAACAATTTTATGAAAAATAATTGAAACATGAAAGAAAAGTTTTAAGAAAAATAGATTTTCAACAAGTAATATTTGGAAAAGGTCACTGCCAAGTGTCATGCCACATCAAGCCTAATGAACGTCTTTGAAGTTGCTGCTTTGAGGTCTATCTGATTATTTGCTGGGAAGTGCTTAAAGTTGTTTTAAACTTCCGATGAAACTTACTAAAGTTTTTGAGGTCATCCTTAAAAATTTTGTCCCAGTTAAATATCTTGGCGTATCTTGAACTGTTGATGAACCAATCATGGAATTTTTGAGATCTTCTAAAAAATTTGTCCCAGTTGCAATTCTCGATATCACTTTAGTCGTGACTTGTTATTGAGATCTTCTTCTTGAGAATTTTGGAGCTATTCTAAAAAAAATTTGTCCTAGTTTTTATTATAAAGGAAAAAATAGAAATCTTATGGGAGATATGACCGAGCTATTGTGGCGCCTACGTATCCCGTTGAGGCAGGAATCAGGTCAAACGTAGTTCCCCCTCAAAGATTAACAAAAATAAGAAATTTGACTAAGGAACCGACCGAGGCTGGCATAGGCCGCCTACGTATCTCATTTTTGAGAATTCAAGTCGAACGTAGTTCAAAAACCAAAGGAAACGTTAAAAAGGGATAATAGGGTGATCGATACCAACATAGGCTGCCTACGTCTCATTCTTGAGAATTCAGGTCAGACATAGTTCATTATTGAGGGGATAAAATTCTAAACAAAACGATTACAAGGAAATAGAACGATAACAAGGGAATGACAAAGATAAAAATTGAAACTTCACACATAATATCTTTTGACAACATCTGAGTTGATCGGTTTCGTCCATTTGATGCCATCCATCTCCGACAGGACTAAGGCACCTCCAAATAACACTTTGCGAACCCAGTAGGGTCCTTGCCAATTTGGTGCAAACTTCCCTTTGAACTTATCCTAATGAGGAAAAATGCGTTTGAGAACTAACTGGCTAACTTCGAACATTTTTACTCTTACTCTCTTGTGAAAAGCACGAATCATTCTCTGTCGATACAGTTGACCATGAAAAACAACAACCATTCTCTTCTTATCAATCAATGTTAACTGATCAATCCGCTTACGAACCTAATCATCATCACTCAATTCAGCTTCTTGGATGATTCTCAATGAAGGTATTTCAACCTCGGCAGGTATAACTGTTTATGTTCCATAAACTAACAAGTATAAAGTTGCTCCAATTGACGTTCTAACAGTCGTTCTTTATCCCAACAAAGCATATGACAACATCTCATGCCAACCTCTGTGATTGTCAATCATTTTCCTTAAATTTTTCTTGATGTTCTTGTTGGCGGCTTCTACAACTCCATTCATTTGGGGACGATAAGCGGTTGAGTTTCGGTGAGTAATCTTGAATTGTTCACATATCTGTCTCATCAGATGACTGTTGAGATTAGCTCTATTATTGGTAATGATGGATTCTGGTACTCCAAACCTACAAATCAAATTGTTGAGAACGAAATCAACTACAACTTTCTTGGTTACCGACTTATGTGAAACTACTTCCACCCATTTGGTAAAGTAGTCAATGGCCACTAAGATGAATCAGTGTCCATTAGAGGCTGTCTTTTCTGCATCCTCTTCATCCATCAGGATCTGGTGATAACCCGCATAACAATCTACAAATGACTGCATCTCATTCTTGGCACAAATATCAATGAGAATGTGAATGTTTGGCAATGGAAAGTTATCTTTTGGGCTAGCTTTGTTGAGATCTCTATAGTTGACACAAATTTTGATCTTTCTGTCTTTCTTGGCAACCGAAACAATGTTGGCTAACCAAGTCAGATATTGCGTCACTTCCACTACTTGAGACTCGATCTGCTTGGTGATCTTCTTTTTTATCTTCAAACTCAACTCTGTCTTGAATTTACGAGTTTTCTGCTTTACCGGACTAAAATCTGGATTGATCGACAATTTATGAGAAATTATGTTTGTACTTACCCCTGGCATATCCCTGTACGACCAGGTAAATATATCGATGTATTCTCTGAGCAAACGAACCATGTCCTTTCTTTGAGCCTCAGTCAGACGGATACTGATTCTGACTTCTTTGACATATTCCTCATCTCCGAAATTCACAGTCTCAGTTTCTTCCAAATTCGGCGTGTGTTGGTTCTCAAATTGTCAGAACTCTTCAGCAACATGTTCGGGTACCACATTTTTTTCTTCATATTCCTCGCATTCGTTATCACCTGCCTCATTTTGTTCGTTTGGCTTGTGACATGACATGACATTGGCAGGTTTTAAGTTATTATTACTGAAATGATAAACAAACAAAGTTAGAAAAGTAAAATATAAACGAATAAGTAAATAAGCAAATTTTCGGTAAGAGAGGCTTTTCATTTAAATTTAAAAGAAGGCATAAACTTCGACCATGGCTACGGGCCATTCCACCTTCTTAAACATTACGGGGGAATTTAAAAACTCAAACAAGTAAAAACTTCATAAAGGGTGGGTCTCGGGCCTCTTTCGGACTACCACCGATTTTAAAAATAAACCTAAACACATGTACTTTCTACCCAGATGAGTGGGGAATCAGGAGTGGTATGAAGGTCCAATTTTGCAACTGCTCCTCTAGTTCAGCATCATGGATGCCTGATGACCCAACCTTTTCCTCGATGACTGCATCAATCTCCTCGAAAAGGCCCCAGATTCCTCCCCCGAGACCACCATCATTGACATATTCTCGCACCAGGAATGACTGGTACAAATGAGAAATTGCCTGGCCAATGCTCGATTAACACTCTTGTTCATCACCTCTGCTTCATCAACAACTGTGGGGACATACCCCAAACCAAACATTGCTCCTCTGGCGGGAATTTGAATAGGCTCAACAATTCCTTGAAAGAACTTCCCCAATCTAAAACTTAGTTAGTAATCACTCCGGAGAAATACGGTAGCTATCATCTTGTACACAGAAGGCCCTAATAGGGGACAGTGGACCCATGTCATCACCGGTGGCATTTACCAATTCTACCGTGTAGAAATCACAACCTCAGGAGACCTCATCAACAATCAGCACATACCTATTGGAATGACTCCCTTCACCATGAATGACCAATTCCTAATCCTTCCAATTGGTGAAGGGTAGAAGGCACATGCCCGACCATGTGAAACCACGGTCTTCCCATAAGCAAATTGTAACTGGTATTGATATCCAACACATGAAACTCCACATTAAATTCTGCAGGACCCATCTGAATCCCCAAGTTTATTTCACCCAATGTGTCTTTTTGCTCTCCATCGAAAGCCCTCACATTGACTTGGTTCTGGTGAACTTTTCCCAAGTCGAATTTTAGCTACCTCAGAGTTGAAAGTGGGCAAATATTGAGACCAGATCCATCATCGATCAAGACACAATTTATAATCTTGTCTCGACACTTAATGGTGACGTACAAATCTTTGTTGTACATCTTGCCTTCAAAGGGTAACTCTTCGTCACAGAAAATGATGCGGTGTCCTCGAACGACTTGGCTTATCATGGCCGCCAATTTATCACTGTTAGTACCCACGGCCACATAAGTGTCATCCAAAGCCTTCATCAAGTCTTGCCTATGAAGTTGTGAACTCATCAGCAGGACCCACACAAAAATCTGAGCTGGTGTTTTCTCCGTATGCTTCTTGATCGAGTAATCTTTTGGTTGCATCTTTTTCCAAAACTTTTCTGCTTTAGCTTCACTAATTGTCCTTTTAGACTGATCCTTCTTCTGCACTCCCTGGGATAACTGTTCTGGTGTGTAACATCTTCCGGATCTAGTCATACCCTGGGTAGCAGCCGTTTCAATCACAAACTTTTGTCGGGTGGGAATTTCTCTTGGCACCAAGGCAACAGCCTTTTCGGGTGTCAGAATCACGAATTCCTTTTTCTCTCTTATGCACAACGAGGCAACATCCCTTTCAAGTCATCAGGAGTAATCAAAACTATTGCCTTTGTCACGCACCATTTATCATCCATCTCTAGCATATTGATAGTGACGCCCCCATGATTTGGAAAAGGATTACTATTGACATTGGGCACGACTTTCTGGAGAGTGACCACTTTCTGGTCAATTAGGTCTTGGATCTTGAGCTAGTGTCAACCGGTTTGGGCCCCACTGGATGGATAATTCTTGCAGTAGTTAATCGCTCGAATAACTTTGTTTGGATTTTAATGAATGAAGTGAAATTTCTAGCGGGCTTCTTCTCACATCTAGGACGGGGAGGATCAGAATTGCCTTGTTGATGGGGAGGCATTTGACGATGATTTGGAGCATTTGGACGGGGGTCTTGATATCTTGGATATGAATTGGTTTGGTAATTTGGCTGTGGAGCTTGGTAGTTCGGTGGGGGGGTGTATTTTGGTAAAGTGAAGTTGGGGTTTGATACACTGGGGGAGGAGTTTGGTAATTTTCCTGAACGTTGGCACAGTTGGGGGCAGCGTTTCGGTAGAGATGAGATGAAGTCTGGTAAACTGGAGGGGGAGTTTGGTAGATAGGATGAGGAGTTTGGTAAATAGGTCGAGGGGAATTTTGGTAATCATCCTGTACATAATAAGCTGGGTAAAAACTCTATGGAGGTCGGAAACGACCTTGGTATGATGAGGATTTTCTTGGGGTCTTCTTCCCCTCGTAAGAGATAGAAGACACGTCTCCTCTTTTCTTCTTCAACAAACCCGAGGATCCAGGCGAGGCAACAACACGGGCAATCTTCCCAGTTCTTAGACCGTCTTCGATAGTCTCACCTACCTTGACTATCTCGACGAACTTTTCTCTAACAAGCAACATAATTGTAACACTCCGAAAAATGGTAGGTTAAACTAGAGCCTAAACGTAAGGTTAAAAATTATAAAATGACTCCTCGTAGATTAGTAGACCATCTAAACATGATATCGGGGTTTTAGGAGTCAAGGTCTAAGGGACAAGTGCCAAACAAAAGGGGCAAGCCAAGGTCAAAGGCCAAGGCTGCCCAAAACTTGAGCACACTGCCTCAAGCTCCACGGCCATCACCACAGCTTATGATCATGACCACGGCCCGTGGGAGTCTTCGTGGAGTTTCCTTGGACAAAGGAGGGAAGCCTCCAAGTGTCTTAGACACTGCCTCAACCTCCACGGAAGGGACCACAGCTCGTGAAGCCCTCCGTGAAGAGGACTTGGGTGTGGTGGCATAAAGGCGCGAGGTAGCATGCTACTGCCTCAACCCTCAACGGGCATGACCACGTGTCGTGGTCCACTTCACGAGTCGTGAAGGGTCCCGTGAAAATGAATTGGGCTAATGAACCTTGTGACAAAAAATGGAGGCCACTGCCTCACCTTCACGGGCAGGACCACGTGTCGTGGTTGACACCACGGCTTGTGAAGGGTGGCTCGTGGTCCTTGACGGGGACCATTAAATGAGGACTTTTAAGTCATTTTATTTTTAGTCCAATTAAAGTGGGGGTGTTTTGGGTATTTTTAGGGGTAGTTTATATATTGTTTTTAAGTCAAATTCACTTACTTTCACTCATTAATACACAACACCCAAATATTTTCATAAAATCCTCTCCTCTCCAATATTTCTCTCTCTACAGTTTCTCCATTGAAGAACACCAAGAACTTGAAGAATAGGGACCAAGAATCCATCTTCTCAACTCCAATTTGTGGGAAAAGCTTCAATTAAGGTATGGGAACCTTGATTCATGGAACACTTTTCTCCATGAAGCCCTTCAACTCTAATTTCGAAATTTGGGATATTGTTAAAAAACTAGGGTTTTCATTCTAGCCATGGGTTCTTCTTAAAAGAGATTTGATTATGTTATTTGTCCTATATTATGGATGATTTGATGCATAATGGTGATTTTTATAGTAAAACTCCCCATGAACCTATGAACTACCCCATGACCCCAATTTTATGAATTGTGATGGAAGTATTGATGAAAGATGATTACTATGAATTGTATCTATGTTAATCTAGTTGTTGAGTTTTGTTTTATTCATGCTTAAAGTAGTATTTCTAAGTATGATTGTGAGACATGATTCATGATCCTTGAAAGGGTAAATTGCTAGGGTTTGTACATATTGTTGAATGGGATGTATGAACTTATGATTCACTTGAAAGGTAAAGATCCTATGACTATTGTGTAAATTGAGGTATTGTTGAAAGGTTATTCCCTCATTACCCTTACACATGTTCATGTATGACTTGTCTAGGATGATGATGATGTTGTTGTGTTGATAGAAAAACTATTTCTCATGAAAACACTATGAACAATAAAGTGAAAGGTTTACTCACATATCAATGATGATTCTAAGGTTGAAAGTTAGTTCTCACCTAAATGAGTCTATGAGCTCTTTGATGAATTGTATTGAATGAAGGGTAGAGCACTTCTTTACACATGTAAATACAATTCAAGACTAATTATATATAATTTTGGAGATAATGCTTAGTACCGAGTGGATATGGAAAATGAGGTAAAGGCCCTTCCGTCAATGCAATAGGTCCAGTCATCTAAAGTGAAATCATGAGATGGAAGCTCCTCCGCCAATGCAATAGGTCAGGTTTCTAGAAGCAATCCCCATATCCCATAACTATGTGACCACATAGGACTTAGATAGTGGATCAACCTAAAAGCTAACACATTTAGTGTGGGGTTACACGACACCAGATTCCATGTAGCTCATATGGTCTATGTCAGTTATGGCTATTATTTCCTATATGATAAGATAATGAATGAGACATGAACTACACTATGACTTCTTCGTGAGTTTACTTAGTAGGAGTGGGTGTATGTGACTTCACTTTTATATTGCACAAGTAGACTTAGTAGGATGTTATGGGATAGTTCTTTTATGTTATGATGAGATATGAATGTATGCATGTATGTTGAATGAATAATTGCCAGGAATGACTTTCCTTATGTTCAAGTAATATACATGACTATTTCTTTATTGATGACTATCGATTATGATGAGGTCTAAAGATGGTATGTATAACTAAGGTAGCATCAAGGGAGTACTTAGTATGGTTGGTATTATGGGATGCCAACCATACATTGCACAAGTGTTCCTTAGGGGTTGCTAAGGTATTGATGTTACTATGTTATGAGTATAAATATGATTATAGCTTGTCTTTTACATTAAAAATGCATGTTGGTTTCCACACTTGATAAATGCATACTTTTCAACTAAAATGTCCTTTTTATCATATTTAAAGGATTTTATGCATGTTTCCATACTTAGTACATATTTGTGCAAACTCCTTCTCCTTCTACATTTTTGATAAATGTAGTTTCCGGCTAAGTGACATACACTCTCCTTTCTTGAAGAAGACTTGGATTTCTTATCTCCAAGTTGTGGTGAGTCCTCAAGTTCAAGGAAGGATTATCCATGTCTTAGTTCCTATTGTACTTCTTATATTGAGACTTTTATTGACGAAAAAGGCTAAGTCCCAAACTTTGTATTCCTATGTTTTAGATGGTAAATGAGACAAAGTCTAGATTCTTATGATTTCGGTTATGAAAATGAAGTGTGACTTTGATTGTAAAAGTTTTAAATTTCCACATTATTCTTATGACTTTATGTGTATGATTATGCTAAAGGCTTGTATGCGACCCCTTCTGGGTCAAGTATGTTGTGCCGCTTCTAGGGGTAACTCTAGGTCGTGACAAACTTGGTATCAGAGCGTAAGCTTTTAGGATAATATTTAGGTTGATGTCTCATGAACCACGTCTACTAGAGTCTTGTTCATGAGTGTGAATTGTGCCACACTTATGAAAGAGAGGCTATAAGATGTTTAGGAACTTTATTTCTTCCATTACTCTTTAGTCGTGCTTTGGAGTCCTAACCCTATGAAGTCCTTTCTCCTAACCCTTTTCTTTTGATTATAGGAAATGAATACATGAAGAGGGAATGCAAGGAGGATACAAGAGGAGGATGTGAATGAGGGAGTTCCTCCCCAAGCTCATCAAGATCCCCAAGCTCCTAATGATGAAGGGGCTATGACTAATGTGGAGATAAGGGCGACTCTCCCAACATTGACTCAACTCATGACGGGTCAAACTCAAGCCGTCACCATTTAACCCCAAGCTATAACGGAACAAGCAAATAGGGAAGTTGGGCCCCGAGTGAATCCTAATGTAAGCACCATGGCTTCAAGGTTGAGAGACTTTACTCAAATGAACCCTCCTATATTCCTTGGTTCTAAGGTGAATGAAGACCCACAAGAGTTTGTGCAAGAGTTCTACAAGATAGTGGATGTTATGGGGGGTAACCTCTATTGAGAAAGCCGAACTAGCCGGGTATCAATTAAAAGATGTGGCCCAAGTATGGCTTACTCAATGGAAGGATAATAGGGCTATAAGAGCGGGTCCCATAACTTAGGAAGTGTTCATGAAGGCATTCTTTGATAGGTTCTTTCCACGGGATAAAAGGGAAGCAAAAGTGGAGGAATTTATCAACCTTCGCCAAGGATGTATGAGTGTCCAAGAATACTCCTTGAAATTCACTAAGTTGTCCAAGTATGCCCCATCTTTAGTGTCTAATCCTAGAGATAAAATGAGCCGATTTGTGACGGAGGTGTTCAACTCAATTGAGGAAGAATGTCGTGCGGTAATGCCTCATGACAATATGGACATTTCACGTCTAATGGTGTATGCTCAACAAGTTAAGGAGACAAGGCTTAGGAAAAAGAATAGAGAGGTAAAAAGGGAAATGACCGATGATGGTAATTATTCTAAGGGTAAGTTTGAGGGTCAAAGTGGACCAATGTTTAAGAAGAGGTTTTCCAACCAAAGCTCTTCTAATGCTCCTAAGACCAACAAAGATAGGGTGTCTAACCCTTTGCCTCAAGGAGGCAATAGGAGTGCACTATCCATGGAGAGGCCTACACATGCCAAGTGTGGTAAGAAGCATGAGGGAAATGTCTTGCTAGTTTGGGTGTGTGCTATGGATGTGGAAAATGTGAGCATCAATTGAAAGATTGTCCAAACTGTACGACCAAGGGAAGAGAGGGTAATCAAGCTCCTCCAAGTGGTTCAAATTCTGATGCTCCCAAGAAGAATCGCTTCTACGCTCTTCAATCATGAGGTGATCAAGAGAGTTCCCCGGACGTGGTAATAGGTATGTTGTAAGTTTTTTTCCATTGATGTTTATGCATTATTAGACCTCGATGCCACTTTATCTTTTGTTACACGCTTTGTGGCTATGAAATTTGATGTACTCCCCAAAACCCTAATAGAGCCTTTTTCGGTTTCTACCTCGATTGGTGACTCGTTTGTAGCTAAAAAAGTATATAGAAGTTGTCCTATTTCTTTGTCTCATAAATCCACTTTGGTTGATTTGGTAGAATTAGACATGCTTGATTTTGATGTGATTTTGGACATGGATTAGTTGGATACATGTTAGGCTTCAATAGATTGTAGGACCTGGGTGGTCAAATTTCAATTTCCAAAAGAGTCAATTTTAGAGTGGAAAGGGGGAAATTCTATTCCTAGAGGTTAATTTGTTTCATGTCTAAAAGCTTGAAAAATGATCTCAAAGGGGTGCATGTATCACATTGTTAGGGTTATGGATGTTGAGTCCAATGTCCCTTCTTTATAGTCGGTTCCCGTAGTGAGGGAGTATCCAGAAGTCTTTCCCGATGACTTGCCCAGTATTCCTCTCGAACGGGAAATAGACTTTGGCAGGATACATAACCCATATATATCCCTTCCTATAGAATGGCTTCGGTCGAATTGGAAGAGTTGAAGGCACAACTCAAGGACATGTTAGACAAGGGTTTTATTCAACCAACCATATCTCTATGGGGTGCACCGATATTATTAGTGAAAAATAAAGATGGGTCCCTTAGGATGTGTATCGATTACCGCCAATTGAACAAGGTCACTATAAAAAATAAGTATCCACTTCCTAGGATTGACGATTTGTTTGATCGACTCCAAGGGGCTACCTTTTTCTCCATAATAGATCTTCGTTCGGGTTACCATCAACTAAGGATAAAAGGGTGTGACATTCCCAAGACGGCCTTTAGGACCCGGTACGGTCACTACGAATTTGTGGTTATGTCTTTTGGTTTAACAAATGCCCCGGCGGCATTTATAAACCCTGTTGTTTAGGCAATATCTTGATTCATTTGTGATCGTTTTTATTGACGATATTTTGATCCATTCAAGGAGTGAAGGTGAATACAAGGATCACTTGAGGAGAGTGTTGCAAGTCCTTAAGGACCACCAATTATATGCTAAGTTTAGCAAATGTGAGTTTTTGCTAAGGTTGATTGCCTTCCTTGGTCATATTGTATCGGGCATGGGTATTGAGGTTGATTATAAGAAGACGGATGTGATCAAGAGTTGGTCTAGACCTCTAACTCCTATTGACATTAGAAGCTTTTTGGGTTTGGTCGATTACTATAGGAGGTTTGTTGAGGGTTTCTCTTCTATTGCATCTCCATTAACGACCTTGACTCAAAAGAAGGCTAAGTTTGTGTGGTCGGAGGCTTGTGAGAAGAGCTTCCAAGAATTGAAAGATAGACTCACATCTGCTCCGATGTTGACCTTACCGGAGGGTACTGATGGGTTTGTAGTATATTGTCACGCATCTTGAGTAGGTTTGGGTGTGTCCTCATGAAACGCGGTAAGGTGATTGCCTATGCTTCAAGGCAACTCAAGGTACATGAAAAGAATTATCCAACTCATGATCTCGAACTAGCAGTAATGGTGTTTGCCTTGAGAATATGGAGACACTATCTCTTTGGGGTGCATGTCGATGTGTTTACTTACCACAAGAGCCTTCAATATGTGTTTAGCCAAAAAGATTTGAATCTCCGTCAAAGAAGGTGGTTAGAACTTTTGATAGATTATGACATGAGTGTCTTATACCACCCCGACAAAGCTAATGTAGTTTCGGATGCCTTAAGTAGATTGTCCATGGTTAGTGTGACTCATGTAGAAGACGAGAAGAAAGAATTGGTTCATGATATGCATAGGTTGGCCCAGTTAGGTGTCCAACTAATGGATTCCACTAACGGTGGATTCATGGTCCATCATAGTTCCGAATCGTCTTTTGTTGTTGATGTAAAGTCCAAGCAACATCTTGATCCTATCTTAAGGGAATTGAAAAAATCGGTTCTCAACAAGTTCGTTGAGGCTTTCTCCCAAGGGGGAGATGGGGTACTTAGGTACCAAGGTAGATTATGTGTTCCGGATATTGATGGCTTGAGAGAAAAATTTTTAGAGGAGGCTCATGGTTCGCGGTATTCTATTCATTTGGGAGCCACCAAGATGTACCGTAACCTACGGGAAGTCTATTGGTGGAATGACATGAAGAAGGATATAACGGGCTTTGTAGCCAAGTGTCCGAATTGTCAACAAGTTAGGGCCGAACACTTGAGACCGGGAGGTTTGCTTCAAGATATAAATATTTCCACTTGGAAGTGGGAGGAGATGAATATGGACTTTGTGGTGGGTTTTCCTTGTACTTGAAGGCAACATGATTCTATTTGGGTCATTGTTGATAGGATGATTAAATCAGCCCACTTCATTCCCGCCAATGTTTCATTTTCGGCGGAAGACTTTGCCGAATTGTACATCAAGGAGATAGTGAAGTTGCATGGGGTTTCTCTATCTATCATATCGGATCGGGATGTTCAATTTACTTCACATTTTTGGAAGGCATTCCAACAAGGGCTTGGTACCAATGTTAAACTTAGTACCGCTTTCCACCCTCAAACGGACGGTCAAGCGGAACACACCATTCAAACCTTAGAGGACATGTTGAGGGCATGTGTCATAGATTTCCAAGGTAATTAGGATGACCATCTACCATTGATAGAATTTGCCTACAACAATAGTTACCACTCAAGCATTTCCATGGCTCCATTTGAAGCACTTTATGGTAGGAGGTGTAGATCTCTGGTTGGGTGGTTTGAAGTAGGTGAGTTATCTCTAATTGGTCCCGAACTAGTCTATGAGTCCATTGAGAAGGTTTGACTTATAAGAGAGAGGTTGAAGACGGCCCAAAGTCGGCAAAAATCTTATGCCGATGTTTGAAGAAGTGATCTTGAATTTGAGGTTGGTGATTGGGTCTACTTGAAAATCTCACCCCTGAAAGGTGTGATGAGGTTTGGTAAGAAGGGGAAGCTTAGTCCCCGGTATGTGGGCCCATACCAAATCTTGAAACGTGTTGGGAAAGTTGCTTATGAATTGGACTTGCCAAGTGAGTTGGCTCCGGTTCACTCGGTGTTTCATGTTTCCATGCTCAAGAAGTGCATAGGTGATCTGGTATCCCTCCTTCCTTTAGAAGGTTTAGGGGTTGATGAGAACCTTTCCTATGAAGAAGTTTCGGTTGAGATTTTAGACCGGCAAGTTAACAAGTTAAGAAACAAAGAGGTAGTTTCCGTTAAAGTCTTATGGAGGAATCCCTTAGTTGAGGGTGCTACATGGGAGGCAGAGGCCGGCATGAAGTCTCTCTATCCTCGTCTTTTTCCTTCTACTCCTATCCCAACTTGAGGTAAATAGTTTCTTGAGTTTGATGTTTTGGAAGTGACTTTTGTGCTATGAGTTTTATTTTATGATATCCTTGTGTTGTGCATGTTCTTGTGAGAATTCATGTTTAGAATATATTGAGTTTTCATGGTTTATATGTTCCTCATGTTGGTTTGCACTTTAGTATGATGATTGCATATTTGACTTCATGAGGTGAATTAATGAACATGTTTTGCTATACTTGTGATGATATGGCATATTGGCTCTTTGTTGATTGCGTCAAGCTTGTTTGAGTTGGAGAAGGTAGTTCCTCCTAAAATGATATGAAATGATGAGTCTTGTGCATGTTGGGTTGTGGATGTTGTTCCTACTTCCTTGTGATTGCATTGTTTATGTCTTGAGATGGAGTTGATGTTTCCTCATATGGATTGTGCACTTTGTTATGTTGCATGTATGATGGGTTGCTAGTTTTGAGTCTTTATTTTCATAAGGTGTCTAAATCGTCATTCGAGGACAAATGTTCCCAAGGGAGAGATAATGTAACACTCTGGAGAATGGTAGGTTAAACTAGAGCCTAAACGTAGGGTTAAAAATCATAAAATGACTCCCCGTAGATTAGTAGACCATCTAAACATGATATGGGGGGTTTTAGGAGTCAAGGCCTAAGGGACAAGTGCCAAGCAAAAAGGGCAAGCCAAGGGTAAATTGCTAAGGATTGTACAAATTGTTGAAAGGGATGTATGACCTTATGATTCACTTGAAAGGTAAATATCCTATGACTATTGTGTAAATTGAGGTATTGTTGAAAGGTGATTCCCTCCTTACCCTTACACGTGTTCATATATGACTTGTCTAGGATGATGATGATGTTGTTGTGTTGATTGAAAAGCTATTTCTCATGAAAACACTATGAAAATTAATGTGAAAGGTTTACTCACATATTAATGATGATTCTAAGGTTGAAAGTTAGTTCTCACCTAAATGAGTCTATGAGCTATTTGATGAATTGTATTGAATAAAGGGTAGAGCACTCCTTCACACATGTAAATACAATTCAAGACTAATTATGTATAATTTGGGAGATAATGCTTAGTACCGAGTGGATATGGACAATGAGGTAAAGGCCCTTCCGTCAATGCAATAGGTCGGGTCATCTATAGTAAACTCATGAGACGGAAGCTCCTCTGCCAACTCAATAGGTCGGGTTTCTAGAAGCAATCTCCATATCCCATAACTATGTGACCACATAGGACTTAGCTAGTTGATCCACCTGTAAGCTAACACATTTAGTTCTACCTTAGGAAAGTAGGACACCTTCTTTCGGTTTGGGGTTACACGACACCGGATTCCATGTAGCTCACATGGTCTATGTCAGTTATGGCTATTCTTCCCTATATGATAAGATAATAAATGAGACATGAACTACACTATGACTTCTTGTTGAGTTTACTTAGTAGGAGTGGGGGTATGTGACTTCACTTTTACATTGCACAAGTAGACTTAGTAGGATGTTATGGGATGGTTCTCTTATGTTATGATAAGATATGAATGTATGCATGTATATTGAATGGATAGTTGCCATGAATGACTTTCCTTATGTTCAAGTAATATACATGACTATTTCTTTATTGATGACTATCGATTATGATGAGGTCTAAAGATGGTATGTATGACTAAGGTAGCTTCAAAGGAGTACTTAGTATGGTTGGTATTATGGGATGCCAACCATACATTGCACAAGTGTTCCTTAGGGGTTGCTAATGTATTGATGTTACTATGTTATGAGTATAAATATGATTATAGCTTGTCTTTTACATTAAAAATGCATGTTGGTTTCCATACTTGATAAATGCATAATTTTCAATTAAAATGTCCTTTTTATCATATTTAAAGGATTTTATGCATGTTTCCATACTTGGTACATATTTGTGCTAACCCCTTCTCCTTCTACATTTTTTATAAGTGTAGGTTCCGGCTAGGTTACCTACACTCTCCTTTCTTGAAGAAGACGGATTGCTTATCTCCAAGTTGTGGTGAGTCCTCAAGTTCGAGAACAGATTATCCATTTCTTAGTTCCTATTGTACTTCTTATATTGAGACTTATTGACGAAAAAGGCTTAGTCCCAAACTTTGTATTCCTATGTTTTAAATGGTAAGTGAGACAAAGTCTAGATTCTTATGATTTCGGTTATGAAATTGAAGTGTGACTTCGATTGTAAAAGTTTTAAATTTTCCGCATTATTTTTATGACTTTATGTGTATGATTATGCTAAAGGCATGTATGCGAACCCTTCGGGGTCAAGTACACCGTGTCGCTTCTAGGGGGTAACTCCGGGTCGTGACAATGATCCTATCATAATATTTGGGATCCTGAACCCGCACAAACACTTTAACAATTTCTTTCTTTGATATAGGTGGTCGAACCCTAGCTGCCTGCATTCTTCATCTGTATGCAAATTCCATGTAACTTTTGGTTGATTTTTTCTTAATCTTCTCTAAGGAATAACGATCAGGAACGATCTCCACATTGCTGGTGAACTGTTCGATAAATTTCTTATCTGGAGCGTTCCAACTAGGCCATTGTCTCGCTTCTTGAGATGTAAATCATTCCAGGGGTTCTCCACTTAGACTTCGGCTAAACAACCGCATTAATAAAACTTCATCGCTTCCAACTCTCACGAGTTGGTCACAGTAAGCCCTCATGTGCACTAAGGGATTTCCTATTCCTCCAAAAACGTCAAATTTTGGCACCTTAAACCCTTCTGGGAGGTCCAGATTCGGATGGATGCACAGATCCTCATAACTCAAACCGACGACTTTAGGAATACAGTGCAACTCTTTTATGTCTTTTCGAATTATTTTTTTCTTGGTGGCCTTTTCCTTTGACCTTCACTCTCTTTCTCTTGCTCCTCATAGTGGTCGAGCTCAGAACAGTTGGCGTACGGCTCATTTGGGATTGGGATTTAGAAAGTTCTTTTTTGAGGTAGGGGTGGAGCAATGGAGGGACTCTGGGTATTTTTAGGGACTTGGAAGTTTAGAGGGAATGTCTGAGGGTATGCTGATTTGCTGATGGAGGGAGGTTTGCGGGTTATTAACATTTTGGTGTTGAGGGGGCGGACAAGTTTGGGGGTTGGCATTTTGAGAAGGAAATGGCGCTTGGGGGTTGGTACTTTGAGGAGGAGGTGATGTCTGGTAAGAGACGGAGGTATAATGGGGATTTTGGGTGGTTAGGTCGATGGTTGAGGGATTTTGAGTAGTACTGGAGGGTGGATTTTGAGCCTGTTCCGCGTTTGAAGAAGGAAAGTAAAGTGGAGGCCTTTCATCTACTGGAGCATTGAAAGCAAAAACCGTATTAGAAAAATCTTGCATTCTCTGCATTTCGACCCTCATTTCGGCGATCTGGTGCATTAACTGCATAATTAGTTCATTTTGATCAACGGCAACGGGCTGAGCCACGACAACATCAGTTAGGCCAATCTTTTCATTGTTATCACTATTACTACCTTTCCTTTCTGTGCGATTTGATTAGGGGAGGAATCTTTAGGACCCTTGGATCTTGTGAAGTAAGGATGATCAGCCAGTTTATCGACACAGACCAGTTCTAAGCACCTGTAGAAGAAAACAACTCAAAGTCAAATCTGTTAGTTTTGATTTATGACAACATGATGCAAAATATCACATAGAAGGCATATAAACACATAAAAGTTGCTTCGTTTGAGGACATGTTAACCCACGAATAACGGGGACTAATTTTGAATAAGCAGGAATTTGCTCATTTTATTTGAGACCAGTGACCCACCCAGGAAGGTTGAATTGCATTGAGCTAAGTTTGTCTTGGTGCATCTCTCGGCATCTATTGATGTGACTTCAGTGTTTCTTTGTCAAATGAAAAGGGGAAAAGAAAATTTTAAAAATATAGGGGTCGGGCCTTGAAAAGTTGCCTACATATCTCCCAAGGAGAATTCATGCCCTACATAGTTTGTATACAAAAGCAATTTTGGTTTTCATTCATTCATATTTTATTACAAGGAAATTGAAAACATGCGATACGACTTCTAAAGCATAAATTGTGCATTTATCAAGGCTTGTTCTTCTGACTAGTCAAAGCATTCTTGATGCATGGACAACAGGGGGAAACTCGACTTGGATCATTTCCTTGTTGATTAGGGACTCCACATCATAGTGGAACCCGAGGCATATTTCAATGTTGTGATCTCCGTTGTCATGATAAGGGCAAGCTTTCCATATTTTATTTCCAAAGGCGTCGACCATTCCGTCATTCTTTTTGGTAGGGGTCAAGATCCCCCCTTGAACCAATTGACAGTAGATAGCCCATCGCGTTCCCTTAAAAGGAGTGAAGTACTGCCAGTAAAACAAAGTATGCTATGTGACCGACATACTAGGTTCTGATTGATCACAAGTAAAGAGAATGTAAAGACCCCACATATAGGTAACTTTACCGATGTTGATCAGGTTGCGGATCACAGTCTTCAGTTCCACACATTCTTCTATGGTGTGCCTTTTTTGGTTAGGATGGTAGGCACATGTCTTATGTGCATCCTCATCTTCAACCTTGGAAGTTATACTTTTAAGGGGTTTAAGGATGCGTAAAGCCTTAAAATACTCATATATGAGTGCACACGAAATGACTTTTTCCCCCACTCTATGTCTCTGTTGATACGCCTAGAGGGTGATCTTCTCGTCCCTGTCTTTCAAACGCCCTTGGAAAGGAGGCATATAGATAACTTCCTTCTCGGGTTCTTCTTCAACAACTTCAGGTTCAGTGTCTTTAGGGATAGTGACTTTAACCTCTTTATGAAGGAGATGGTATTTCTCACGTAGCCTCTGAATATCCAATGTTGCCTCATCTTACTTCTTCAGTGTAGTAGCTATCTCTTCATCCATGATAGCCAATTTTATCTTTTTAGTTTCTATCTCCACGTCTAATGCTGCATTTTTAGCTACTGCAGCTACGGTAGTGAATTCTAGTTCTATTTCCCTTTCTTCAACTTCTCGAATCTCCTGGTTGATCCGATGCAGTTTCATTATCTATTCCTCTTCAGTCAGCTCCACTTCGACATTCTGTCTTCTTTCCATCTTAGCGGAAGATTTACCTTTCCTAAGATGATAGAGTAATGTCTTAGGATTTGGTAGTGGGATTTATTTTTGGCTAAGAAACTCAAGACTCAAAGAGTTTTTGGTCGAACATTGAAGTAGTGAATTGTATTTGGAATTGCAGAGATTTTCAGAAAATTTTTGAAAAGGAGTGGGCTATAATATCCTCATTCAAAGCAACATATCATATAAACAGTTAAGCACACAAGCAAATAAACAAATATTGCGCATCCTAAACAAGTAGGGGGCCCTTTTGTGCCAAGGGTAGGCCTAGCGTGTTTGAAAGATATATGTGTAGATTTGAACCGTTTTGTTACCCCAAAGCAACTTTTGCATATATCAAATAATGTTCAAAAAGCAAAAATAAGTAGGGGTAATGCGGAATAAAAGAGAAATACCAGAGGAAAGACCCATGCAGGGGTCATTTGAAAAGAGTACTACAATACAAGAAAAGCAAGCCCACGCAGGGGCAGATACACATAGAAAGACACACGCAGGGGTGAAATCCACTAAGAGGTCCCCGACAGTCCTACTTCTAATCTTCTTTTCTTGTTTTGTCCCAAGTGGCGCTAAAGCCTGTACTGAATCATTAACTAGTATATGTCGTACCGACACCCTTTTTCCTCCCAATCTTCAAACCACATTTCTCCTCTCTTAATTTCCATCCATAAGTTGAGCTCCTCAAGCTTTCTAATTCTTGGGTTACACTCTCGAGAGCATATTTATCCTCCTCTTGCTTTCAGAGGAATTTGTTATGCATTTCCCGAGCTTGTTTTTTTACTTCTCTCAATTTTATCAAAGCCTCAGACTCTTTGTCCTCCAAACTACGGTAGATGTTTGGAACTGGGAAGGAAAGGCCCTGCAAATCATCTTTCAGCCAAGCTTTGTATGTTTCGATGTACCCAACATTAAATCGGTTCACGGTAATGGTATCTTTATCCATTCGCACTGCTTGCTTCCATTCTCTAAACATATCTGAAGCATTATGGACTATATCATCCCCATGGTCGATCACATAGACCCGATAATATCCGTTCGGGGGTAAGGTTTGTTTTCTCTTGAACTGCCTCAAGACCCGGATGGGTGTATACGGGCGCATACCCCGAATACCTGGTAGAGGAAGTACAACCTGTCTGTCACCTCATACTACGACATATTTTAAGATGAATCGATCGAACATCCACTGAATGTCATCTTCTCTTAACTCGAAGAAAATATGAGCCCATCTCTCTCTGGTTCTTCTATTCTCGAACTTTGCCCAGAACAACCTCTCATTCCAATTCTTAAGAGCATTATGTTCATCGAGGGTATGAAGCTGCTGAGTCCTGTGTTCCTTTATCAAGTGGCTCATTATCCATCATTGGAAGAGGAAGTTACAACCCTGAAAATAGCGATGCCTTTCCTTACACTTTCCCAAAGCACGGTACATGTCCGATAGGATGACATGCGCGATGAGATAATATTTCACTTGTTTTTAGTTCTCATGTCTGTGGAACAACGTGTTTTCAAGCATGATTATTCAGGTTTTGATACTGAGGCTCGAACCTTGGGGAAAAATCATAGTACCTAACAGCGCGATTATAACATTCCGAAAATGTTTAGACTAAACTAGAGCTAAAATGAAAGGGGTAAAAGTCTAGGAAGAGGGCAAGGGCCTAAACTATCAAGAAAGAGTGAGGGAAAACTTGATTTTTCTTTGGACCTTTTGGCGAAAGGGCAACATGGTCGCCCAAGGGACTTGGCGAGTTGCCCATGTCTACTTGGGGTCGCCTAGTGGGTTGTCCCAGCGACTTAGCTACTGGAAAATTAGGCGAGCTAGGTCGGGGCTTGCCTACTTGGTTGGCACATCGCCCAAGGATCCTCCCTATCGCCTAACATGCTACCTCATTGGGGAGGCATTCTAGAAAATTAGGCGAACCAAGAGTCCATTAGGCATGTCGCCTAGTGCCCTTGGTGAGCCAAACAGTGCAAATGGGTGAGCTAGAGCGTGCTAGTAGGTTAATTTTAAAATTCAAGTCTAAGGGTCTTTAGTTATTCTTCTAAAATTGAACCCACATTATTTTACTCTTTTTCTAATAAGTATAAAAGCTTTTTAGACTCAAATTTTCCCCAATTAAGTCACTTTTATAGAATCAGAAAGGAAACCCAATAGTTCATCTTCCTCACAATATTTCTCTCTCTAAACTCCAAGAAAAAGAAGACGAAGAATTGGAGCTAGGGTTTGGAGATTACAAGGCTTCTTCCTCAAATTCTTTGAAGATTCTTAATCAAGATATGGGAGCTTTTCATCTATGGGTAGCTTTCACCATAGAGTCCCTTCAAAACTTGATTTCAAAGCTTCCAATTTCCCCCAAAAAGCTAGGGTTTCAATTTAAGTCATGGGTTCTCTTTCAAAACATTTTCAATGGTTGATTTATGATGGATTATGATCGAATTGATGATTTATTGTTGATTTATGATGAAATCCCCCCATGAATCCCCCATATTTCTAAATTGTGAATTCATGATGTGGGTTGATTGATTATAGAAGCATGTCAATTGATTAGGTTTATATTGATTGAGTTATTGAATCATGATATTCCCCTTATCTAATGTAGTAATTCTAGTTGTTTGGGTTGATTGTGATTCATAGTCCTTGAAGGGCAAATTATGAGGGTTTGTGCACGTTGATAAGAATTGTGTATGAGCTTATGATTCACTTAGAGAGTGAAGATACTATGACTATGGTGTAATTGTGGTATTTTTGAAAGATCATTCTCCACATACCCTTACACATGACTATGCATGTAATGTCTATGATTATGATAATATTATTGTGTTGATTGAAAGGTGATTCTCATGAAAACACATGATCATAATGTGAAAGTTTTCCTCACATATTAATGATGATTCTAAGGTTTAAAGTTCATTCTCACCTACTTGAATCTATGAGCTATTTTATGAGTTGTGTTGAATGAAGGGTAAGATACTTCTTCATGCATGTAAATTCAATTCAAGACTAAACATATAATTTTGGGAAATAATGCTTAGCACCGAGTGGATATGGAATATGAGATAGAGGCCCTCCCATCAATTCAAAAGGCAAGGTCATCTAAAGTAATCTCATGAGATGGAAGCTCCCCCGTCAATACAATAGGTTTGGGGTTTCTAGAAGCAATCTTTCTATCCCATAACTATGTGCCCATTTAGGTCTTTGGCTAGTGGATCCACCTAAAAGCTAATACATTTTGTTCTACCTTAGGCAAGTAGGACATCTTTTTTCGGTGTGGGACATGACACTGAATTCCATGTATCCCACATGGTCTATGTCAGTTAAGGCTATTTTCCCAAGATTATGAATTATGACAAGAACATGAACATGAACATGAACTATACTTATGACTTCTCCAGGAGTTCTACTTAGTGTGAGTGGGGGTATGAGACTTCACTTATGCATTGCACAAGTAGGCTTTGGAAAGGGGTTATAGTGTGGTTTTCTTATGCTATGAAGATATATGAATTATGCATGTATGATATGGATTGTTACTAAGAGTGACTTTACTTGCTACAAGCTATGAACACGAATGTTTACTTGTCTATGAGTATTGGCTATGGATGAGGTCAAGGTATGATATGCATGAACATGGTGGTCTAAAATGATACTTAGTATTAGATAGGATTATGAGATCTTATCTATGCATTGCACAAGTATAGATTAGGGTTGCTTATGAAATGTTTTGACTTATGTATTTACACTATTTGCATAATGACTCTTAAAGTTGATAAAGTGCATGGTTTCAACTAAATTATCCCTTTTAGCATGTTTTAAGGATTTTATGCATGGCTTTCATACTTAGTGCAATTTTGTAATAACCCATATTTTCTACATTTTTCTATAAGTGTAAGTCCCGGTTGTTAAGACTTGTCTCCTTTGGTTGAAAGCTTGGATTGCTTCTTTCCTTGCTTTGGTGAGTCCTCATGGTTCAAGGACAAGAGTTATTCATTCTAGTTTCTTCTTATGTTCTATTTTGAGACTACGTTGTAAAGGGCAATGACCTTTATTGATATTTGATTGTATTAGATGGTTTAATGAGACAATGTCGAGACTTCTATTTTGATTTTATGAGAAGACTTTGATTGTAAAAAGTTTTAATTCCACATCATTTCTATTACTTATGTTTATGATATGCTAATGGCTTAAATGAGACCCCTTCGGGGTCAAATACGCCGTGTTACATCTAGGGGGTACCCCTTGGTCGTGATAGCGATAGTGAATGCCAGGGGTCTGATCCCGTCCCATTCTCTGAAAGTAACCCTGAACTCTTGGTTATAATTTGTATAAAAGCTCGCATATCCAAATCTGACATAGAGATCCCTGAAAGTGATGCTTGACCCAAGGGCCCAGTGTGCGTAATCCTTTCTTAATCCGAGTCACTTTATAATTCTTTCGACACTAGGCTTGTTAGGGATTAGGATGTCCTCTTGTTTCCTTACTCTTCTTTCGATCCTTGTACCTACAGTGTCTATGCCATCTTGAATTTCCTCGATTGTTGGGGTGATTTCCATGGTTCCAAATCGAAACACCATTTTCTCACTGTCCCAGTAGTCGGTGAGGACTTCAATCAGTTCGAGCCACCCAACTATGTTGATGAACTTTGCTAGGGCCCCAACATATTTTTTGAGGTCCCTTTTGTGAAACAAATTGAGGTCGTTGTACCATAACTTAAGCAAATCTGGGGCCCTGCAACCATGTCAAACTTGGAAAACTGAGTCATACCTACAAAAATAAAGCACAGTTAAGATCCCCTCTCCCAAATAGGTAACAAGGAGGTTTCCACACATACTTCTTTCAAATATCAAATAATATGATATGTCGTTAGGTCGTGGACCTTGGACATGTTTTTTTTTTACGGTTTTACTAATGGACTTAATACGTCTTGGGTATTAAGTCGTCTTAGGCTAATGCCTAAATTTGGATTTGGTTTCGTTCTACTCTAGGTTGATTAGAATTGGCTTAGATAAGACTTGGTTACCCGAGTCGGACAAATAACGGGGCGAAGTTTAATAAACGATGTTGGCTAACCACAAACTAACTATTCATTTATCATTTCCAAAGAATTCAAAATTTATTTTTCTGAAGGACAGCCGTGGTAAGCCATTTAACTGCCTTTTTCCTAATGCAAACTATTTGCCATTTGGCGGAATCAATGACATGAATGCCATAGTTTATAATATGATAATTTGAACAGGTAAACAATTAAAGAAAAATATAGTCAAACAAGTTAATTTTAAGGCTAGAAGCATTCAAATCTCCAGCAGAGTCGTCATTCTGTTTTGTTAAAAAAAAAGACTTGTTTTAGTTTTTAGGGTTGTCACTTAATTTTTAAAGTGAAAATTAAGAAATCTAGTTTTTCAAAAGATTAAAAATAGATAATCTAATGAAAATATTAAGGGCATTCGAGCTTCATATTAACATTTCGGGACGGGTTTGAAAGCAAATGAAATATACGCTAACATGCGGTTATTCGATAATTAACTATTTTGCTAATACTTAAAGAAATATGCATACTTGACTAAATTACGAAAATAAACATTTTGAAACTTGAAATTATTTTTAAGGGGAAGGGAAATATTAGAGAAATATTACTTAAGTAAATAACCTGCAAATATTCTAAAAGAGGGTTAAATAAAAAAATAGATAACCTTATTTAATTTTAGAAAAATATAAGTGTTCAACTCAAAATGGTTTTCTTTAGGGAGTTGAATTTTTGAATTCTTAAAATTAATTTTAACAAATAAACACATAATAGCAATTAAATAGATATGGAAAGAAAATTTGGGCTCAAGTCTGAATATGTCCACCTGGGCCAGCACTTAGGCCTAATTTCGTTTTTGGCCTTTGGCCAATTTAAATCATTTGTACCTGTCTTAATCTAACATAAATAAATGTTTCTCTTTTGGGCCTTAAGGCCCAATTCTTCCACCTGTCCTAAATTCTAACAAATATGACTTGAAAATGAAAGGATGGGCCTTTGGGCCAAAATCTGCAAAGTATGCAACGTATACACTAAGTGTATATTAGCTGTATACTTTGTATATCAACTCCAATTCCTATTCGTCAACTTTTTGGGGGACCTGTTCTTCGATTCCTATGGCTGGCTGACTCGAATAAAATAAAATTGGACCTCTATGGCTCAATAGAAAATTAAAAGGATAGAGTCCGTGAGGACCCGGGGTAAATTTCACATGCAATAAAAATGACAAGAAAGTAGCATATTATTTGACCAAAATGGAAAGAGTAAAGAATATGTCAAGTTTTACACAAAGAAGAAATGAGATACATATATTTATCACATAATCCAAATTTAAAAGAAATCATACCAGGCCAAGCAAGAAATTTCAATGCCAAAGCCAGTAATGAACAATTTTTTTAGGAAAATGATTGAATAAAGTCGAGTTGGCAAGGAAATCTACAGATATTGCCGACATATACATAAATCAGAGAGAACAAAGTCATAAGCTGAAAGGTAAAACAATGGAGAAAAATCCACATGTTGCTCTTTTAAAGAAAGTTAACCATTTTGACATAACAAAATTGACACATAAAGCACTCAAACAAAACCATTCTAGGGATCAAATGATACTGGGCGGAGATTTAAACATGCTTGCAACAAGGCCACATATGATTCGGCTATACCAGTGAAAGGCGGACCATGAAAAATTATTCTAAAATAAAGTACCGAAGCAAACTCAAAACCAAAACGAGCAGATAATAAATTAGCATTTGAAAGATATCAGACTATGAAGTAATACGAATTAAGGGACAAGGAAAATGCTGATAAAATACACATACATCTAAACAGTGACCCTAACTGATCAACAAATAAGAAAACAAACTGAGTAGGCTAGGATGAGCAATATTCTAGATCATACAAACAGGATTTTCAAACTAAAATTAATATCGATTATGCCTGGTTCCAACATGAAAACAACCCAAGAGTAATTAACAACACATGAGTAAGAGGCAACGCTTAAGCTTGTGACCCACTCACTGAGACCAAAATAACAACATCATTTCACGTTTTTTTTAGAAGAAATGCCACTAGAAGTTGAAACGACTTGAACTTTCGCACAAAGAGCAACTTCACAATAAGGAGATCAAACTTAGGTCTATCAAAACTTTAATCATCTACAAACAAACAACAAAACAAAAACCAACATTTAAACCACACTTTATTAAAGGAATGATGAATGTTAAACCCAACAGAATAGCAGGATTATTTGCTTTAAGACATAACTAACACAACCATGCACATGATTTTTTTTTTTAAAAAAAGGCCAAGTAACTAACTTAAACAATTGAGCCAATCCATTTAGAAATAAGGAAAATGCAAGAAGGATTTGAATGACTCGGCTCATTTGACCTATTTGAAGAAAACTTTAAAGTGCTTCGAGATGAAGAAACAAACTCGACCAAATGAAAGCATTCTTCAAATTTGCAAAGAGGACTTAAATGCTAACCATTAAACTAAAAAAAAGACAAGAAAAAGTAGACATGGGAATCAAACTAACAACAACATACGATATTTCAGCCAACCTAACAAGTAGCGACTAAACAAGGACAGATTAACAAGGAAACAAACTGCTGAACATAAGAATCAAAGGGTAATCGAAACTATTAATCAAGGAAATTCAGGCATAAATAACACACAAAGACACTTTCCATGCTTTAGTTAACTAAAACACCGACTCATAACACAAAATCTTTTTATCAAACATTAGCAGTAAACCTAAAGAGAGCTGAAGAATTCAAACGAACAAAAGGAGGGTCAATAGAAACCTTCAGCTCACAAACAAATACCATACAAAACGAGTCAAGAATGAAGTTTACCTTTTTGGGGCAGCAAACTGGAGACAACGACGAGTTAGAATGACGACCTTCACCACGCAAAACTCAAACACGAACCGTAGGTCAAGAATCCTGGGCAGGAATATCAAACCCAAACGCTGAAAAACAAGTATCTCCTCTGTTTTTCCTTGAAGTGTATTTAGTAGGTATTTTAGCTATTTTCGCTTAAGCTATTCTGTGTATTTTTGATCGAAAATGCCCACCCCTAACAATGAATAAGGAAGAGGTTTAAATAGAGGAAATTAGGGTTCGGTTTTTGGGGGGCAAAATGAAGAATTTCGGATAGAAATAGGGGAAATATCAAAAATCCCCAACTCAAATTTTGCAATTCAAAATCTTCCCAAGGATGAGGAAAAAGTTATTGCTTGTACGAGAAATCTGGATTTCCAGCAAAAATCCAAAAGCGAGAATGGACGCAAGAGGTCTTGATCGATCCTTTGTCCTTGAAGCTCAACGTGGCGCCCATCCATGCGAGCAAAGGACAAAAATCATGGAGCAAAGATTAAATTGCAGGCAACTCTGCCCAGCTGGAACAGTACCATCGTACTGGGAGGGAGACGATGTAGGAAAAGCTTCTACGCATAAACGTCGTGTGCTCGCCGTTTGGTACCGTTGCTGCTGTTTGTGTTGCGCTGAGCTACTACTTCTGTGAGCTCGCCTTCGCGTGAGAGAGATGAAGCTCATACAGGGTTCAAGTCTCGTCCTACGTGCCTTGCTATTTGGTTTCAGCTTCACTTCGTTGGCCTTTCCGTCTGGTCGTTGTGATGTTGATGCATTTGGACTGCTGCTTTGTCGCGTAAACTGTTATCGTGAACGTTGGGAAAGTTCTGGGTTTCTTTTGGGAACAAAGTTGGGCCGGGTCAAAAGGAGGGGTGGGCTGAGAATATGAGAAAATGGAATTGATGGTTGGGTACTTTGGTATTGTACGTATTGGATTTTTCTGCATTGAAAAGGTGCCTTGGTGGAAATATTTTGGACTGAACAAATGGTCTAATTTTGGGTCTTGAAAGAATTGGGATTCAAGCTAAGAAATGGCTATATTTTCAATTACAAAATAACTATTGAATTACAATTGTAACCAATTTAAGTTGAAATTTTAGCCAGATTGAATTAAATTGGCGAATTCGGCTAACGACAAAATAAGACGAATTAGTATCAATTAATGAGCTTCTTAATCTTAACGAAATAAAATAATTAATTTAAAAATCAAACTAATTCATTCAAAATTAAAACTATAATTCAAACTAAGACTAAATTAATAAAAGTATTTATTTTAACAATGTAGAAATCTTTTGATATGATTTTCAAATATTTATAAAATATACTAACTACATATATAATCATATGAAACATATTTATTATTCAAAACACTATAAGAATAGACTGAAATTACATAAAATAACCTTGAAACTACTTGAATCTTATAAAGCTAATTATTCTAAATCGTTTGAAAATAAATTAAGAAGCTCAGAAATTAATTATTATCGGGAAGGATCAAAATTGGGTGTCAACAAACTGAATTGAAAGTTAAAATGAAAAAGGGTAAATAGTTCCTTGTAATCCTTGGAAGGAACATTGGAATTAATTCTTATCAGAGTATGCGTGAATTACATTGTTTTACTTAAATATCATTTTTTTACACCATAGACTATTACACAATCATTCTATATGTACAGGTTTGTCCTTGCAAATCAGATTCAAGTCCACAATACACATAAATCCTACTTATCCGTAGGCATCAGAGTCTCGGTCATAGGGTCACTAAAGCAATCATTTGGGGTACCAATATTTTGGGGGTCCCGCTTTCTTCCAAAGATGTATAATATATATATATATATATATATATATATATATATAGTTAAAAAATCTCATAAATCATTAAATTTGAAAAGAAAAATTGAGTAGAAAGTATATTAATTTTTACATTATTTAATACAGGGATCGTTGTAATAATCGAGATATGGAATAGTGTTTAGTTTACTGTAACATCCTTTCTTATTAAGCAATTCATTATGTTGCCTCATTTATATTCTGACGATTATCACAAACCAACATTACTATTCTTATATTTACTTCTTTTTATTCTCCTTTCACTATTTTTATTCTCTCATTATTGAATATTCTAAAGTCTCTCAAACGATCAAGCCTTCTACATTACGCAAAATCTATTATTGTGTTTTTATAAAAAGATCAAATTTGTTTTTTTGGCATCTTTTTCAAATTTCAAACACCAAAACTAATCAACACTATTTAAATATCATTATATCAACTTATTGAATTCAAAATAACACTGTTTCAATAACATTATATAATTTTTTGAAAATTTTTAGTCAAGTTTAATTATTCTAACTTTATATTATATATTTTTCATTGAAAAGTTATATTGTTTACATTCTTAATTCATGATGCCCGTTTATATCCTACCTCTCTAAACCTTATTCGTAGGATGTTACTGAATATATTATAATTATTCAATTTATATATGTCAACTAAAAAATATAAGGTCTATTTGTGATATTTGACTTTAGGCCCCAGGACATGTTGAGACGGCCCTAGTAAGCATTACAACTCATCAACTAGTACTAGCTTCTTACTCTGCAGTTCCAGTTTTAGCGTGCTATAAACAATATATTTAATAATTTGTCTAGTGCGACAATAGGGAAAAACAAATAAAGACGTTCTTTCCGACCATGCATCGAGCAACTTTGTCGGGTCATCCACCGCTCTTATCGTAAATTATGTTCACCGGCAAGTCATTCTTATTACATAAATTGCATTAGCAACTTTAATAAGTTGCATAGATATCTAGACTTTCTCAGTTTACTGATAGAATAGAGTTAGATATATAACTTTCTTGGCACTACAAGTTGAAATTCTTTATAATGAGGCTGAAATGTTAATATCAGATGACATTCAAAAGTTTTGCGTTCTAGAATGTTTAGGTTGCAAAGAGAAAAAATGCACAAAAGACAAGAAGCAATTTGATTGCACATTAGTGCCTCGATATTATATTTATGTCATATACATAAATTTACTGCAGCAAAATATAACATGTACAAATAATATTTTAATTATTAACTCACTATGATTGTAGATGTACCTTTGAAATTGATCTGATTGATGAAAGTGGTTTGATAATAGCATTTCTAGTGATTCTGTTGAAAAACTTCTCTCCATGAGAGCAGAAGACATATTTAACACAATCTGCGTCAAGTTTACCTCTTATTTATATGCCTTAGTGTTTGTGTTTATATATACTTGATACATATTTTTGTAAATGATTTCTATGTTTCCAAAACTAGGTTTTTCGTATTAGTCAGGCCCAACAGATGTTGTCGAATAGACTATTTTACATTCAACTGAGGAAGTCATCATAGACAAGTTCTAAAGTTACTCAATCAAGTCTAATAAATATGTCTTACACAGAAAAGGAACATATATCTTCACCAAGCATTAGCGAGAGGAACATTAAAAAGATCAAGTTCTTCGAATCAATTGAAGTGGAGATGAAAGCAGCATTTATTGAATCTAAATCTTCAAGTAGCGGTATGTCAATTGAACCGCCCACACCAATCAAAAAACTATGAAAGGTCAATCGATCAGTAAGCCTTCATTTTCATTTTTTTGACTTTGTTATTTTTTTTATTAAGCACATAAGTTTTAGAATTATTAAAGGACTAGATTTCAGAAACTCTCAAATGGTTAAAAATGAAACTAAGCAAGCTATCAGGGAAGGACAAACGTCAAGTATTATTTTGTATTTTTAAATTTTTGGCTTCTTCATTAAAGTGGTTGTACTTTGTGTTGTCTATAATTAAATTTTCTTGGGCAAGTGTACAAATCAATTAGGATGATATTGCTTTAAAATATGATTTTAAAATTTCAATCGATACTTAATATTTGAAGTCGTCTTCAAGGAACTTTTGTTTATAAAATTCTATTGTAATTTGGTCAATTCGGTCAGATCTAAATGTGAACACCATTCAGTTTTGTACTCTATGTGATAAGGAATTATAGATGTTGCGCTCTAAATGTCTATTAACGCTAACTACTATTTTTATATTTTTAAGTTTTTGGCTTCTTGATTTCTTTTCCAATTTACCTAAGATGAATTCCATTCAGTTGTATATTTACTTTTATCTATAATATAACATCAAAGTAGTCGTACTCTCTGTATAAGAAATTGCAAATGAGATGCTTTGTATTGACGCTGATAATTGAGTTTAAATATTGTTCGATTTTTATGAAAAAATTGTGTTGTCTGACATATACCAATGGTAACTTTTATGGTTAAATTTTAAAAAAATTATTCTTGCGAGGTTCATTAGAAAGAATAATTTTGATGATTGAGCTTAAATGTTGTTAGAATTTTAGAAATTCTGACATTGTCTGACATATAAAATGGTGACTTTTGTGGTTAAATTTGAAGGTGACTAAAAAATCTGATGTTAGGTTGTTTCCATTTAGCAGTTAGGAAACCTTTATGATTTTTATTTCCTTTTTGAATATTTTAGCCTTTTTTACTCATTTTAAACCACATGTACTTATTTTTCTTTGCATAGAATATGTGTACTGTAAAATTTTGAAAAAGGATTATTTTATAGATCACTTTTCCACTTCTAAAGAAATAAAAAGAGATTGTTGGCTGAATTTTGCTATTTATCTGATGATTCTAAATTATTAATTGACAAATTTCTTTAAAGTTCTTCATAGATTTTTGTCATTTTTTGAATTGTACATGTATCATTTTGTATCGTTTGACTTGTGATGCATAAATGCATTGCAATATTGGTCATAACCTATAAGTTCTTGAAATTCTATATTCTTTTAGTCATCCTGCATAAGTTTTTAATATCCATTCATAATTTATATGCGTTATTGTCTACAGAAGGAGCTATTAGTGCAATTAAAACATTACTGTGATCAAATGATGTTTATACAGTGGCCATTAGCAACAGTGATAGATGAAATACCTTTTGTATACACTTTCATTCATGTTTAAACTAACAATTTAGACATACTAAGCTTTTTTTTATCTTAGAGGGAGGAGAAATATGAGTCATGTTTTGTTTAATTTATGTTGGATTCTTACCTACTGCAGATACAATTCAACAATACATGTAAATACAATATCAATATTTATGTTTAACTGTTAAAAGACCTTAAGTCTACAAGAAGACAAAGGCACTATTTGTCACTCATTTATTGGGATAAAATATTTCTTTGTTTCACCAACATTCTCATCTCTATGAAGATGTTCAACCTCCAAACAAAGGTACTGTCACACCCCGAGCGTACACCCTCGACGTGATCGATACTCAAGAACCATTATTGATCCCAAAGTGAACCCTTGGCTTAGCTCACTACTTAGCGGAAAACTAAATCAAGAAGATTTAAGCTTTTAAATAGAATTTAAATTCAAAAGTCTCAAAACTTTTCAAAACTCAAACTATCTCATAATAGTATACTCAAAACTATCTGAAAAAACTTTGAAAATAATAATAGTTTGTCAAAATAGTTCAAAGAAAATACTAGCAGAAACTCAACACTAACTATCTATGAAGCCTCTATAGTTCCACATGGATGTCGGGACAAGACTTACGATACCTCAAAACTACTAAACTGAAAGACAAGAGTGGAGTCCTTCGGAATGCAAGGAAGGCACACCAAAGCTAGCAAGAAGTGCAAAGTGATCTCAATGAAGTGTCTATTAATGATCCTGAACACCTTAATATGTATAATAGAAAGATGCAGGTGAATGACATCAGTACATTGAATGTACGAGTATGTAATAAAGATGAATGAATAAATAATTGAACTGATAAGGCAAGAACAATACTCACATCAACTCAACTCAATACAAAGCAATAATAAGAGGTGAAAATATTTAAAGCCTCATAAATGAAAGATGTTAACTCAAGGATGTATATAAAAATATAATAACATACTATTTACTCTTATTTGGGAGATTCTTTAACCGACAATCATCACTATGAGCTACGTGATGATACAACATCTCACTGACGCTAGTAGAACTATCTTATACCTTATCGGGGTATAGAACACCTCAACTAAGTGGATCCACTAAAGTTGTGCTCGAAAACAATAAGAAGTCATCTAAAAAGTATGATCTTGTATCCATGTTGGCTACATGGTTTATGAGAAATGTGAGTTTTATGAAATCATCCCCATATTGGTGCTCAATACTACTCCCAATAAATATATATACTCAACCTCAAATGAATAAAACATACTTTTTCTCATTATGAGGTAATTGCTCAAAATATCCTCTTAACAGAGGTAACTGCTCTGAAATATTTCTGAACTCATCAACTCATTTAGAAATCAAGGTTTCTCTTTTCTCAATGCAAAAATGATACATTTGGAAATACTTAGTTCCCTTATACGCTTGCTCAAATCATATATAAAACTACTCTCAAAACTCATATTTGTTTTCTCAGAAAACCAGTTTAAGACAATTGTTTGGTTAAAAAGATTCTCAATAATAAATCAATAAATGCTCATATAATAGGGTTTATTCTGAAAAATAGACATGAATAATTAACTCAAGAAACTCAATACAAGATATATAGAACCTCAATAGTCGAGATTAGAATTCATAACTCAACAACGAAACTTATTTCAAGAATTTTCAAAACTAAGGATGTATCCCTAGATTATACTTTACTGATAAAAAGTAGATGTAGGGCATGAGGATAAACTCAGTCCATTACTATGATAGACTTACATACCTAATTATGAAGTCATTAGACTGAAAACTTTGGTAGGGACTTCATTTATCTTGAGCTCGAGGAAGAACCTTAGCTTTTTCGGAGGTAGTCTTTAAGCTTAGAATCTTAGAGCTTGGTCTTAAGAGAAAAAAATATTTTATGAAGTTCTTAGAGCAGAAGAACCTTGGATGGGAAGTTTCTCTTTGTATCTTAAATTTTCGACTTGAAGATTTTAGGGTTCTTGATGGAGAAGAGGGACCCTAGGTAAGTTTTAAGAGAATTTCTAAATACTTGAATGTATAGATTGATGATTTTGAGATGAAAATTAGTTAGTCGAATGATATACTCAATTAAAATACTCAAAAATGACTTACAATAGGGTTAAAAAGCTTGGGAAAGGACCAAAATAACCATAGAACGTGTGTAGAAAGTTACTGGGAAAAAAAGTGCAGCAAGCCTTCACAAATGGCACTACGGTCCGTGGAACATTCCACCGGCCGTAGTTGTCATCCGTAGAACTTTGACTACCTGACAAGGCTTCACTAAAACAGGCATAACTTTTTACTCCGAACTCGAAATGCGGCAAACTTGGTGGTGTTGGAAAAAAAGACTCATAGATATTTAATTTTGTAGGTTGTGGACTACCTAACTCATTATGTTCCGAGAGATATGATCAATTGAAGTTAACCTAAGTAGAATCTTATATCAAAAGTTAATTGGTAAATAAGTTTTTATCTTAACTGTGTGCTAGGGGATTCTAATGACCTTAATGCATATTCAAAACCATTCCCACACTAAAGAATTGACATTAACACCTAAGAACAATTTAAGAATCATCTGATACGACCTTATACACAAATGAAGAATGGTTTAGGTCTAAGCTTAGAAATTGTCGGGGTATTACAATATATCCCCCTTGGTATCACTCGTCCTGTAATGACGGTTAAATTAAGCATAGAAGGGAAATGAATTACTCGTACAATCTTTTTGACTTCTGAACTTGCCTACTAGCATAGGCAGAATTAATTCATACTAAGAGTTTGGAACTATCTATAGCACATAAGTCACGAATGATATGGGTTTGATTATAATAACACTCTATCGGAAGCTATTTGACATGAAACATGGATATCTGGGCACGATGTCAGAATAAGACTACTATGCCTTAAGTGATACTACTGCTAGTTTTCAAGCCTAGTACTTAAACCACTCAATGGACTCCTAATAATCCACCCTTTTAAGAATTTCGCATGCTCTTGTCATCTCCACCAAATGAAATTTCACGCACTACTATCAGGAACATAACTACCTCATCTAACTATTACTAAAACTTCATCTTATTCTTCCTCCAGATTTATAACCTTAGATAGAATAAGCAAACCATCACTAGCATAATAAGAAACATCAACCCTCGCATATCTATCATTACTCAATTACTATCATCAACATCACTATCAAAACTAAAAAGGATTACTGAAGGAGCTTTAGAGTGAAAGATTATAAGTACGATTCATTCAAGACATACAATATAAGAATATGCATGACATAACATTATGTTGCTAGTTATTGAGAGTAAATCATGAATTCGTGAGACTGAACACACTATGAAACATGAGTGCTTATATGAATAGGTTCATATCATGAGGCTGATATCTCTAACTTTATGGAGTAAGATTGAGATCAATGAGCTAAAGTATTTGCCCATATTTGGGAACTGAACAATAGATGTGAATATGTCTTAAGCGTATCAGCATGACACAATTATGGTATTGGAAACCTCAACAGGATGTTTTAACGACTAAAGTTTGAGAAATACGCTAGAGTATGAATGGATTGATATAACATTATAAATCTTTTTGAACACATCAATATTTGATTCTTAACACTTGACTTGGTTTCTCATCTTATCATCTCCCCCTTAAGTTTGAAGCCAACACTTTAAAACTATGAATTATTCCATCTTCTCTTATCTAGTCAATATTCACTTTACTTTAATATTCGGGGAAATGCTAATCTCATGGTTATTGATTTTTATATGCGTAGGTACTAAGACTCCTTCTAAGGCTTATTTTTAAGATGTTTCACTTAACTTCTTCCTACTTCTATAGAAGTCCTTCTATAATCTTTATCTGCATTGTCTTATAAAGTAGCTTAACCTAACTCTTAATAGTCTAACTTCTCATTATTAGCCTACAAATATTGTACTTCTAAGTTCATATCTACCTAACTCGAAGAAACTTGATTTATATTTAAGCGGTTCATCATTGGCTATATATGATCCCTTCGACCAAACTCTTAAGATTAATAATTAATGCTTACATCAGCCTACTCTACATTAACAACTCAATTATACTATCTAGGCACACATGAAAAATCATAAAGTTAATTAAAACCTCATCTGACTACATACGATCTGATGTACACCTTTTAATGCTCTTGTTATTCTATTGGCTTATCCATACTTTATTTTTCTCATCTAAGGGTCATAATACCATATTTGTACCATTCACATTCTTTGCACCTAACACCTTAATTCCTCACATACTCTATGTGAAATCTAATAGATCAAATCTCAAAACCAACATTATCACCCTCGTGTTGTCATTCTTTTTATCACGACGCTCATTTCAAATTCAAACTTAGTCTCTATAGTGCTAAACACAGATATCAATACAATTGCTCACATTTTATACTATGTATAACTACTAGATAAAATTAAAAAACACTTGTCCACTAAGACCTCATGACAAGTAGTCAATCTTATCTCACAACCTACCTATTCACATGTTACTTTCACATTCCTTTTCACAACTCAAGTACTATTTACCCACTTACTATACATCATTACTTAGTTAGTTCTATTATCATCAGAATACCATGGAGTTCTTCTTTCAAAAATAATAAACCTAGCCGAGATTTATCGCATCATGAATACTCAAATCTTCTATTCAATACATATACTTAGTCTATACTAATGCATTGACACATCATCATAAACTCCTTTTTGGTTAAAGTATAGTCTAACTCATCCTGATAAGTAACTATTCATCTATTTTCTATGATGAAATCTACAAAAAAAATCATCACTTCTTAGCCTACCCATAAGGGGAAACTCCTCATTAATAACTTATTGGGTGCATGACTACAACAACATAATTTACTTGATCACTATCTCCCTTTCGTAGATTACTAAACCTCTAAATGCATTCTTCTAACTCTGAGTACTTCTACTACTACTAGCTCATAAAATCGCAAATTGCACTATCTTTTGGGTGAAAATACGACCCCAAGCATTTTAAAACACACTTTCCTTATAAGGGTCTCACCTGAAACAAGGTTTAGAAAAGAGAGTCTAGGAGTACATCTCGCTTTTAGCTCGAATACACGATTCATATGAATAAGGGTTCATTCTTTCGGATCCAAACACTAAAGCTCACTCATGGGCTTCTCTCAATCCCTTCTTCAGTCTCTTGAATTTATGAAGACTTTGTCTGAGAGTAACTCTTCGATAATGATTTGGCTATGCTATTTCAACCATCTTGAGTATGAGGGGTGGTCAAATGAATTTGAGATACACACGAGTGTGAGTAAGTTATTTATGACACATTTCTATCTCATGATTTAGAGTAAGAAAGAAGGAAAACATTTCTTAAATGTTTGTAGTTCCTCATTTATAGAAGTAGGGCCCTCACAACCATAAAGAAGATTCTACTGACATGGCTTCATAGACACCCTAATACACTTGAACTATGTACTTTGATACCAAGTTTGTCATGTTCCGAGCCTACAACCTGGACGTGGCCGACACTCGAGAACCATTGTTGATCCCCAAGTAAACCCTTGGCATCACTAACTACTTAACGGAAGACTAACTTAAGCAAGTTTAAGCTTTAAAACATAATTTGAATTCAAAATTTTCAAAACTTCCAAAACTCAAACTATCTCATAGCAGAAAACTATTTGAAAATACTATAAAAATAATAATAGTTTGACAAAATAATTCAAAGAAAATACTGAGAAAAATTTAACATTAACTATCTATGAAGCCTCTATACTTCAACATGGAAGTCGGGACAAGACCCACAACACCTTTAGTAGTCTATAGTTCAACATGGATGTCGGGACAAAACCCACGACACCTCAAAACTACTAAACTGAAATACAGGAGTAGAGTCCACCAAAATGCAAGGAAGGCTGACCAAAGCTAGCAAAAAGTGTATAGTGATTTTAACATAGCATCTCTTGATGATCCTGAACACATATATCTACATCAGAAAGATACAGGTTGAATGCTATCAGTACATTGAATTACGAGTATGTAATAAAGCTGAATGAATGAATAACTGAACTGATAAGGTTGAAAGAATACTCACCTCAACTCAACTCAACAGAAAGCAATAATAAGAGATAGAAATATTTAAAGCTTCATAAATGAAAGGCATTAACTCAATGATGTACATAAAAATATGATAACATGCTCTTTACTCTTATTTGGGAGATTCTCTAACCGACAAGGATCACTATGAGCTACTTCAAGATACAACGTCTCGTCCACGCTGCTAGAACTGTCTTATACCTTGTTGGGGGTATAGAACACCTTAACTAAGTGGATGCACTAATGCTCAGCTCGAAATCAATAAGGAATCATCTAAAAAGTATGATTATTTTACTCATATTGGCTACATGATTTATGAGGAATGTTATTTTTCTGAAATCATCCCCATATCGGTGCTCAATACTACTCCCAATAAATATTTATACTCATGCTCAAATGTATAAAACATTCTCTTTCTCAATTTGAGGTAGTTGCTCAAAATTCTTAAAAGAGGTAACTACTCTGAAATATCTCTGAACTCATCAACTCATTTAGAAATCAAGGTTTTTCTTTTCTCAATGTAATAATGATATATTTGGAATACTTAGATCCCTTATACCCTTGCTCAAATCATATATAAAACTCCTCTCAAAACTCATCTTTGCTTTCTCAGAAAATCAGTTTAAGACAATTGTTTGGTTTAAAAGATTTTCAATAATAACTCAATAAATGATCATATACTAGGGCTCATGCTGAAAAATAGACATGAATAATCAACTCAAGAATCTCAATACAAGATATATAGCAACTCAATAATCGGGAATAGAATTCAGAACTCAACAACGAAACTTATCTCAAGAATTTTCAAAACAAAGGATGTAACCCTAGATTATCCTTTACTGATAGAAATTAGATGTAGGGGGTGAGGATGAAATAATTTCATCACTATGAAAGTCTTACATACCTGATTATGAAGCTATTAGACTAAAAACTTTGGGGGGGGGGGGGGGGGGGGACTTCATTTATCATGAGCTTGAGGAAGAACATTAGCTTTATTGGAGGAAATATTTCAACTTAGAATCTTAGGGATTGATCTTGAGAAAATAAACTCTTCTATGAAGTTCTTAGAGTGGAAGAACTTGTGAAACTTGGATGTAAGTTTCTCTTTGTATTTTGAATTTTTGACTTGATGGTTTTAGGGTTCTTGATGGAGAAAAGGAACCCTAGCTAAGTTTTAAGAGAATTTCTAAATACTTGAATGTTTAAATTGATGGCTTTTAGATGAAAACTAGTTAGTTGAATGATATACTCAGTTAAAAAACTCAAAAATGACTTAGAATAGGCTTAAAAAGGTTGGGAAAGGACCAAAATAACCCTAGAACGCAGGCAAAAAGTTGCCGGAAAAAAAGTGCAGGAAGTCTTCACGGATTAGGCAAACTTAGTGGTGTTGGAAAGAGGACTCATAGACCTTCAATTTGGTAGGTCATGGGCTACCTAACTCATTATGTTCCGAGATATATAATCGATTAAAGTTGACCTAAGTAGAATCTTATATCAAAACTTAATCAGTAAGGAAGTTTTCAACTTAACTTTGTGCTAAGGGATTCTAGTAGCCTTAATGCATATCCAAAACCATTCCCACACTAAAGAATTGACATTAACACCTAAGAACAATTTAAGAATCACCCGATACGACCTTATAAGAAAATGAAGAATAGTTTAGGTCTTAGCTTTGAAATTGTCGGGATATTACCTGTTCTTTTCCTTGGATGTTTATTTCCATGTAAATATTTTCATTTGCCTACAACATTTTCAATAAATATCATAACTTTTGATGTTGTTATCATTTCTACAAAGCAACAATTGCTTAGTCAACCATATGTACTTGTAATTTTACCCTTTTTTTCACCTTTAATAGATTTTTGTGTACAAACAAGTCAATGTTGGTCACATGCTAAGCACGTGCCTTGCCCCTCTAGTATATATATGTATAAAGAGAATACTATGATGTGGATCTAAAATAAGTAAGAAATTTCGTTTAACTAAATTTACATATTTTTACCATTTAACCTACCCATTTGCATACACAACTTCAAAATTAAACAGTTTGTTCACTGTTTGTACCTTAATAAGTTTAACGAAATCCACTTTACAAAATCTCATTTTATCTTTCAAACATCTTTCCTTCATCACCTTCTTTGATATATATTAAATGTTTTCTTCCAATGTTTTTGAAGTTTGATAAACGCCTAACCACACCTCATCCAATTCTAGGCGTGGGCTATCGTAATCTAGTATAAAACCCAACGAAGAGTTGGGGTCGAACCCACAGGGAGCGGTACTTGTTCGAATTCAGTCACAAAGTTAGGAATGTAATCTAATTGGTGGTAGGAATAGAAATTATCGAAAACATTTACTTAAATTGAATGAGGTGACAACAAATGTCAGATAGGGGGTTTTGGTTTGCAATTAAAAGCTAAAACAAGTGCGAAAACAGGGGAAACAACAATATTAAGAGGAATTCTCGGGATGTGATTGATTATAAGCTAGTTACGCGATATGGGTAATTGAGATTTAACAATAACTTGTTGTAACCATTGTGGGTAGGCTGGACTAAAAGTGCAATAGTTTTCTCTCGAACAACTATTAAGATTCAGGCGATTTCTCTCGAACATCGACAAGCTTAACACTACAAAACAGCCTAATACCTTAATTTATCTACTCTTTCGAGCTAGATAGGTAGGAATGAGCCAAGATTCACTCCCTCGAGCTGAACACACAATGACCCACACACTACAATCATCAATTGATCACCTTGGCTTTAGAACCTCTCTCTCGAGCAAGACCAAAACAATAAGCTAGAACTGTATTTGCAACTACAATTCATGAATTACTACTCAGCTATCAATCAAACCCATATTTAAACAACAAATAAATCATTAAACAATAATACCCATAAGACAATTAAGCAAGTAATCACATGATCACACCACAAAAATTGGGGTTTTAGCGACACATCATAAAAACAAAAAAAACGATTACCAAATACATTAGTCATGATCTGGGTAAAATTGTCAAGTCTTTACAATGGGCCAAATTGAATAAATTCAAAAACCCACTTCGAAATCCTCAAAGTTTTTAATGGAAACTCAAAAACTAAGAAAACTCTAACTTTCAAGCTTGGGAATCAAAAACTCTGAAAAGAACTTTGTGTAACTGGGTGAGAACTCCTCAAATTCATTTAAAATTCCAATTTATAGTAGCCCAATTTTTGTCCTAAAAGGCCATTGGGCGGAATAACTCGGGCCTCACCGAATTGGTTGGTGATCCACCCTTAGCTCCCTTCTATTGCCGATTTCCAATGGTCATCAGTGCTCAAGGTCCTGTAACTTTAGGCGATCAAGGTTGCTATCGCGGAGTCGTTCGGCAATCCGCCGACTGCCCATTCTTGTCACCAAGTTAGTTTTTCACCAGGGTTGGCATGCTGGAACTTTAGATGAGCTAAAAGAGCCACTCGGCGGTTCGCCGAGTGGTCTTGGCGATCACCAGGATCGTTTCTCTTCACTTTTTCAGCTTGTTTGTTCCTTTTTGCCCGATAGTTTCCTTGCCTTGTTCCTTAGCTTTAAAAGTTGCAAATCAACATTTTACATCAATTTAGAGCATAAATTAGGCATTTAAGGACACTTAAACTTTCAAAACAAATCCCTAAATGAGTCAAAATCTCGGACTCATCAACACCCCAACTTAAACTTTTGTTTGTCCTCAAATAAAAACTCAAGATCAATCAGTTCAACAAGGATGTCTACACACAATGATGCTTAAGATTCAACATAAATGCACACACAAGGTTAAAACTACACATACGATGCTCAATTGTGCACTCAAAGATTAAAATTGTGACTCACCATTATCAAGTGTACTCAAGCTCACAATGTTTAATTCAAATGCAAGTTCAATCTCAACAAAGGTATTCAAATGCCCTCACAACAAAGATGATTCCATATTCACACAAAATTTCTCAAAAATTTAAAGTCTCAGAATCACATACAACTCTCACACTCACAAAGATAACACATGCATGACTCCACCCATAGGTTTGCCCTTATTTTCCAATCAACATTCGTATCAGCTCACTCAAGATCACAAAGGTCTTTTTAAGGCTTATAACGGGGCTGAGTGTAAAGGTATGGTCATTTAGGTTTCGTGGCTTCTACCTTCATGAAGTATGGCCTGAAAATCACTTTTTCTCCTTCTCTTTCACATTCAAACATGTTCATAATCCACCCCATTATTTAACTAAACATGAATCACCGGACAAACCATTTTTTTACTATTCTCACACACTTTATTTCACAACTTTTGCTCTTTTTTAGTCTTTTTATTTTCTTTTTTCTTTTCTCTTTTTTTTTACAAGGGTTCCATCTATTTCAAAACAATCCATCAAAGGGGGAATTTTTTCACTTCTTGACTTTCCTTCTTTTTCACCACACCCCAACTTATGCTTTTGGCCTAAGTTGGTTATTCAAACAAACCAATACTTCATGAAGATTATGGGTGATGGGATAAAGAGGTCAAAGTTGCTCAAGTTTCTTCCAAGAAAATATAGACTCAAAAGGTTCTAAGCAAGGTTCACACATCTCACAAGGTTGGCCACAAAGAGGTATATTGTCAAGTTGGTTCACTCTTCAAAATTCTTGCCTAAGATCATTTCAATTGTTTGCTTCACTCAAACAATCGAACCAACGGGGAAAATTCTAGGTGTTATCAAACACAATGTTCAAAGTAACCTCATCACACAAGGCATTGATACAATTATCAAACAAGACTCCACACTTTCTAGCTACCGTGCAATGTTCATCACAAGAGACTCATTCAACAACTAGCTAGTCACAACGAGATGCTAAAAGTTCACATATTGCCTATGTAACTTAGTTTGCCTCATCGTAGCCACACATTCATTTTGTTCAATTAAGAGCACTATTCAAGTCATCAGTATTGACCACAACCGACACTCAAATTCGCACAAGAACACCCACAATCACACACAATAGAGGTGGCAAAATTTTAAAAGTTGGTTCAAAACCATTTTTATATCAAAACAGTGGGCCATAATTTATCAACAAACAAAATCCAACAGCTAAGATATATATAAAAAAACTAATAGGCTCCAATATTCACAAACATAATCGGAATCAAGTCAATATTCACAAAATAACCCACAAGAGGTAGGTATGGAAATACCTCACCCCACTAACAAAATACGCAGTTGTCTTCAGATGTAACTAAAATAGAAAATAGTCTGGAAAGTAACATAGAAGAGGCAAAGAGAATCATCCCGCCAGGCTAGGCCTAGGGTGAAGTCTGCATATCCATAACTCTCTCTGTCTAGGCATCACTGCTCGGTCTCTTAGCTATCAGGACTCTGGATGTCTGGGAATTAGTGTCTGGTGTCTCAGCATCCTTGGCTCCACTGGAGCCTAACGTAGAAGTATTCTGAAGTG
Organism: Solanum verrucosum; assembly: GCF_900185275.1. NCBI lineage: Eukaryota > Viridiplantae > Streptophyta > Magnoliopsida > Solanales > Solanaceae > Solanum > Solanum verrucosum. Next base: position 420,097 of record NW_026020215.1, read on the forward strand.
ATGCCTGCCTAGCAGTCTCTAACATAGCACCCTCCAAGTCAACCAGGCTATCGTGGACTGTCTCATCACGAACACCAAGCTGCTCCTCATTCGTCTCAGCCTCTGACTCAGCGGCAGCATCATTAGCTTTAACCTAATCTCCGGTGGTAGCTGAAGGCACATCAGAATAAGCTAGAAGCAGTGCTCGGGATATCTGGGATCTCCACACTCCCAAATAGTGAAGTAAAATTAGTGGACTTCAAATGGTCCATAACCTTTCTCAACTCAGTAATGTTGGCCTTCAAGGCCTTCACAACATCAGTGGCTCCCTGGCTCTTCTCACACTCCTCTATTCTCAAAGTCAGTGCATCCAAAGCCAGTTTTTGATCCCTCGTCTCAGCCCTAATTGGGGCCATGGCAGCATCTATCACCTTCTATATCATCCCAAGCATAGAAGCCTCCACCCGGGAGGCACACACATCAGCTGATTGGGCTAAATGGCCATCTTATAAAGCATGGCCTGGGTGATAGATGGTCGGGATGTAAAAGCAGTAGCAATAGAAGATCTAGGGGGAGAGTGTGCACCAGATGCAGTCGGAGTCTCAAAAGAGAAAGGTGCAAATATACCTGAGGGATCACTGGCATGATTAGGAACGACTGCCTCTGTAGGTAACATATCAATGTCAACTTTCGGGGATGTTTCCACCGATATTTCCCTCCTCCTGCTAGCTTCATCCCGCTGGTACTCGGCCTCAATACGTCGGATGTCAGTAGAGGATGTGGGTATCACCTCCACATCTATCTTCTCATCTCGAGAAACACGGGCCCATCTGTATAACTCGGTTATCAACACCTGGAAAGGGAGCGAAGTATGTCTATGTTTGGCCCTCATAGCCATCTCCAGCTCAATCAATAGCCCTAGATTCAGTGACTGGCGAGAAATGATTGACCCTAGACAGGCTGCCTTCGGGTGTTTGAGGATGGACATGTTTTGGGATGGCATGATAGTGCTGCTGATGAACCCGAACCAACATCTGGCAGCAACATTCATGTCCTTCTTCTCTATCGATGCACCAGCCTCTATCCACTTCGGGGTGGCATCATATATTAGGGGTGCCAGCCAACCCTTTAGATCCTCCAAGGTTTTCCTCTAAATCAAGTCGATGTGCTGATGCATGAAATTATAAGTGCACCCCAGAACAACATTAACGTCAGAACTGTCGCACTTCACCTTCTTGCCTTGGACTATCACGGAATCAACCAGCCTAAACATGCTGGCATTCTTCTTCCCCTTAGGGTCCATCTCACCTTAGGTCGAATAAAACTCGCAAACCTAGTTGGGAATGTAGGGACCTCGAGGTTTAGTAAAAGTCTCGAAATTATGGAACTTGAGAGTGTTCCATATCTCTGGATGCAGGTCCACTACTCTGTCTGTAGACAATATTTTCTCATCTATAATGGTCCTCAAACCCTCAGCCTTTAGCCTGTTGAGTGACCTGGAAGGAGGACCGACCCTATACTGGTGGCGTCGGGACCACAATCTGTGCTGGAGCTACAGTTGGAGGAGGAGGAGGATGAGGCATCGGGATCATAGACAGATCATTCAATGACTTGGAGCATACCTCATCTCTTCGGGCCTGCAATAACTGATCATCCTCAGGCTTGGAGATAGATTCCTGAGAATCTAGTAAGTCCCCCTCACTGCCTGATGTGGTAAGGTGAGTCTCGAAGACCCCTTCATTGTCGGAGCTGGCCTCCAGTGTCTCAATCGTGGGTGCCTTGCCTTTGCCTTTTCCTTTGCCTCTCTTTGTAGGGAGTTTTGCTTCCTTTTCTTGGGATGCAGTTGCATCCTCATTTATAACCATTCTACGTGTCCGCTTTCGGGGCGGCATGTCTCTACCGATGACTTTGGGTCTAGCCATTCCTGCAAAATAACGTAGAAACACTTAGAAAAATTTAAGAAAATTTCAGATAATAAAATGCAGGAAGACACGCTGAACTGGTCGGCAAGTCGCTGAACAGCTTTAGCTAGCTAGGTCGGTCTTACCGAACCACTTTGGCGAGCCAAGTCGGGCTCGCCGAAAGTTCCAAAACAAAAATTTTAAAAATTCAAAGTCGGTCGGCGATGTCCAGGGTCATTCGGCGGATCACCGACATCAATCGGTGAACTAAAAGTATCTCACCGAAAGTTACAGTGTATTTTATGGAATTAAGGGTATAGAAGGGCGATCAAGAATAACTTTCAGCGAGTCGCCGAGTGAATTCAGCGAGCTTAGGCGTATCGCCGAAAGTTACATAATCAAACTCAACAATTAAGGGAAATTAAGGGCGATCTAGGGGGATTAAGGTAAACCGTCGAACTAATCGACGAGCTCGACCCAGCTCGCCAAATGGTCCTTCGTACCAGTTTTTCACCCCACTCATCGAAATCAAACCCAGAACCCACGAAACCAAAATTAAACACTTACACTATGAAATTAAAGCAAGACCCATACTACCAATTCCCATGGTGTACTCAAACTTCCCCCGACTTCGCCAAAATTGACCAATTGACGTATTTTGCACTTAAAAATGATGTCAAGCGCTATATCATTGGGAAAAATATGACATTTAGCACAATTTGGGGTTACTCAGACTTCACCCCTCTAGACACAATACTTTTACAATAAAACCCAACAATTTTGACTCAATTTTAACAAGCAAAGACACGGGAATCCAGATTAAAGGCCTATTAATTTCAATTTCATTCAAGATTAGACAAAAAAACAATCATACAATGATTACCCATTGATATTCAATAAAAAATATTACCGATTGCATTCAAGTTCCACCATATATAAAGTTCGGGGTTCGGAACACCAACCTTTTATGCCGAATGTAGTTGAAAAACTAGGCGGCAAAAAATTCCAAAGGCAATCCGAGCAAAGAGCCCAAATGAAATGAAAATAAAAATGTGATAATATGACAATATAGTATCGAGGCGAGAATATGGGAGTTGAAAAGGTGAGAAAATGAATGATTTTTGAATTTAAAATTGTTTGGCCCATTAAAACCTTTCAATTTGCGTGCCACTCGGCGAAGTAAGTCATACTCGCCGAAACCCTCGGCGATGCCCCGAGTGATATTTTGGCTCGCCGAGTTTTACAGAAGTCCCAGCAATTTGGGGGTTCAAACGGCAGACAAAGTCAGGCTCGTCAACTTGTTCGATGAGTCGCCGACTGAGCTTTTGGTTCGCCGAGTTTTACAGAATTCCCCATCAAGCTGGGTGGTTCCAACGGCGGATAAATTTGGGCTCATTGACCTCTTTGGCGAGTCGCCGATTTGACATTTGGCTCGCCTAATTTCCTATTTTCCAATAGTTTTCAATTTTCAACCTGCAAAATCAATACCCGTTATTCAAAAATAAAATTTTAAAACATCAAAACTTGGGTTGCCTCCCAAGAAGCGCCTTATTTAATGTCGTGGCATGATGGAAATACCAATTCAAGCTTCATTTTTGGGGTTTTCCATTATATCACTAGGAAACCCTCTTTTTGGCCTTGGATTTAAATGAGTCGAGATTTGACCCATTTGTGTCTCCAACTGCTTAATAGAGACTAAGTGAGACATCATCATTTGATTGAGAGTTGAGACGTCCTCCTTCATATCTTTCAACACTTTATCCAACCCTTCAACCTTATTGAGAATGCGTGTAAGCATGTCTTCCGTACGAAAGTTCTCCGAGTCAACTATTTCCTCTTTAGGCTTTTGGCGTTCATAAGGTGGGACGTATCTTTCTTTTTCACCATCCCTTTCCTTCCAAGTAGCATTACGGTTACGCCATTCCCTACCACGATTTTTTCATCCATCATTTTTTTTCCAACCCAGATTTCTATCCGGCCTTGAATAGTTTGAACAAAATCCTCTTCTTTGATTTGCAAGGAAGTTAACTTCCTCATTGTACAACGCTGCTAATTGTGCTTCTTCAGGGTTTGTTCCACCAACACCCACAACATTTACACTCTTCAACCCACTATCCATCATATTTTTCGATAATAGATCCAACTGGGTCATTATTTTAGCCATGTTTTGGTCTCTTTCTTGATCCTTCTCTATCTACTCTTTCGTCATCCTAAAAGTGAGAGGAGACACTTAGTTCTCAGGAGTGTACCATGCTCTATTGATCTTCATCATGCCATCAAGGAGTTGAGACGCTACTTCATAGGATTATTGCACTATACCTCCAGAAACAAGTTGATCAGCAACTTTTTTGTTCACCGAGTCAAGACTTCTATAGAAGTATTGTAACAATATATGGTTTGGCAGTCTGTGAGACGGACATTGAAGTACCAACTTCTTTAATCTCAGCCACGTCTTGTAGATTGTTTCACATTCCAAGCATTTGAAACCTTGGATGCTATCTCTGAGCATCATCATCTTTGACGGGGGAAAGAATCTCACTTGGAACGTTGTGGTAAGCTCATCCCAAATGGTGATGGAGTCCCTCGGTAATTCAGCCAACCATTTGGTAGCTTCACCCATCAAAGAGAACAGGAACAACCTGAGATGGACTGATTCTTGTGATATGTTCTTGAATGAGAACAGGCCACAAACATCTACGAAGTTCCGAATATGCTCGTGGGGTCTTCATGGGCCAGCCCTCCATATAATCCTTTCATTTGGAGATGTTGTAGCATCGTGCTAGTAACATGGAAGACACAATTCCCCTCGAAAAGAGGTAAACGTATTGCACCAACACCACCTAATTGAATTGGGCCATTCACATCATTCGGATTTCCGATATCTTCTTGGTGTACCACTTGGCTACCATTACTCCCGTTCACGCTCATTTCCTCTGTTCAACACAAACACAAACCAAAGTAAGTCGATTCAACTACAACACAAAAAGATCACAATTCAACTTCACTAATAGAATTCTACAAAACATCAATCCTCGATAGCGGCGCCATTTTTGATAAATGCTCAACCACACCTCATCCAATACTAGACGTGGGCGATCATAATCTAGTATAAAACCCAACAAAGAGTTGGGGTCGAACGCAAAGGAAGTAGTGCATATTCGAATTCAGTAACAAAGTTAGGAATATAATCTAATTGGTGGTAGGAATACAAATTATTGAAAACATTTACTTAAATTGAAAGGGGTGACAACAAATGTCAGATGGGGGGAGGGGGTTTGGTTTGCAAATAACAGCTAAAACAAGTGCGAAAATAGGGAAAACAACAATATGAAGAGGAATTATTGGGATGTGATCGATTATAAGCAATGTTGGTAGGCTGGACTAAAAGTGCAATAGTTTTCTCTCAAACAACTATTACAATTCAGGCAATTTTTTCTCGAATATCGACAAGCTTAACACTACAAAATAGCCTAAAAACTTAATTTATCTACTTTTTTGAGCTAGATAGATAGGAATAAGCCAAGATTCACTCTCTCGAGCTGAACCGACAATGACCCACACACTACAATCATCAATTGATCACCTTGGCTTTAGAACCTCTCTCTCGAGCAATCCCAAAACACTAAGCTAGAATTGTATTTGCAACTACAATTCATGAATTACTACTCTGCTATCAATAAAACTCACATTAAAACAACAAATAAATCATTAAACAACAATACCCATAAGCAAATTAAGCAAATAATCACATGATCACACCCCAAGAATTGGGGTTTTAGCTATACATCATAAAAAAATGATTACCAAATACATTAGCCATGATATGGATAAAGATTTTCAAGTCTTTACAATGGGCCAAATTAAATAAATTCAAAAACCCACTTCAAAATCCTCAAAGTTGTCAATGGAAACTCAAAAACTAAGAGAAAACTCTAACTCTCAAGCTTGGGAATCAAAAACTCTTAAAAGACTCTGTGTAACTAGGTGAGAACTTCTCAAATTTCATTTAAAATTCCAATTTATAGTTGCCCAATTTTTGGCCTGAAAAGTCATCGAGCGAAATAAGTCAGACCTCACTGAATCGATCGGCGATCCACTCTTTGCTCCTTTCCATCACCAATTTGCAATGGTCATCAGTGCTCAAGGTCCTGTAACTTTAGGTGACCAAGGTCGCCATCACGGAATCATTCGGCGATTCGCTGACTGCCCATTCCTTTCACCAAGTTGGATCTTCACCAAGGCTGGCATTATGGAACTTTAGGCAAGCTAAAAGAGACACTTGGAGGGTCGCCGAGTGGTCCTGGCGATCACCAGGATCGCTTTTCTTCACTCTTTCAGCCTTTTTGTTCCATTATGCCCAATAGTGTCCTTGCCATGTTCCTTAACCTTAAATGCGGCAAATCAACACTTTAACGTCAATTTTAAGCATAAATTAGGCATTTGGGGACACTTAAATTATCAAAATAAATCCCTAAATGAGTCGAAATCTCAGACTCATCAAAGTTGTGCAAAAATCATACCCAAACCCCTACAAACCTTTCAGGTATGATGTTTTACATCCCTTTCAATCTCCTTCATATTCTCCTTATTTCTTCCCAATATCGTCTCGTTAATACCTTCAATATAAGTCCACGATTGTCCTTCGCAAGCTTTGATGTTTTGCATAGGGTCAACTACACTTACTAAAGACAATCAAGGTACGATTCTTTATAATTCACACGCACTTTATTATTCTTTTGTCTTGTTACAATCCGATCATATACCCTAGGTCTGATCGACACTTAGAATCATTATTTGTCATAAGTGAACCATTGGTGTGACTTACTACTATAATGAAGGTTGAGCATGCAATAAATCACAAAAATAAAAAATCAACAACTTTATTTAAAATCCAAAAACTTGGATATATATATATATATATATATATATTGACTAGCTTTGTTTGTCCATCCGTCTGCTGGTGGAACTAGTGGAGAAGTGCAACTCTATGCCAAGTATATTAAACAACTCCCTCAGAGGTTTCCAATGAAACGGGGATTTCGCTTGCTGATGATATATCTCGGCAAGCCCCAATACTTTAGCACGTTATTGAAGAATAGTCTGGCAGCCTAGCTCATAGTGCAACCAGATGTGGATGGTAGCTTATTTCAAGAATCTGTCCACCATGCCCATGATCATACCATACTTGTCAGACTTTGGCAAGTAAGTTATGAAGTCTACGATCATGCTCTCCCATGGACACTACCCGTGTCCACTACGGGTAGTGGTTCCAACAGTCCTTTGGATTGTCGTTGCTACACCTTATCTTTTTGGCATACAAGAAAGGTTTGCACGTAACACTAATATCATACCGCATACACTGCCAATAATAGGTTGCCTCGATTAATGCCCTTGTACGACTCTACCCCGGATTTTCAACCCACAACCTGTTGTTAAAATCTTTTGTGATTTGTCGTCTAATAATACCAAACTTTGCAACGTAGACTCTCTGACCGGCCGTGAGAAATAGTCCATCTTCCACCCAGAAGCGTCTTGTCTTGCCTTGAGTAGCTAACTTCATAACTCGTTTTGCTTCTGGGTCATGTTGTATGTCATCCTTAATAGTATCTTGGATGTCACAACGGATTGTAGTGATGGTAGCAAGTTAAGCCTTTCTATTTAGAGCATCGGCCATAATATTTCCCTTGCCTAGCTTATACTCCAATACACAGTCAAACTCATCCGGAAAGTCCAGCCATATAGCCTGCTTTGGGGTTAGCTTTTTCTATGAATAGAAATAGATATGGTCATATTATCTGTCTTGACTATGAACTTGCAACCCAGTAGGTAATGTCTTCATGTGCGTAAGCAATGCACTATGGTCATCATCTCATTTTCTTGCTCACGGTGTATCGCCATTTGGTGTTATTCAACTTACGGATCTCGAACATAATGGAGTGTTTATCTTGCATCAGGATACCCCCAATGGAAAAGTCTGAAGCATCTGTGTGCACCTCCAACATCTTGGAAAAATTAGGCAATGCTAGGATTGACCTATTTGTCATAGTAGCCTTGAGATCATCAAACACCTTTTGGCAGTGCTCATTCCAAACCCACAGCCTATTCTTCTTTAGTAGCTCGGTTAGTGGAGCAACCTTAGTGGAGTAGCCACTAATGAACCTGCAGTAATATTTACCAAGTCTAAGATAAGATCTCAGCTCGGTCACTTTTGTGGGTGCCTCCCATTATTTGATAACCCATACCTTTGCCTTGTTCATCCGTAATTGACCATGGCTAATGACATGTCCCAAGAAGTGTAATTCATGTTGAGCAAAGTCACACTTCTCTCGCTTGATGTAAACCTAGTTCTCCTGTAGGATTTGGAAAACCTTTTTCAGGTACTCAACTTATTCCTCAAAGGTATTTCTATTGATGACTATGTCATCTAATTATACCACCACGAACTGATCTAATAAGAGATGAAAGATCATGTTCATTAGTGTGCAAAAGATAGCAGGTGTGTTGGTCAAGTCGAAGGGCATCCCCAACCACTCATAAACTTTGTATCTTGTTACACATGTCATCTTTGGTTCATCCGCTTCAGCTATGTGAACTTGGTAGCAACCTTTCCGACGATCCAACTTGGTAAAGTACTTGGCATGTCCAAGTCTATCCAACAAGTCAACAATGAGCGGGATGGGGTATTTATTCAGCTTGATCAGCGCTCGATAGTCGATGCATAAGAGTAATGACCCATTTTCTTCTTTTGAAATAGGACAGGCGCTCTATAGGGTGCTTTAGACCGGCGGATGTGGCCGACTTTGAGTAACTACCACAACTACTTTCTTAGATCCTCTAACTGGAATGGAGCCATGCACTATGTGGAATATGCTGGCGGTTTTTCTCCAAGCTCCAGCTCGATCTTATGGTCAACCTTACACCTAGATGGTAAGTGACATGGTAGATCTTCAGGCATCACATCCTTGTTTTCTTCTAGAACCTTCTCTATATGGTGGCAATGACTCTTTAGCACCATTGCCTTCTTACAAACTTACAAAGGTGGCTATAAACATCGGCCCCCTTTTCTTTTGTCCCTTCACTAGTTGCATGGCCGATAAATGGGCTTGTCTTTACTTCTTTGACACCTTGACTAGATGCACTAAGTTGCATGGCCGATAAATGTGCTTGTCCTTACTTCTTTAACACCTTGACTAGATGCACTATGCAGGATCCTTCTCACTACATGACCAAGAGTCATTGGAGGTAGGGATCGATCATTGTGTGACACTTTTGGAAGAACTCCTTCTTGAGAATGAGAGCGATAGTGAGGTTTATCTTACCTTGCCACTTACCTAGTGTGATGCTTACTCCATGGGCAACTCCGCACACAGGAGTCAGTGGTGCATTGATTTTCTTGAGGCGGGTGTTGCTTGAATTGTAACTCAGCCCCAATTTTGTTGTTGTTTCTCGGTTATATTGTTGGCCTCTGCACTGGAGTCTACCATAGTATGGACTATTCGTCCATTGATGAAAATGTGTACATATTGCATGTTGTATTCTTCTGGCTTCCCTGATTGTCTGGCAATAGCTCCGCATAGTCCAACCATACCTAACTATGGTGTGCCGAATCTTATCATTGTTCTTGTGCCTCTTTCGCTTTCCGTTCTCACAATATGGAACCAAGGTTCTTCATTTCAATACACCTTGCATAGCCATGTGGTTCACTGCATATGTTGCATCCATCTCCTTTTGTAGTTTGCGCATTTCTCTCAGTATAGTTCTGATGTCCAAACCGCTTGTCATAGGACTTGTAAGTGTTGTGTTGATTGGTGTGTGGTTTTTTCTCTCAACCTTTTCCACAATCTCCCCCACCTTTGGAATAACTATTTATCGTCTCATTTCCTTTTCATTTGTCATTGCATAAGTTGGTTAAAGCTTTGGCCTACGTAGTTGCTTCATCGATAGTCTAAATTTGTCGACTCTCCAACTCTATTTTGGCCCAATTTTGTAGTCCATCCATGAAGCGGAATAACATATCTTTATCTGTGAGGGTGGGAATCTGAAGCGTGAGGGTGGTAAACTCTTTTACGTATGCTCATATGGTACTTGTTATACCTCATTTAAACCGGGTCAAAATAGTGTATAGTATTTTGGTGGTTCCTAAAGTAATTAACTAAGTCAAGGAGTCGCCACCTAATTATTTTCGGTGAATTTGGACACCTAAATTGATTTAGTCATGTCAAAAATTAACTTCATTTTAAGGTCTACTAAACATGAGATTCTAGGTAAGGGTTCAATTAATCTAAAGGGAAGGGGTTAGGCATCCTTTAAGATCCATTAAAAAAAGGTTAACCGACCAAACTTAAGTTAATTAATTAGGCTAAGCATTGTGATTAAATTTATTTTAGAAAAAATAATACTTAGTATTTAAGAAAAAGAATGTTAAGGTCGTACGAAAAGTTTGTAAACAAATTTGAAGTTCAAAAAAAAGCATGGGAAAAACTAATTAATAACTACATAAGGAGTTAGAAAACTAAAGTGTACTGCTTCAATTTTCAATATTAAGTAAAATAATCTGAAATGGGATAGGACTTGGTATAGCTTAAACACGAGCATAGAAAAATCATTTTTTTATGAGTCTTAATTAATCGGCTTGCCAAAAGAAGAAGAGTCACTCAGTTTTTAAGTCTTCAAAACAAGAGTTATGTATATTCTATGTGACTTGGGAAATGTCTCATAGCTACTTCCTAGAGGTTAATGAAAACTCCAAATATAGTACAACTACTAGTATAGATTAGTGAACACAAAATTAGAGATAGAATATTAGTCACATCAATACAAGTAAATAATTCAAGTTGATTAAATGAGGTAATTAACGGTCATGCTCGAATTTAAAAGAATGAATGAATCTCTTCCATTATCCGACGTATGAACAATGTGACGCGGGAAAGAGTAAGGATATGCGGACTCCATGTATAGAATATGCAAGCTTCATGTGACAATGATATTGTTGAGTCTCAGAGGACTCTCCGGAAAATTTAGAGTGTTTATGAACACTGCATCCATACTCTCAAAGTGTACAAGTCAAAATAAAAAGGGAAGAAAATTAAAGAGACAATAGATATGGTGATAAAGTTACATACAACAGATAAAAAAGAACAGAAAAACATGATTTCACCATTCTAGTTTATAAGGTAAAGATTATGAACCTATTTCTATTTATCAAGTCAATATACATGGAGATATCCTCATTTCTTCTTATCACAGGACATTGCGTTAAACCAGAACAAACACGACATTTCTAAACATGGCTAAATATTTAAAGCCTATTTTAAAGAAAATGAGAAACAAAAGTGAACAAACAACAATAATGTGAACATATCATTCAGTAGACAACATATTCTCACATAATTTGGCCTAAAATCATAAATTAGTTTCACCAAAAATGTAAATAGAGATCTGAGTTTCAATTGTTTTCTAAATGATGACATAGGTTCACTACGTCGAGATAGAACAAAGAAAGAAAGTTTTCAACTCATTCAAACTACATTTTTATTATCTAATGTTAATACTCAAAATAAATATTGATTCATGTGTTTAGTTTTAAAAGAGCTTGAACAAGATTTTCAACATGGCCAACTTTCTACAACAAAGAAAAGAATTAAAAAATACCTAAACAGGGAAGAAAGAGGAGAAATTTTCTAAAACAGGGGAGTTTCAAACAGGTTAAGAAAATACTATAACATGTTTATATGAACTAAAATAAAATGGTTCAAATATTACCTTCTGTGGAGTAGTGAAGTTGGATAGTTGATCAAGGATCTATGCTCGTTCCTCCGACAAAAATTAGCAAACAAAGAGTAGTGGAGAAATATTTTTATAAGATGATATTGAATGGAAAGGAGTGTTGTTCTTGTGAGTGTTCCAGTCTTTTTCATGATTCCTTTTGCATTGGGCGGGATTTTGAGGTGAAGGTAACGTATTTGAAATTTTAATGTTGGGGTGTCTTGATGGTTGTGAAAAGCATGGATTTGTGTTGGAAAATGAAAAGAGCTAGAGGCACATCTGGAAACAACATTTTTTGTACGAAAATGGCAGAGCAAAAACCTATTTTGATCGAAGGTATTTTGGAATTTGTCTTGAATAAGACGTGAAGAAAGAATAAGGAGCGGTTGCTGAGTTTAGGATTAGGTTAAGTGTAATGGGTCTATTCAATTGGGTAATTGGGCTGTTACGTTTAGGTTTTATTGTTGAATATCTTAAGTTTGTAAAATGGGCTGAAAAATAGACAAATTGTCATGGCCTCTTTCTCTCTTTAAATTAATTCGTTTGAGTTTCTAATTTAATAACTAGTATAATATATATTATGTAAAAAGTTTAGTAAGTAAGAAACTTGAAATAAAGTAACAACAATCATCTTAAAGAAGATGACAATAAAGTTATAATAGTAAAGTTTTGATTAAAAAAACTAATTTTAAAATAGTGAAAATGATAGTAGAAATATCATAAAAATAATAAAGGTTAAAGTAATAGTAATAATAGTAGCTAATAGATAATTCATGTGACAATAGTACTGAGTGAAAATAATAGTAAAATGTAAAGTATTCGACTTATTAACAATTTAGAAGCTCAAACGAAATAAATTAGAAGAAAGGAGGAACAAAATTGGGTGTCAACAGCTTGCCCCTCTTTGACCAAAGACGATGAAAGAGTTTTCGGGTAAAGAAGTTGATTGAGTAGCTATTTTTTTCTCGGCCAACAACTATAACCATGGAAAGAGTTGAAAAGATTCATACTAGAGGATTTTTAGTCTAGAGGGCCATGGAATGAATTAATTGAGTCAAGGATTATCACTGGAAATGAAAGAAAAGTTTGAATAACCTACATATCACATATTCGTGGGATGTAGGACAAAATGAGTTTGAGAGTAGATCCTTGACCTCTGCTAGTGAGTTTGATAATCCTCATTAGTAAATTTGCCCTAGTTCACTACTATGAGAGAGTTACACGTTGTGATGCGTCTTTAATTGCTTTAGACTATTTTTCCTGAAACTCATGTTAAAATTGTTATTAAAGTGAAAATATAGTAACTAAAGTGTAAGAATGTATAAATAAATAAAATTATAATATATATGTGTGAGAGTGATGACAAAGGCATGTGGACAAATGTTGTCTCTATTTGTCTTTAGAGACTTGATGAATAAAGATGTCTCAGATTATCTAAGGATACTTGATTTTGAGAGTTGGAGCCGTCTGGCATATGATGATTGGGTCGCATGACCAAGTGGTGTCTCTAGTTATCCTCAGAGACATTAATAAATGACATCTCTGGTTATTTTCAGAGACTTGATAATAAATGATGTTTGTAAAGCTTAAGGTAAAGTCGTTAAAGTAGGTAAAGTAGATTAAAGTAATTGGTAAAGTAGTGAATAAAGTAATAGTGTAGCCATCTAGCTTATGCAGATGATGTGATAATGTCTTCGGTTATATTTGGAGACTTGAAAGATAAATGAGGTCACGGTTGTCTTTGGGTATTTGAATGATAATGAGGCCTCCGATTGTCTTCCGGTTCTTAAATGATATATAAGGCCTCCAGATGTCTTTGGGGTCTTAATGATAAATGATGTCTGTAAAAAAAGTAAATTTGTTAGTGACATCATAAAATATGAGTTTAGTATGTGTGTGTATCCCATTTTAGGGTGGATGAACTCAAATGAGTGTATATCCTATTTTAGGGAGGATGAACCCACCTTGTCCTATTTTAGGATGGATGAACCCGACATATTCTATTTAGGGTGGATGGACCTATTCCTATTTTAGGGTGGAAGAACCCGCTATATATATATATCCTATTTTAGGGTGGACGAACCCAATATGTCCTATTGAAGGCGTACATGCCTAATATCCTCTGATTGTCTTTGGGTACTAGTTGTAATGATGCCTCCGATTGTCTTCGGGGATTGATAAAGTGATTCCTCCGATTGTTTTGAGGGCTTGATGTCGATTTTTATAAAATTATAAAATTGTAGAGTAAAATTATAAATAAAGTCATGCTAAATTAAAATAAAATAAAGATAAGTGAGAAATAAAGTCGTGTGGATTATGACGGTGAGGCTGTGGGGCCGAATAATGTCTTTAATTGTCTTTGAAGGCTTTTGTTAAATCATATAAAATTCAAGACAAAGTCATTAAAGTGGATAAAATAAATCGTACAAATAATTTGTAAAGTAGAGAATAAAATAAGGGAATCCATTTGGGTCTTGTAAATGGTTATCATTGAAATTGGTTGAATGTCATTGCAAATTTTTGACATTTAAGCCTTGATGTGTAATTCGGTGAGTTGAGTGGCGCCTCTAATGAGCTTGATTTTTCATTTAATAAATTTTTAACTAATGTCTCCTGCAAAGTTCAGGTGAAGAGGTAAATAAGTAAATAGAATCATAATGAAGTAAAAAGGAATAAATTCAGAAATAAAATGAAAAGTGAAATCATTGGGCTTATTAAGGCGAGGCCCTAGAGGAAAATGATGTCTTTGACGTAATTCATTATTGTCATCTTGTATCTTAATTGTTTCTACACTCACAAAAAAATTCTTAGTTGGGAAGGGGTGTTGATTCACGTTGTCTCAAAGCTTGACTTTGTTGGCCTTCCATCCATCTTGTTTTTTCAGACCTTGTGATCTCTATTTGAGATTTGGTAGATTAACTGTAAAAAAGTATATTTTTTATAAAATAAAATAAGGATTATCATTTGAAAGAGATCTTTGTTAGTGTGTAGAAAAATATGTAAGTATATATTTATAAGTTGTAAAAAAATAATTTCTATCAACTCTTAGATTATGACACTTCTGAAACAAAATGAAACATCCTTTGTCTATTTGCTTCTTGTCGAGTAGCTTGACAATATCCAATCATTCCTTTTCCATGTTTTCCAAAATCTATCCCAGTGTTGATTTCAGAAAAGTAAACTAAGCTTATATTTTTGTGAGACCGGACCTTATATAGGATGCCTACGTATCTCGCCAAGAGAATCAGGTCAGAACGTAGTTCAAAGTACATATAAATTATTTACAAATTTCTAATAAAGGGACCGAATCCGATACGAGTTGCCTACATATCCCACCAAGGAAATTAGGTCATGCGTAGTTCAAATTACATAAATAGTAGAAGAATCTTGAATTTCTATCCTAATGCGACTGAACCATATGTGGGTGGCCTACGTATCCAAACAAGGGAATCAAGTCAAATGTAGTCCTCCTGATACAAATAACGAAATTTAGAAATTTTCAATAGTAAAATCGAACACTATATGGATTGCCTACGTATCCTACCAAAGGAATCAGGTCAGAACGTAGTTTGTAAGTTACACGTAAAATGGAAGTTACATTCAAAAAATCTATCTAAAGTCTCCATTTGGTTTAGTGTCTTGACTTCTCATGAATGGAAAACTCATGCACGAATATTGTTATGTTGTCATGTTCCTAGATTGACTGTTCAACTGTAGGTTATCTACAAATCCTTCAAAATCTTGCTTGGCTTTCCAACTTTGTTCATTTGTTTCAATATATGTCACATTCATAAAATTGGCATATTTGAAAATAAGTATATTAAAAAAATATGAAAGTAATAAGCGAAGGACAATTAAGAAATAAGAAATGCATTCATAGATTTTGCAATTAAGCTTTCAAAAAATGAGGCAAAACATCATAAAGTTTAAGGCACGATTTAAGCCTCGCTTTTTAAAATCGTGCTACTTCAAAAACTGTTACTTGTTTAATCTACCAAGACTCCCGGTGAACCAAGGATGAAGTACAAGTCAAATTCTTTAGAGTCTCCTCTGGTTCAACACCCCAAATGGTCGGTGTCTCGGTGTTGTAGAGAGACATGTAAGTAGTTGTGGAAGTAACCTCTATTGTTGTTTGTTCTTAGATTGTCATGGTAGGAGCATAAAAGGATGATAAAGTGTCCTTTTTCACCTTTCCAATTGGAACAATACTTCATTTTGCAACCAAATCTTTCTCTATAGTTATCATGTTCACATTAGCGTTCCCATGTTTAGGCAGAGGCTTGTTGTTCACATTGGGCTGAGGTCCAGTAAGTTGGATTACTCCTTATTTGATCAAAGTTTTAATCTTATTTTTGAGACCATAGCAATCCTCAGTGTTGTGTCCAACAACTCTAGAATGATAGGCACTACGCTAGGAACCATCAAACCATTTGGAATAGGATCGGGAATCTTCCCTTCAATTGGTTGTATCATACATGCAACTTTCAACCTCTGAAAGCACTAAGACAATGGTTCAGCTATTTTGGTGTAGTTGTGAGTGGTTTTAATTTCATGATTTGGACGAGCCCTAGGTGTGGCATATGGTCGATTTTAAAAAGTTGAAGCCTGGACGGGTTGGTACTGATGTGGCTAATGGTAATTAGGGGTTCGAGGTTGATAATAGTTTGCCTGAGTGTTATAGACATGGTAAGGAGTTGATAAAGGATGGTAGAGAGCTGTGAGGATTCACTATATTGCTAAGGGAAAATGAATTGATTTGGTAGATTTAGGTAGGGAGGAAGTTGACTTGGCAAACGTCCTTGGTCAATCATCACAGTAGATATATCTTCTTTCTTCTTTTTGTTACCATTGATAGAACTATATTGAATTGCTTTGCGTGCCACTTGCAAGGCAGTAAAGTCTTGGATTCTTCCAAATTTTATTCCTTCTTCTAATACTTCTCCCACTTTAATGATTTCTGTGAACTTTTGTCCCATCATAGTTATCATTTTCTCATAGTAAAGACTGTTATCTTAGCATTCAATAAAGGTATCAGTCATTTCATTTTCACTCATTGGTGGTTGGAGTCTAGCTACTTCTGACCTCCAACGGATAGTATACTCCCAAAATGTCTCAGTTGACTTCTTCTTTAACATAGTCAGGTAGAACCTATCTGGTGTGATATCAGTATTGAACTTGAATAGATCCATAAAGTCTTGTGACATATCACTCCAACCAAGCCATTTATGGAGATCGTGTTGTGTGTACTAAACAAGAGCTTCACCAAATAAACATCTTATGGACAACTTCATTCAGACCCTCTCGTCTCTCCCCATTCCTACCAGTTTGTCACAATATGCCCTTAGATGTGTGTGGGGGTCACCAATTCCATTGAATATACAAACTTTGGTGGTTTGTATCCTACAGGCAAGTCATGTAGGGTTGCACACACAAATCCTCATAGTCTAAGCTTTTGTTTCCCCTAGTAGTTTGGAGGTTTCTCATTGTTTCTTTAAGATCGTGAATCTCTCTAGCTAACATATCATCTGCCTTTACCTTGACATCCTTCTCCATTTCCTCATATTGATCTACCTCGTGTTTAAACTTGATCAATATTGGATTGGGTTAGGTTTGAGTTTCCGTCGCATATCCTGGAGGAACACGTTGCGTATAAGGAGTGGCAACATGTGCCCTTTGTATATGTTGGATTGGATAAGTTTGGACGATGAGCATACTTTGGATTGGATGTGGTGGATTCGATGGGTTTACAGAAGTAGTTGTAGGCAGTAGATAGGTGCTATTAGGTAAAGAAACGTAAAGAGTATGAGTTGGAGGTTGATTTTGTGGGTTGATAGGTGGTGGATTAAGAGTAGTAGCATAGGTAGTGTAGGTAGGTGGTTGCCTTTTTGGGGGAGTGTAGAGGGATGGCAAATTTGGTGGATTTACGGCAGTAGTTGGAGGAAGGTTATTGCTGGTAGACGGAGGTTGTTGTGGAGGAAAGTGTTTAGGAACTGTTGAATCAAGTGATGGAAAAAAATGTGGGTTTGGTGTGGTACTTCTAGGTTCAGAAAGTGGACTCTGGAGTGTGATGGATAAATTGGTCAAGTACCTAACCCGGGTTAGTTCACTACGTATATCCTCAATCTCTTAAGTCAAGCAAGCGATGTGTTCATCATGTTGAATAGTAGTTATATCTTCGGAAGTCTTGGGAAAGTCATTAGGAACCATGATATGTCCTAGAACAATTGGATCAGATGCGGTTGAATTAGTCATTGTGGTTTTATTTCTTTGAATAGCCCAACTATGCCGAGGTAATGTTGATGACTTGGACCTTGTGAAGTAAGGATGGTCGGCCAGCTCGATTGTCAACACGAATCAACTTTTGATTGGAAATAAAAATAAAGATAAAAGATAGAAAAATAAAACACAAATAATGTTAGTTTTAAACAAAAAAGTAAAGTCATATTCACATAATTCAAATAAATCACGTAGCATGCAAGTCATCAAGTAGAGTCAAATAAGCTGTAAAAATAACATGTAAACAAGTCATCAAATAAAGTCAAGTATATCATAAAGATAACATATAAATACGTCCTAATATGTTTGTAACGTCTTTATGCCGGAGGTCGGCCTAACGTAAATTTGAGAAGTATATTTGACATAATATGTCATCCCATTGCTCTTGATTAATTAAACAATTTTTTTCTCGAGAATAAGGTACAAAAGTATTGAAAAATTTATTACATATCGAATGAATACATCGTAAAGTACTTTTAAATTTAAAAAAAAAAGTAAAATAATTTTTTTATGTCCATCCTTTTTGGTTCCTTTTGGTGATATCGCAACTTCTACACTCCAACATCAAGTCTTTGTACCTGTCACATAAAGGTTAGTCATACCACCCTCTAAAGTTTAATTAATTAGAGAAATGGTCCATATTTAGGAATAAATATTTCTCAAATATACACATAAATAATGATAGTTGTCACTGGGATCGAAAACTCACTTGGACATTTAAGGTAAAGTTGACTAATGTACTTAATACACCAAGGGTAAAAAAGACTCTTAGGTCATTACATGATGTATGTTTCTTGTAAAGTTAGTTGTTAAGCTCTACTCTACGTAAACTAGGAGTGGGTTTACTAGACACAAGGTTTCCGAGTGGGCTATTCAAGTAAGAAGGCTACTGATCTTAGGCATATTTATATGCCTAGAAAGCTAATTATTCCCGCATTTAAGCTTAGTTTGAATTCAATATGTGTTCGTTTATAGTTTTATTAAGTCTTTTGTCTATTTATGAGATAACCAACATGATTAGTTGTGTAGGTAAGCTTAAGAGGAGAAACGAGCACTAAAATGGACAATGGGGAACATAGAAGATTAAAGGCAAAAAGAAGCATGGAAGAAAGGGGAAGAAAGGAAGATCAAGGCACTGTCGTATCCCCTCCGCGTCGCGGAAAGGGGGTATTAAATTATCTCACGAGAGTCAACAGTAGGCACAGCCCTTCGTGTACTCACTGCGTCGCGGAGAAAGGTTGTTATTTTATTCGCAAAAGTTGAGTTAGAGGCAGAGCACTCCGTGGAGTGTCCGCGTCACGGAGAAGGCTATTGTGCCTGGAATCAAATATTTAAAACATCTCCGCGTCGCTCCCGTTGCTCCAGTTTTTGGCCGATTTGACTTTTAGTATAAATAGGACATTATTTTATTTCATTAATAATTCTTTTTCTGGGATTTGAAGAACGACGACTTGGGACAACGTTTTCACCATTTTTAGGGTTCTTTCCTAAACTCTTTTTCTTTCGATCTTTGTATGTTATTTGAACATTATTTGATCGACTCTTGGATTATGAGTTGCAAAATACTCTAGTTCTAGGGCTGTGGCTACAGGATTATTGTAATCTATTGATTTTGTTATTGGGTTAATGTCAATTATCATATTATTCTTTCTTATGTTCTTGCTTTCCGAATTTCGTGACTGATCACCATTAAAATAAAATTATTGTCCAAATTGAACTCGGGAGAGGAATAAGAGGATAGAACGTGGGAATAAGGAGCATGATTAATTCTAAATAACTAGGGTTAATTTGTATCTAGGATAGATATATACCTAGAAACCATGCTTGGGCCACTATACAGGAAGAAATCGTAATGCTCGGTACTTAATCCATCTTATCCCCGCTTAATGATGTAGTTAAGGTGTTATTTAACATACGCAATTAGAGGTCAGCAGACCATGATCATACATTTAAGCCTGTGATTCATTGATTCGATAATTGATAAATGCCCATATGAATTATATTAACTGCATGAATCCTGATAAAAGCTGCAGCCCTGGACTTTACCCAATCACTATTTTTAAACCCTTGAAATTGAATCGCTTTTGTTACATTTTGTTATAATCTTAGAAGTAGAGACTAAATCACTTTGGAAATCTTGAATACCCTTGTGTTTGGCTGAAAGTTAGAGAAGTTAAGTAATTCTAAGTGTAATTCCATGCGGGTACGATATCTGGCTCTTAAAAGAGCCACTTTAATACTTGAAGGACCAGTGCACTTACATGTGCGATTTGGACGCAACAAGTTTTTGGCGTCGCTATCGGGGACTTTAAAATTAGAAATTATCTTATTTTTTTATTTTTGAAGCAAAAAGCAAGTGTTGACAACTTGATCTTAGTATTTCATTGTTGTAGGTTGTATTGGAGTTTTAAACTAGACAACGATCAGGGATTAGTATCGCCTCTAGCGGATCCGAAAAGATTCGTACATACCGGAGAAGGTTCAGACGACTTACTTATCCGGTCCCTCTTGTTGCTAGTGAATGAACATCTCCAGCAGCAAGAGTTGAGGAGGAAGAACCTGAGATAATGGCTGAGTTGAGAGTAAGAGACGTGGAAGTCCAACTCCCCACCAATGTGACATCTTGTATTCAGAAACTTGAAGCTGGTGGGAGGTTTGAATTGAAGCAGCGTATGGTGCAACGACTGCATACTAATGGACAGTTCACTGGTCTGCCGCACGAGGATCCAACAGTTCACATTCAGAATTTTCTCGAGATTAGTGATACATACACTCCAACTGGAGTGAATGTGGATAATGTGAGACTCACTTTATTCCCTTTTTCTCTACTTGGGGAAGCAAAAAGATGGTTAAACTCAGAGCCCGCAAACTCAATTTCCACTTAGAATGATCTAGCATAGAAGTTCCTCATCCGATTTTTTCCATCTGGAAAAATGGCTAAGTTGAGGAGTGACATCTTGAGCTTTAGGCAGAAAGTGGGAGAAAACTTGTACCAAGCTTGGAATAGGTTTAAATCGATGTTGATGAGCTGCCCTCATCATCATCAATCTAATGAGGTGTTGGTCCATACTTTCATTGAAAGATTGGAGCCTAACACCAAGATTCTACTTGATTCAGTTGCAGGTGGTCAGGCTTTAGAGAAAACATATGCTGAACTATTCACCTTGCTGAACAGGATCTCTCAAGGCAACCCTAAATGAAAATGAGGAGGAATGAAACCTTTGATTCAGAAAACTGCAGGTATGTTAGAGGTAGATGTTGTGACTGCCTTTACTGCACAGATTGCTGCTATGCAGAATATGATGAACACTCACTTCAGCAATCTAGCATTGGGACAACTGCTTGCACAGGTAAATGCAGTTCAACAACCACCATCTTGGTATGAGATATGTAGAGGTGGTGATCATAGTGCAAAGGTATGTGGTGCAAACCCGGACTCTGTATATTTTGTAGGTAATGCCCAACGAAAAGGAGGCCAGCAAAATTATGGGAACTCATATAACCTAAGTTGGCGCAACCACCCGAACTTTCTTGGGATGGAAATCCAAATCAAGGTCAAGGTCATAATCAATATAGACCCCAAGGAAATACACAGGGGTACCAACCACAGCCCCAACGGGAGCAGTCGAACAAGCAATCTGGCAACATGAGCATGGAGGAGATGCTGAAAAAGTTTATGGCTGATCAAGCCCAGTTAGTTGTCGATGTAAGGAATAACCAGTTGGCTACACAAAATTTGGAGAAGCAATTTGGGCAGTTTGCTAGTGCCCAAAACTCACGACCGCAAGGAGATTTCCTGGGAAATACTGATCCCAATCCTAAGCAGGTAAACGTGGTAGGTACACGTAGCCGTTTACAATTGGAAGAGTTAGCTCCTAAGAAAAGAAACATTGATGTTGTGAGTAAAGAGAGTGAACCCAAGAAGGGCGAAATTGTTGCACAAAAAGAAAGAGTGCAACCAATTGTGAAACCACCTCCTCTATTTCCTCAAAAGTTCAATAAACAGAAGGAGGATGAATGTTTTGGTAAGTTTCTCTCTCTTTTGAAACAAGTTCACATTAACTTGTCATTGGTAGATGTTTTACAGGGTATACCCAAGTATGTGAAATATGTGAAGAATAGTGTGGCAAATAAAAGGAGGCTGACAGAGTATGAGACTGTTGCACTTACTGAAGAGTGTATCTCCAGAATCCAAAATAAGTTGACCACTAAACTGAAAGATCTGGGTATCTTTACGGTTCAAATCACTATAGGGCAGAGCATTCATGCGCGACGGTTGTGTGATCTAGGAACTAGTATAAATTTGATGCCAACTTCTTTGTACAAAAAGCTGGGATTGGGTAGTCCTAAACCTACTACCATTATCTTACAGTTGGCTGATAGATCTGTAGCTAGGCATGAGGGTGTTGTAGAAGATGTGTTAGTGCAAATGGGATCATTGATTTTCCAGTAGATTTTGTTGTGCCAAATTTTGAGCCAGATCTTGAGGTCTCATTTATCCTAGGAAGACCATTCTTAGCGACTGGGTGGGCTATTATAGATGTAATAGCTGGGCAACTTACTATGTGAGCATATGATAAAGTGGAGGTATTCGACGTGTATAAAGCATTAAAGTTGTCAGCTGCGTATGAGGAGTTGTATGTCATAACAGTGATAGATCTTGAGGTAGAGGCTTGTTACATTGCATCTAAGGACCCATTAGAGCGAGTGTTAGTAGGGGATGATATTTATGGGGATGCTGAGGCACAGAAAATTGTGCAATTTCATGATGTGGCACTTGTAGGTACATCTGGAGATCGATGGGAGCCGTTGAATAGGGTGTTGGGTCCTCCACCCAAGCCCTCCATTGAAGAAGCACCTCAGTTGGAATTAAAAGCATTGCCAGCCCACCTCAGGTATGCATTTTTGGGTAAAGATAAAACTTTACCAGTTATTTTATCTGCAGCATTGTATGATGAACAGGTAGAAGCAGCATTAATCATCCTGAAAAAGAGGAAAGTTGCTCTCGGTTGGCAAATGTCTGACATTCATGGAATTAGTCTCGCGATGTGCATGCATAAAATATACCTAGAAGAATGACATAAGCCGAGTGCACATCATCAATGGAGACTAAACCCATTGATGAAGGACGTGGTGAGAAAAGAGGTAATCAAGTGCCTGGATGCAGGGATTGTGTATCCCATATCTGATAGAAAATAGGTAAGTCCAGTACAGTGTGTGCCCAAGAAGGGCGGAATGACGGTGGCAACAAATGAGAAGAATGAGTTAATCCCCACAAGAACAATGACTGGGTGGCGTAATTACATGGACTACAGAAAATTGAATGACACCACCAGAAAGGACCATTATCCGATACCTTTCATTGATCAAATGTTGGATAGGCTAGCAGATCAGGAATACTACTGTGTCCTTGATGGTTATTCAGGGTATAATCAGATCGTCATTTCACCAGAAAATCAAGGGAAGACTACATTCACTTGCCTATATGGCACGTATGCGTTCAAGTGCATGTCATTCAGCTTGTACAATACCCCAGCCACATTCCAGAGAAGTATGATGGCAATCTTCCATGATATGGTGGAAGATTTAGTTTAAGTGTTCATGGACGACTTCTCGGTGTTTGGTGAGTCTTTTGAACTTTGTTTAACTAATCTTGATAGAGTTCTTGCCAGGTGTGAAGAAACAAAGCCAAAGTGGAGGTTATTGAGAAGTTGCCACCTCTTACCACAGTAAAGGGAGTTAGAAGCTTCATGGGACATTCTAGGTACTATAGGAGATTCATCAAGGACTTTTCTAAGGATGCAAGACCCATGTGCAGCCTGTTAGAGAAAGAGATGAAGTTTGTTTTTTATGAAAAGCGTTTGCAGGCCTTTGAGCTGATGAAAAAGAAGTTGATTGAAGCTCATATTCTAATTACTCCAAATTGGGAGCTTACATTTGAGCTTATGTGTGATGCCAGTGACATAGCAGTTGGAGCAGTGCTTGGGCAGAGAAAAGATAAGATGTTTCATTCTGTCTACTATGCGAGCAAAACACTTGATGCAGGTCAATCAAATTACACTGTGACTGAAAAAGAGATACTGGCATTAGTGTTAGCATTTGATAAGTTCAGATCATACTTGATGGGAACCAAAGTTATAGTCTACACTGATCATGCTGCAATCCGATATTTGTTTAACAAGAAGGATGCCAAGCCGAGGATGATTAGGTGGATTCTGCTACTACAAGAGTTTGATCTTAAGATAAGGGACGGGAAGGGAACTGAGAACCAGATAGCTGAAGAGTTTCCTGATGAGCAATTGCTTGCTTTGGACAGTGCTCAAGTGCCTTGGTATGCTAATAATGTGAATTTTCTGGTGAGTGGTTTATTTCCACCTGGGGCCTCAACACATCAAAAACAAAGGCTGAAGTATGATGCACGCATCTATATATGGGATGATCCCTTCTTATTCAAGCAGGACCTGATCAGATGATGAGAAGGTGTATAGCTGAGCAGGAGGTGACACAAATGTTGGAGAGTTGTCAGCCTTCACCATATGGTGGACACCATAGAGGCGAACGAACTGCACATAAGGTATTGCAATCTGGTTTCTTTTGGCCTACTCTGTTTAAAGATGTTGCTTTGTTTGTGAAAGGTTGTGATTAGTGTCAGAGGATAGGCACCATTTCTAGAAGGCATGAGATGCCATTGAGCAATATACTGGAAGTTGAGATCTTTGATGTCTGGGGGATAGACTTCATGGGACCATTTCCATCGTCCCGTGGTAATCAATACATCCTAGTCGCAGTGGACTACGTGTCTAAGTGAGTGGAGGCAATTGCACTACCATCCAATGATGCAAAAGTGGTTGTGAAGTTCATTCAGAAGCACATCTTCACCATGTTCGAAACTCCAAGGGCTATGATCAGTGATGGAGGTACGCACTTTATTAATAATTCAGTGCATAATTTGTTAGCCAAATATTGAGTGAGACAGAAAGTGGCTATAACATATCATCCCCAAACCAGTGGGCAGGTGGAAGTGTTGAATAGGGAGGTCAAACAAATCCTCCAAAAGACTGTGAATGCCCAAAGAAAAGATTGGGCGACACTTCTCCTTATCAAATGGTGTTTGAGAAAGCTTGTCACCTACCAGCTGAATTAGAGCATAAAGAATATTGGGCAATCAAGAAGCTAAATTTAGATGTTGAGTTAGCCAGTAGGAATAGAATAACACAGTTGTACGAGTTGGAAGAATTTAGGCTTCGCGCCTATGAAAATGCTAAGTTGTATAAAGAGAAGACCAAGAGGTGGCATGACAAGCATATTGTGTCGCTCACCTTTGAGCCTGGTCAACTAGTGCTGCTATTCAATTCAAGATTGAAGTTGTTCCCCAGAAAGCTTCAATCTAAGTGGAGTGGTCCTTTTGAAGTGGTAAGGATGGCCCAACATGGTGTTGTGGAGTTCAGAAACAAGGATAATAGTTATACTTTCCTTGTGAATGGTCAAAGGGTCAAGCACTATTTTGGGAATGATGTGGATCGTGAACTTGAAGCGCTCACATTGAATGACGAATCAGTAATCAGATGGGTCGTGTCGCGATGTTAAATCAGGCGCTACACTGGAGGCAACCCTTGACCCCTTGTAATAGATAGGCTTTATTTGATTTTGTTTGTTATTTTTGTTCTTAGGAATTAGAAAGAAAAAAAATTGATATATTTAGAAAAATACAAAAATATGTGTCGTGCCACGACCAAAACTAAGGCGTTGGATGGGAGGCAACCCATCATGTTTTTTCTATTGGGTGATGAGCTGATAATAAGCAGGATGACGAAATTTCGCCCAAGGCAACTCTGTGTAAGGAGCGCGTCGCGGAGGCGGGGAAATTTTTTTGCCTCGCTTGATACCATTTGAGGCAGAGAACTCCATGTACTGGGCGCGTCACAGAGGGGGCCTAGAATTTTAATTTCGACGGTAAGTTACTTTTAGGTCAAAAACAAGGCAAGACCTTGCTAGCCCCGCGATGCGGAGCAAGGGCCAAATATTGGCCTCGCCTGGAATTAAATTTTCAGTGGACTCCATGCCCACCTCGGGTCGTGCCCAGGTCATCATGTCAAGTTCAAGAAGATTCGGAAAATAAGTAGCCACGTCAAGCCAGAAGAAACGTTCCCGAAGTGGGAATGTTCCACTAGCACCTGCGGTCCCGAGAGGCCAAACTAGGCTATTTGGAGCTAAGGTTGTAACCAAAGAAGGGATGGCTTGGTATAAAAAACACACTGAAGCCTCTGATTTCTCGGATGTGTGTATCGATAGGGACAGTCTGGCACGTGAGTTCCCACAGATCCTGAGGCAGATTAGGGAGCTAGGTATGGAGTTCGTCTTTGCTGAACAAGAGGAGTGCAACTTGCACATGGTCCAGATCTTTTATGCCAACTAGGAGCCTGAAACCAGATCCCATTATGTGACGATGAGAGGAAGGAATGTGCCCATCACACCCACAAGTATAAATGATATATTGGGTACTCCGCATGACACAGACCCACTGGGCTGACAGGCTTATCATACGCCCCCATACCAGGCCATCTGACACACTCTGCGTGGGCCACAGTCCATGGCTCAATGGACAAAGCATAGTGGGAAGAGGTATCACCAATCTCTTTCCTACGCTCACATGCTTCGGGAGACGCACGTTTGGTTGAAAGTTGTGATGAACTGTCTGATACCGGGGTTACACTACATTGGCATTACTCATGATAGAGTGTGATTGGTATATGCCTTGATGACCAGCACGAAGCTGAACATCGGAGCCATTGTGAAGTCCGTTTGGCGAAAAGACCGGGTTCACAAAGGGAACATGTAGATATGTTTTTGGTGGTCTAATTACCAAGATATGTCGTATTGCATGTGTCCCTAAAAAACAGTTGGACTACATAGCCCCTCTATATCAAACATCGGTGGACATTACTCAGACCAAGGGGACTGACACTAAGTTTGGCCCGACTCTCACCACGGCTGAGCGCCACAGGAAATATGAGTTTATCATGGCGAAAATTTACGACCTGGAGATGCTAAGACACCAGAATGGCTGCCATGCTTCTACTGATATGCAGTTGGGCGACGTCGAGAGGCGCTACCCTCTGAATGACCATGCCAGGGCACTACTTGGCATTGGTCTTGAGTTTTGGGAGCCGATCGAGAATGATATTCTGACTGATGAGGAGAATATGTGTAATGGCTCATATGTGGATTCTGACTCTGATGAGGAGATAGACCCTGCACAGGCGGATGATGAGGGCGACAGGAGTGATGCGATGAAAGACTGATCAGGGAGTATTTTCACCTTACTTTGTGAACTATTCTGATTTTTTTTGTAAAGCATTGGGGACAGTGCTATTGTATAAGTGTGGGGTGAGGATGAAAAACTTATATGGTATGTACATATATTTCTATTGTATTGAACATTGTTTGAGTCTGTTGTGTCTTTGGTTTGTCCTATTTTGGGTTCCTTAGAGGTTGATTTCGGTTCTTTGGCCAAGGATAGTCCCTTTGAACCGTACAAAAAGATTTTTTCTTTATAGAATTGAGTTTGTAGTCATAATTGAGTCAAGCTGCTCAACGATAGATGGATGACGACCGTCTTAAGGGCAATTTTGTCATTGAGTCTTAGGTTTGGTTATGCTGAAGCTGAAAGTCTGAAAGGAATATGTATGAAAAGCATGGTTGAAATTGATGTATGAATGCAGTTGAATTCTTGTGTATGATTTGAATGTGCAACTTAAGCTTAATCTGAACCTTGTGCATGATATGATTGTGTGTTGTGACTGATCCATTCTGAGTATAACTTGTGTCATGAGCGGTGAGTTTTGGATGATATCTGTGAATGCATCTGAGTCTAGAAATTGCCCAGGTTGTTATTAAAGCGAAATACAAGTGTTATTGTGCTTAAAAGATGATAACATGCTTTCTTTGAATTGTCTTGAATTGTAACATGATCAGAAAGAATATCCCTAGTATAGCCCAATTGATCCTTTTTAGGCTTGATTTTGTTCTAACCCAATTAATGAAGTCGAATCCCTTTTTATTGATATCGTTAGCTTTGATCCCAAATCCTTAATGCACTGTATTAGGAGGAAAAGTGAAAATAGCGAAAAGAGTAAATAGGGTGGAATTGTGTAATTGGCTGGGGAAGAGTGAAAAGAGGGGGTAATTGTATACCCCATGAGAATGAATCTAAGATTGGCCCTGATCCTTGGGACATTGTGCACTTTGACTAAGGTTAAAAACCTAAGTTGAAGGTGGCTAACTTAGTGCTTACCTTAATGACGTCCCTGGCCTTTACAAGGGCATTGTGCACCTTAACGCGAGAGAAATCTCTAAGGCTAGGGTGGCTATTATTGAGTGTCAAAAAAAAGGGGGGGCAAATAAGAAATAGAGGCAAAATTGGTAACACTAGTGGAAACCTATGAAAAAGGAGGGGGCTAACTAAAACAAAAAAGTTGTGAATGTAAGAGGAAAGTTAAAAATAGTACATTAGGGAGGATAAGTCACTAATTTTATTTAAACGAATCCTCCCTTACCTTAAGCCTACATTACAACCAGAACAAGTCATGTTTGATTTTGAGCATAACACACTTTATTAGTAGAGATGTACATAATGGGCAAACTTATGGTTCTCAGTGCATACATTTTTGATGTTGTTGTTGAGTGAGAGTGTACCTTGTTTGCATAGTCCTTGAAGGATATTCAATTTGTTGAGTTAAGTGTGTGGACTATTCTTTGGAGTGAGGGGTACTTGTTGTATGAAGCATAGGTGATATGTAATGGTGCACATGTTGTTCAATGTGTTGGTTGCTAAAAGTTGTCAAGTCAATTACAGAAGTCATGCATATTCTGAATAAAAACATGTTTGTGTTAACTGGGTATAGATCCTTGGAAAATAGTAGCGGATGCACAAATACCATAGTAGTAAGTTTAGGTCTAGGATTAGTTAGTAAGTTGTTCGAGGATGAACAAAATTTTAAGTGTGGGGTAGTGATCTTAGGCATATTTATATGCCTAGAAAGCTAATTATGCCCGCATTTAAGCTTAGTTTGAATTACATATGTGTTCGTTTATAGTTTTATTGAGTCTTTTGTCTGTTTATGAGATAACCAACATGATTAGTTGTGTAGGTAAGCTTAAGAGGAGAAATGAGCATGAAAATGGACAATGGGGAACACATAAGATTAAAGGCAAAAAAAGCATGGAAGAAAGAGGAAGAAAGAAGATCAAGGCACTGCCTTATCCTCTCTGTGTCGCAGAGAGGGGGTCTTAAATTAACTCACGAGAGTAAACAATAGGCATAGCCCTCTGTGTACTCTCCGCATCGTGGAGAAGGGTTGTTATTTTATTCGCAAAAGTTGAGTTAGAGGCAGAGCACTCCGTTGAGTGTCTGCATCGCAAAGAAGGCTATTGTGCCTGGTATCAAATATTTAAAACCTCTTCGAGTTGCGCCCGTTGCTTTGGCCGTTTCGACTTTTAGTATAAATAGGTCATTATTTTATTTTATTAATATTTCTTTTTCTAGATTTTGAAGAACGACGACTTGGGAGAACGTTTTCACCATTTTTAGGGTTCTTTCCTAAACTATTTTCTTTTCGATCTTTGTATGTTATTTGATCATTGTTTGATCAATTCTTGAATTATGAGTAGCTAAATACCCTAGTTCTAGGGTTGTGGCTACAGGATGATTGTAATCTAATGATTTTGTTATTTGGTTAATGTCAATTATCATATTATTCTTTCTTATGTTCTTGCTTTGCGTATTTCGTGACTGATCACCATTGAAATAAAATTATTGTCCAAATTGAACTAGGGAGAGGAATAAGAGGATAGAATGTGGGGAATAAGGGGCATGATTAATTATAAATAAATAAGGTTAATTTGTATCTAGGATAGGGATATACCTAGAAACCATGCTTAGGTCACCATACAGGAAGAAATTGTAATGATCGGTACTTAATCCATCCTATCCTCGCTCAACGATGCAGTTAGGGTGTTATTTATCGTAGGCGATTAGAGGTCGGGAGACCATGATCATACATTTAACCTTGTGATTCATTGATTCGATAATTGATAAATGCTCATATGAATGAGATTGATTGCATGAATCCTGATAAAAGTTGCAGCCCTAGACTTTGCCCAATCACTATTTTTAAACCCTTGAAATTGAATCGTTTTTGTTACATTTTGTTATAATCTTAGAAGTAGAAACTAAATCACTTTGGAAATCTTGAATATCCTTGTGTTTAGCTGAAAGTTAGAGAAGTTAAGTAATTCTAAGTGTAAGTCCCTGTGGGTACGATACCCGGCTCTTTAAAAAAGCTATTTTAATACTTGAACGATCACGTGCACTTGCGTGTGCGATTTGGATGCAATAGCTACGTAGTCACACAATGAAAATTTGGAGACCGCTCTGATACCTCCTAAAGCGAAATAGGCACGCGCATACGCCAACTACTCTACATTGGATATTTTGAAAAAAAATTGTGGGAACGCAAAATACACATCATATGTAAGTGTGATAATGTGAATTTCCAAGAAATAGAGAAATATGAACTGGATGTCAGTTAAGTAAAACAGTAACATATAAATAATTTATATCAACTGAAAAATTGATAACATGTAAATAATTAGTTTATAGCAAAATGAATAATTGATAAAATATGAAAAAATATATTATAGCAAATAAACAGTTGATAACATGTAAAAAGAGTTTACGACAAGTAAAATAATTAAAGTAAGCACACAAAGCCTAATTAAAATTAAGTCTATTGTGGTTAGAACCTAAAAACTCTCCAGCGGAGTCGCCAAATGATTATACCCCATTTTAATCGAGTCAAAATAGTGTATAACATTTTGGTGATTTCTAAAGTAATTTACTAAGTCAAGAATATGTCACCTAATTATTTTTGGTGAATTAGGGCACCTAAATTGATTTAAGTCATATCTAAAGTTAGTCAGATCAATACAAGTAAATAATTCAAGCTGAGTAAATGAAGTAATTAATGATCATGCTCAACTTTAACAGAATGAATGAATCTCTTCCATTATTCGACGTATGAACAATGTGACGCGGAACAGAGTAAGGATATGCAAGCATCATGTGGGAATGGTATCGTTGAGTCTCATAAGAGGACTCCTCGATAAATTTAAAGTGTTTATGAACACTCCATCCATACTCTCAAAGTGTACATGTCAAAAGGAAAATGAAAGAAAATTAAAGAGACAATATATATGATAATAAGTTACATACAACAAATAAAAAAGAATAGAAAAACATGATCTCACCATTCTTGTTTATAAGGTAAAGATTATAAACCTATTTCTACTTATCAAGTCGAGATATATGGAGATATCCTCATTTCTTTTTATCACAGGACATTGCATTAAACTAGAACTAACACGACATTTCTAAACATGACTGAATATTAAAAGCCCATTTTTAAAGAGAAAAAGCAACAAAAGTGAACAAATAACAATACTGTGAACATCTCATTTAGTTGACAACATATAATCACATAATTTCTCACATAATTTGGCCTAAAATCATATAATTAGTTTCACCAAAAGTGTAAATAGAGATCTGAGTCTCAATCATTTTCTAAATAATGACACAGGTTCACTACGTCGAGATACAACAAAGAAAAAAAAATCCAATTCATTCAAACTACATTTTTATTATCTAATGAAAATACTCAAAATAAATATTGATTCACATTTTAAGTTTTAAAAGAGTTTGAACAAGATTTTCAATATGACCAACTTTCTACAACAAAGAAAAGAATTAAACATTCCCTAAACAGGGAAGGAGGAGGAGAAATGTATGTTTTCAAATAGGTTAATAAAACACTATAACATGTTTATATGAACTAAAATATAATGGTTCAATTATTACCTTTCGTGGAGTAGTGAAGCTGGCTCGTTGATCAAGGATCTACGCTTGTTCCTCCGACAAAAATTAGCAAACAGAAAGTAGTAAAAAAATATTTTTGCAAAATTATATTGAATGGAAAAGAGTGGTGTCCGTGTGAGTGTTCAAGTCTTTTTCGTGATTTCTTTTGCAAGTCATAAACCCATCATTTCAATGGCTAACATAGGCAAGTATTTATAGAAACGTTTTAAACTTCAAACTTTGCATTGGGCGTAATTTTGAGATGAAGGAAACACATTTGAAATTTGAACGTTGAGGTGTCTTGATGGCTCTGAAAAGTCTAAATTTGTGTTGGAAAAAAAAAAAGAGCTAGAGGCAAGTCTGGAAACAACAATATTTGCACGAAAATTGCAGAGCAAAAACCTGTTTTGACCGAAGGCATTTTGGAATTTGTCTTGAATAAGACGTGAAGAAAGAATGAGGAGTGGCTGATGAGTTTAGGACTAGGTTAAGTGAAATGGGTCTATTCAATTAGGTAGTTGGGTTGCTACGCTTGGACTTTATTGTTGAATATCTTAAGTTTGTAAAATGGATTGAAAAATGGACAGATTTTCATGGCCTCTTTCTTTCTTTAAATTAATTTGTTTGAGCTTCTAATTTAATAACTAGTATAATATATATTATGTATAAAGCTTAGTAGATAAGAAACTTAAAATAAAGTAACAACAATCATCTTAAAAAAGACGATAATAAAGTAATAATAGTGAAGTTTAGATTTTTAAAAAAATAATTTTAAAATAGTGAAAATGATAGTAGAAAGATCATAAGAAATAATGAAAATTAGAGTAATAGTAATAATAGTATCTAATAGATAATTAATGTAACAATAGTACTAAGCGAAAATAATAGTAAAATATAAAGTATTCAACTTACTAATAATTTAGAAGCTCAAACAAAATAAAGTAGAAGAAAGGAGGGACAAAATTGGGTATCAACAGTACTCGCTGCTTCAATTTCATAAATTTGAATTTTCCCTCATAGATAACATTGTTGGGAAAGAAGACCTTGAACTTATCTCAAAAATTCTCTCATGTGTTGATGGTGCAAAGTCCCTTCCCTATCTCGAACTCTTTACGTTTCCACCATATTATGGTCATATCTGAGAGGTACAATACGATAGTGTTGATCTTGTTTTTGTCACTCTTCACCCTATTACACTTAAAGTAATTCTCAAAATGCCAAAGGAAATTCTCTACTTGTTGCGCATCACGAAAGCCTTTGAACACTGGTGGCTTGGGAGCCTCAACCTTGGTCTCCATATATTTGTCAAATGACGCAGATCATCCAACTTCAATCCCTTCTTTGAGTGCTTTCATCTCGGCTCTCATGGTTTTAATTGTACTTAATGCATCATGAGTCGACACTCTAACGAAGTGATAGCTTCCTTCATATCATATTCTGCATGCTTGCACCCCTCCAACCCCTTGCGTATATTGTCATTCTCTTCAAGGGTAAAGTCCTCGAGAGTTTTGAATTTTCTATCGACCTCGTTCAAACATTTGCCTAAGATCTCCACAATCTGTCTCACCTTGTCAACCCTCGCGATCCACTCTACTCTAGGTGTGATGTCAATGGGCTCCTCTCCATGTTCATCGTCACTTACCTCAGTGGTCGAAAGTGGGTGAGATGTCAGCGCTTCGTTTGGTGTAGGATCGAGTAATAGTTCCTCATTACTCTTAAAATCCATCCTTTCATTTCGATGCTTCTTTCCATCATCCTATCTGACGTTGGCAGTGCTAGCAACATTGATGTTTCCCTCGTTTGTTATTCCCTCAGTATCAACATTTGCTCTGATACCACTCTGCCATGGACTTAGAATCCAGCTCAGCACTTCATGCGGCACTCGACAACTTATTCACAATTTTTTTGCAATCTTGTACGCTCAAGCAAGCCTTTTCAAACTAAATCGCTAAGAGAATGAAGAAAGACACAAGAGAATCTATAAGGAGGTTTTTGTATTGCTTTGAAGGATTGCTTGTTTTTGCTTGGTTAAGTTGCTAATGAATGTCCCTTTGTTTATACTACACTCCTAGGGGCTAAGATGTAAATAAAAATTGTTACACAAGTTCCTACATATTTACAAATAAGCCTCTCTTCTAGAATTCTCTACAAGTCTAGAGTTTTCTAAGGTCTTCCAAGAACTCTTCTTGAGTATTCTAGAGTCTGCTCTAAACCTCTACATAACTCTGGATTCTTCCCACTAAGAATCTATTTGGCATTGCTGCTAAAATCTACTTATTTTTAGAAGCACTTTTTAAAAATAGCTTTTTAGAAAAGTGTTTTTGAAAAAAAGAAATTTGTGTTTGACTAATTTATTTGAAAAGTGTTTTTGATAAGCAAATTGAGTTTGGTAAATCTCTTTTAAAAAGTGCTTTTAAGTATAAATTACAAAAAAAAAAAAAAGACAATTATCAATGTACTTTTAATATGAAGATTATTTTATAGATATAAATTATTTTAAATATCTATTATAAAAAGATTAATCAAAATTTTATTTTTATTGAATTGAAATGTACATATTTAATTGTTCAATCAATATTATACATAGATAAATAAAAAAATAAATTAAATATTCATATAATATTCATATAATGACTTAACTATAATTAAAATATCACATATAAAATAATGATAATAAAAGTAAAATAATAAAATATTATTATATAAAAAAAATCTTAAATGAAACTTTTACCAAAGTTATGAGATATGTTAATTAATTAATAAGGGATATATGGGTAAATATGTAAGGAATATTTTGGTCTTGTAAAAATTAATTTTCTGCTTCTACTTCTGCTCTTTTTAAGAAACAGAAATTTTTAGCTTCTTTTCAACCGCTGATTAAAGCATAAGCAGTTTTATTGATTTGTCAAACACCTTATTTTTCAAAAAAAAAAATGTTTTTTTTCTCAAAGTAAGTGTTTTTGGTCTTCCAATAGCAATACCAAACAAGCTCTAAGGCTAGCTCACTTATGCTTCAATTTTATGCCTAAGTGGTATGATAAAGTGACAGGTCAGGACATAACAGACTTTAATAAGTAGGAGGTTGGTTTTGCGATACCATATCACGACATAAAATCGTGAGATGAAATCGGTGTTTGGACATGTGATTTCATGTTGATTCCATCTCGTGATTTCATATCATGAGATGGAATCTCATATTCTCCAAAAATCATGATTTGGGAATTTCATATCATGATTTTGAATTTTTTAAGTACAAAAAATGATCCACGAGTTTATGTTTTGTTAAAACAACTCCACATTTATATCTACTAACCATTTATTTCATATGTAAATAAAATTTATAATCACATCATTACTTTTTAAAATTTATTATTCTCATCAACAAAAAATTTACTATCACTTCAAATTTGATGAATATAAATGATAAAGTAGAAATTGATTTGGTGAATATAAATAAGAACGAAGGGAGTAACACTTTTTTGGTTTTTCATAATAAAAAAACTTCGCTTTCGACTACATATGAAAATGTTTAAAGCAATTTAATATGAATTTTTTTTTTGGTGATTTATGTTTGATAATCACTACTTTCAATATGTTCGATTTTAGCATAAAATTAATGCACTGAAAATGTGTAATTGCACACAAGTGAAACAAGGCATGAACCATTATGATACTGACACACAAGTGAAAATTGTCATAGCTTGTACAATGTTACAAATTATTTACGAGAATATCAAAAGAGTGATGAAATATTTATAATCTATGAGCATGCAAATATAGTTGCGAATGATATTGACCAACAAATGGCTCAAAGTAACAATGTTGGTTCGTCTTCTTGGTCATATGATCAAGAAATGCAAGTTCAATGTGAGAGATTGTTTGTACTATGTGGGAGGATTATATTAAAGACTAGTACACTATAAATTATGTTCAATTTTTTTTTATTGAGTTAAAGTTTGATCAATTAGAGTTAGATAAAAATAGTTACTTAAGTGGAGAACAAATAGCTTTGTAATAATTCATTATGCAATTTATTAATTTTTATTTATTTGGTAAGATTGAATAAATAATTTGGGCTATTTTACTAGTTTTACAACTTATGATATTTTTATGTTTATGAGAAAATATAAAATACAAAAACTTAATATCGCGTGTTCAAACAAACTTTAATTTCATCTTATAATTTCATATTATGATATTATATCATGATTCAATATTATAATTTTATATTGCATGACCAAACGGATCTAAGTCTAGGAAATCTCTACACAGGCTCTAAATCGAGGAAGCATATTTTCTACTATTTGCTATTGGTCCACTAGTGGACTAATAAATCTTGTATGTCCTAGAAAAGAAAAGATTCTCCAATAAAGTTTTAGTGTGGTGATACTGAAGAAAAGATAGCCGTTACAGACAGTGGGGGTGAGATTTTCCTTTTCCTCCTATAGAAAGCAGCAAACAATTGCATGTGCCAGCAACATTTTTCAGTAAAAACATCATATAACCGTTGTCTAACTCTTAAAAAATTTATGCCAAAAGATACTCAACATATTTTTTGACCTTTACATGTCGTTTTATTATATAAAAAAACAATACTTTTTCATGTATTACTCTTGACATTATTTGATCATTCCCAAGAAATAAGATTGTACCTCAATTAATTATTATCATAAAAATATTCATATTAGTTGCTTCTTCAAAGGACGTACTAAATCTGAAGTGGACAAATAAAAATTAGCTAGAGGAGAGTATAGTGTAAATTAATGAAATGCTAACGTACAAATTTTATGACAAGTGGATTTGTGGCCCATTGAAAATAGATAACAGCACTTATGTATTGAATCCCCTTCACTACACACAATTATTGCTTACTGCTCCTTTTTTAATAAGAATTAGTTCAATATATTAAAAATAATTATCTAATAATAGTTGTTCAATTTAGAAAATCAAGAGATAAATTTATCTATAATGTCTATTTTACCCTTGTTATTAAATATTACTCTCGCCATTCCATTTTATGTGAGGTACTTTGACTCGGTACGGAGTTTAAGAAAGAAATGAAGACTTTTAAAGCTTGTGGTCTAAAATGAATGACAAGATTTTGTGTGGCAATAAATCATCTAATAAGGTTAAAACAGACATTTTAAAGTTAAATTATTACTTAATATAAAAATGTGTCATTCTTTTTGAGACATACTAAAAAGAAAAATAAGTCACATAAATTGGAACAACAAGAGTACTATTCATCATCTTACCCATTTCTCAAAACATTAAATTTAATAAAGTCAAAAAATAATAGAGTATAGTAATATTAGCCCTGCTATTTATTACTTCTTAAGAAATGTGTCAAATCAAGTGGACAACTATTATTGGACAAAGAAATTACTTATTAAAATGTAACATTGTTCTAATTAAATAGGTTAGGTTCTTTTCTTCTATACGGAAGAATACAAATCTAATGGAATAATCCTGAGTTCCACAAGTAGACAATTTTGTGTAACTCTATTCTAACGTATATAGAAAAGAATGCAATTAATGTATGCATCTGCCACCGTAGCTTCCATTTGACCCGTTTTTAAAGTGTGACGCTTGGAAACTTGCAAGATCCGTAACCTGCAAAAATACAAGAACCCATATTATTATTAAATATAATGACAGACAGATATTATTAAATTATAATATACCAATCTATAAACAACAATTCAACTACTAGGGAAGCAACGTTAGTGGCTCTATACTCGAGGTAGAAATTTAAAATTTTATCAAATAAGTACTTACTTGGATCTTTTTTGGTAGGAATGGTAAGCCCACTGAAATAACAAGTTCCACCAGATGACTTAAACTGAGACCAATAAGAACTGAATGCATAATTGGCATGTGACACCAAAGAATTCGGGTTGTAACATTTCCCTCCAGGTCGGATCTCATCACAGGTCCGATTACCCTGCCCGCAAGCATACGAAATTGCTCCACCCAACTCTGACGCATTTGCATTTCTACCAACAACACACCAAATTTTCCCCTTGTACGGTTCATTGTTCCTCGCTCTCGGCAACGCCTTATATTCAGATTCAGGCGTCTTACCAGACAAGTCTATCCCATATACATTTGTTCCGTTAGGATACAATAACCCGAAATGTCTCTCTGTACCCGGACCCGGTTTCTGATTCTCATTATACAATGCAAATAATAATGTCGGCACAACAACTCCGGGTTTAGCTGGGGTTCCAATAGGTGGCTTAGCTGTAAACTTCTTTATCACATTACGATTGTACGTTGCTGCATTGTAGATGTTCGCTCCAATTTGATCCACCCCGCCGGCATTAGGCCAACCCGTTTCTGCAATAAATAACCGAACATCCGGGTACCCGACTCTTTTCATAGCAAAATACACTGCATCAATCATTTGATCCAATAAATTCGTATAAACCAAACCCGAACCCGGATCCGAAACAGTAATGTTCTTGGAATCTAACATGGCGTAATCAAGATTAATCACTGTAGGTTGAGCAGCCCAAGCAAAATAAGGATAAACATCAATGAAAAAGAAAGATTTAGTTCGATTCAAAAAATGCAACAAGGGTTTCATAACTTTTTCTGAAATGTCCGATCTAAAAGTACCATTTGAAGGTGGAAAAGACGATTCAAGCATATCGATAGCTAATGGAGTACCGACTTTAATTTTTCCTAAACCAAATTTCTTGACGGAGAATCTAATTTTGCGGATAGCAGGTACAAGGTTGAACCAAGTGGTGTTGGGTGGGCTACTAAGGATTTCGTTTCCAACAAGGAGGTAACGGATCATTGTGTGTGGATAAAATGGTACAACATTGTTTTTTACCCATTGGTCAGCTAAGGTTTGATTAGTAGAGATATTGTTTATGAGTTCATTTGGTACCATGACTGAAACTTGAAGGTTGGTGCTTTTAAGAGCTTCAAGGATTTGTGGATTTGTATCATAGATCTTGACTCTTTTGGCTTTGAGACCTTTGATTAAGTCAACTGAATTTTTTGGAATTGGGAGATTGTTTCCAAGTTGTCCGTAGCATATTCCTACTTGAGATGAGATTTCTGCACCTGAAATTTACCACAAGTACAACAGATTCAGCTATGTAGAGAATATCGAGATCGAATAATTAACTTAAAGACATAAGTGGTTAAATTCAACTTACTGGAAAAAGAAGCAAAAGCAAGAGAAAATAGCAGAAGCAAAGTAGATAAACAACTCATCTTGATCTATA
This sequence comes from Solanum verrucosum, assembly GCF_900185275.1. Taxonomy (NCBI): domain Eukaryota; kingdom Viridiplantae; phylum Streptophyta; class Magnoliopsida; order Solanales; family Solanaceae; genus Solanum; species Solanum verrucosum. The sequence continues at coordinate 459,171 of NW_026020215.1, forward strand.
TGTAAAGAAGTGATGATGTCTTTGGGTACAAAATGTGTTTATATATAGGAGGTGTAAGTGAAGGACTCAAGTGGAGAAGAAAAAGGCAACGTCAGCTTACATTTTCTTTTAGAGTTGCTATAAATTACTCTGTCTCCCTTTTTATTTGTTCAATTTTAATTTTTATTTATTTATTCCTTTTCACTTATCAAAAAAAATAATATATTTTACTTATTATATTTTTAATTTATTTAGAGAGTTAATATTTTTTTTAAAGTGAAATTTCCTTAATAAATAAATTAGTTTTATAATTCTATCAATTAATAGAAATAACATAATAAACTCAATATATTATTTATTTTTTTAAAAAAAATAATATGTATATAACAAATCAACAAGTAAATAGAAACGAAGAGAGTATGCTTCTTCGGAGGTGGGTGACCACATCGTATTTACCTTTTGATAATAAAGAAAAGGTGAAAAGGGAGATTTTACTAAAGAAGGAGAATCAATTCCTTTGGAAGATGCTATGAGAGAAATACAAAGTAGGAGTTTAGTTGGATTGTATTTAAAAAATTTAATATATTTGTTGATAATAATACTACTATTTAATATTTCATTTGGTAGGTTTTGAATCTAACAGGTTATATACATGTTCAATATTATAGGATAACTATAACAAATTATATAGACTTACTCTCAATAAATCAAATCAGATAGTGGATAAAATATAGTCTCAACATAATTAATTTGAGTATTGTATATAACTTTATTTAGTACTTTCTTTATTTATATTAATTAAATTTTTGAGATTTTTTATATTGTTCAAAATAATTGAGTTATTCAAAGTTCTAAATGAATGTTTGCAAAATTTTTTATATTTGTCCTTTTCTTTGTTGAAGTTTTATATTTTTTAGGAGATGAATTACACTACTTACAAAGTTATATTTATCATTTCAGAAAAGACAGTAGTGAAAAATATGATTTAAAGTATGCCCTTGAATGTTTTTTCTTAATATATGTGGATGGTTTCACAAATTCACTTAATATGAAATAAGGGTGAGTATTATTTTTATATACTCTATCAAATGACCCCTAAAATTGGTACTTCTTTTGTAAATTAATAAAATTGAAGTTGAAAATAAAGTTATGTTTAATTATATTTTTTATAAATAAAATAAGATTAAAATAAATATTTTTTATTGATTAGACGTACTTCCTTTGTCCCTATTAACTTGTCAAATCTTTTCTAATTTGATTTTTCTTTTTTCTTATCATTTTTGACAAATCAACGAAGGATAATTTTCTTTTTTCTATTATATCCTTAATTTATTACTAATATTGAGTTGGTGTATTTGAAAAATATAGTGAGTAAATATATTTAGAACCCCATCAATTAATAGGATTAAAATAATAAACTTAAGGGTCGTTTGGTAGCAAGATAGAGTTATACATGTATTAGTAGTGTCAAGTGTGGATATTAGTTATGCAGTATTAGTAATGTGTAATGTGAGTATTAGTTATACAAGTGTATACTATGCAGGGTTTAGTTAGTGGCGAAGCGGAAATTTTTAATAAGGGGGGTTCAAAATCTGAAGAACTAAATACACGAACTAATCGAAGGGGGTTCAACATCTACTATATACACATAAAAAATAATTTTAACCATGTATAAATAGTAATATTTTTCACCGAGGGGGGTTCGGATGAACCCCCTAAAAGAAGGTTGGCTCCACCCCTGAGTTTAGTTATGCAGAGTTTAGTAATGCATAAATTATTCCTTTGGTGTTGGTTTTTTATATTATTAGTAAAATTAAATATTTTCTAAATTAAAACACTTTTTTACAATTATACCATTTTCTTCTTTAACTTTGTAATTTTCCTTCTTTAACTTTGTATTTAAATTAAAATATTTCTTTAATTATGTAGAAGAAGAAAGTAGCCAAGTGGGAGTGATAATGGTAATATTGTCATTTTAATTTTTTATCCATGTATTAGCTATACACGTATTAATTATTTCATCTTTTACTCTGCATAAATAAGACACAAATTTCCTCATAACTTATACATGTATTAGTTATGCGAATTTCAAAATTGTCAACCAAATGTCATATTAATTTTATGCATGAATAATATTTTTTTCTTATTCACCTACCAAATATTGTATTAATCATATACATGAATAACTATTTTCTTATCCACCTACCAAATATCGTATTAATTATATATATATAAATAACTTTTTTCTCTTTCACCTACCAAACGTCGTATAAGTTATACAGACCCTAATACATGAATAAGACTTATTATATCCAATTACTAAACAACCCATTACTAAGGAGTATTTATTTAATAAATGTGTCAAATCAAAATTTGATAAATAAAAAGGCAAAGAGAGTGTATTTAAGAAGACATCTTTTGTTTTCCCCGAGTGCACAAGGATTGGAGGAGATGGTCACTTCACTTTCTAATGAACAATTTCGAGGAAGCGCAGAAGAAGAGAGTGACTTACTTTTGGGACCCAAAAGCTATTGCCTTTCACAGATGTTGTGAAAATGGCATGTAGCCGTTTGTACGATCAAGATTACAACATTTATTTTCAGATACTCTGCAATTATTTTTTAGAACATGTTTGGAAAAAAAGAAGAAGTAAATAAACAGAAGTATCGATAAAAAATTTTTAGTGAAGATAATCAAATTAAAAACAATAACAGTAATAATAAAATTAAAGAATAAGTTTATTAATACTATCAAATATAGTATAATTGCCTATTACAATATATAAAGATAACTTAATGGTATTTTTTAAACAAAAAACAAGACTTTTATTTAGTACTATAAAATAACTCTTTTGGTTTCGTATTATATGAACAGTGTTTTATTGGACACCACTTTCAAATTTTTTTAATACATAAAAATATTTTTAGAATTTACGATATAAATATGTCATGAAGTTTTTTAGTATTATAATATCACATTATTCAGGTAAATAAAAAGTTCCAAGTTAAAAAATTCAAATACTAAAAAGGTATCATTTTATGAAATAAATTATAAAATAATGTCTTGTATAAAGAATCAGAGGGAGTACAAATATTGTGGCTAGTAAAGTGAAATTAATGGAGGAGAAAAGGTGAATATCGAAAACTTTTAGTAAAGGAAACTTTGCTTATAAATTTTTCTCCTTTTCCTTTCGCATCCTGGGCTGAATTCCGACAAGTTCTGTAAGACTTTAGGCTGATGATTATGTGATCTAATGAAACAAAAATATATGTTAATTAATTATGTTAAAATAAAATAACTATTTGAAAATTTCAAATACATAATATTAGGGGTGTGTATTCGGTTTTTCGGTTTAATTTTGCATTATTCGGTTTAGATTTTTCGGTTTTTGATTTTGTAAAAGTTCAACCCAATCCGATCCAAAATAAATTTGATTTGATTTGGTTTTCCTCTATTCGGTTCGACTTTTTTCGGTTTGGTTATTCGGTTATGTCAATAATTAATAACATAACCAAAGTAATAATATTTAATCCCTTAAATATATTTTATCATAAGTAAAACTTAAAATACAATACTTATAAGTATACCTATTATAGATGTAATTCAAACATAAAATATAAACGTAATCATTATGAAAGCAATAACCAAAAAGGAACAAAAGTGGTTAACTCCAACTTAATTCTAAACCTAAACATTTTTTTTATATATATATATATATATAATTCGATTTTTTCGGTTTTTATATTTTAAAACTCGAAATCAAACCAAAAAACCAAACAAAGTAGTTTATTAATTCAAAACCAATTCAAAAAACCAATAAATCAATCCAAATAAAAATTTGATTTAATTTAATTTGATTATTCAGTTTAATCCGCACCCCCTACATGATATAAATATTCATTGCGACTTGCGAGTAAGTTTTTTTATGGACCCTCTTTATTTACTACTTCCTATTGTTGTCAGCTTCAGATTTTGGGCAAAGACTTGTCGTTACTGGAATGCATATAATATAATTTGGAAAGGAAAAATCCTTTTGGTCATAAAAATTTGGTCAGAATGGAAAAAAGACATGTTCACGCTATAAATTAGTTTATTTTTGGATATTTTTGCTTTTTAACTTAAATATTGAATATATTCTTCAATTATGTTTCCAAGACATTGATATTTTTTGCAAGAAAATTTGGCCTGAATAATATTTTTTTATGTTATTTTACCTTTTTAAATATTTTTACCCTTTTAACTTTAAATTCTATATTAAATGAAAATAATTTTTTAAAAATGTATATCCTAATGGGAAAATCCTTTTGGGCATAACAAATTTAGCCAGAATTGTAAAAGGACATGTTCACACTATAAACTAGTTTATTTTTAGATATTTTTGCCCTTTAACTTAAATATTGAATATATTTAAGTTAAGTGAAAATTCTATATTAAATGAAAATAATTTTTAAAAAATGTATATCCTAATTATGTTATACTTTATTTACATATATTAAATATATTCTAATTTAATATAGTATCCTACATAAAATACATCTATTTTAAAATATTATAATTGCTAAGTAGGTATTGAGAGATCTTTTATTTATTTATTTTGAAATATCCTCTTAATTAATATTATTGGTGTAACTGTATTTTGTATTCATGGTTAAAATTAGTAAAATAATTTCACCAGCATCTATATATCTTAATTCTTTTTGGAATGATTCTGATATAAAATTCTAATGTGTTATTCATGGCATAGTTATAAATGTCTTATCATCAATTATTTTTTAGAAATATCTAATTTTCAAAATAACATTATTTTTTCGCTTGGAAAACATCCATTATATATATAGACTATTCTATTTAGTTGATTATATTTAAAGAAAAATTCAACTATTTTTTTTTGAATCTATGCTTAATTACTATATTTTACTAAATTTGTATTACAAAATAATTAAGTATAATCTAAAGTAGATAAGATAGTCATTTGTAGTTATTATTAATGAGAAATTTAATTGTCTTCTTCAATAAAGCGATTTATTTTAAGCGAAAAAATATTTTTTCAAAGATATGCATTGGTATCTTATGAACATTTTTTAAGGTACAATTCAAAAATATTTTTTTTAACTAAAGCGTACAATTTTTTTTTTAACTGAACAATAAATCAAATAAACTATAAACATACACAAAAAAATATACACAAAAATATTTTTTATTAACTGAACAAAATATTCAGATAATGATAAGCAAATAAATCCACACATACGATGTTTAAGACTGAAATTAATCATTGAAATAAAAAGGTTTTAAAAAAAATCACATGTGAAAAGTATCAAATATATTACTGAACTTTGTGAGAAGTATCACATTAAAGGAAGTTTCTAAAATTACCTTGTATGTAATTAACTTATTTATAATGTCATATTTTCACTATAAAATATCAAAAGAATTTATAACACGAAAAATTACTTTCTTATTTTTTAATACATAAAATTCATCTAATTATTAAATTTATCATACGGAACTTATCTTTCTATATTTATCACATAAAAGTACAAACTTTATTAATTTTTTTTTTGTTATTATCTGAAAAGAATAGTCTTTAAAGTTTATCATAAAAAAATATTTTATTTATTTTTTAAAAGATGATTATGAAATATAATATTCAAATAAGTTTTTTTTTTTTGAAATATAATATTCATATGAATATATTAGTGAAGAAAAGAAAATCAAATCATATTAGTTTTTAATATTGATGATAGTGTATTAATTAAATATACTATAATGTAGTTAAAATAAAGAAAACAAATGTAATATTATCCCCAACAAATTTTGTGTTATGAAATTAGATATTAACGAATATTTTTTTTGTGTGCTTGATTTTAGAATTCAATGATTTGTATATAATAAAAATAAATAAATAGTATTTTACAAGTTCAAAATTAGAAAATCATTGATAAAACTGTATCCAAAAATATCTTATGGAATTAGAATTTGTATAATTTAATTTTACATGTAATGGAAAAGAAAAGAGAAAGGATGACAAAAAAATGAAGAAAAAGGAACAAAGAAAGAGTGAATTAGGAAGAATTAAAAGAAGGTGAAGTTAGATTGTAATGGTTCCCACATTATAAAGTTCAATAAATAATTTTCTTCACATAATTAATAATAATTCTAACTCACTAAACATAATAATTGTTGATCACACATATTTTTAGAAGCTTAGGAAATAGTAATAATAATTACTTGACTTTACTTTAAAAGGGAAAAAAGTTAAATTAATCTTTTTACAATTCTGACCAAATTATGGCCACATAATTCTGATCATTTAGCACTTTTACTTCTTTTTGAGTGAGGATGCGTGAGTCTAGGGAGCAAAAATTGAAAGAATTTGATACGGAAGTTAAACATTTGTAAAATCTAATACTTCCTCTGTTTAAAAAAAAAAATCTACTTTTCTCTTGGTCGGTTCAAAATAAATAACTATTTTTTTTTACAATACTTTAAATCTATCTTTCTACCTAACATGTTTAAGACCATAAAATTAAAGAATATTTTAATATATTTGACATAACTTTAATTTAAGATTACAATATTTAATTTTTTCCCCTTAAATTTCATGCCAATCAAAACAAATCATTGTTTTTTATAGGATGATTTTTCATTCAATGTAAAAAGGAAAACTTGTTCTTGAACATTGAGTTGACCTTTTTATGGTTGCGTAAGCCAGAGTTACTCCTTTCGTTCCATATTTGTGATCTAAAATTATTCTTAGATATTTATGTGATTAAAAATTATTTTATTTAGTACAAAAGAAATAATTTAAATTATTTCTAATTATAGGAATAGTAAAGTAGCATTTCTCTTGGAACAGATTAAAAATGAAAGTATATCGCATAAAATGGGGTTGAGGGAGTTTTTAGCACACAAAGTCTTCCTTATTTTACTCAAAATGTTATCCTCTTATGGTCTGCTAGACTGTTAATTTTTAATTCTATTTAGATCTAGAATGGCCAAATATATATATGTGGATTATTTTATTTTAAAAAAGAATAAGCTACTTGCAAGTGGTAGTACTAAACTCAAATTCCAGTGTAAGAAAGTTGTCTCTTTGTGGATCACTAGTCACTAGTTAGGAATACAGTAGGTGGTACAGGCTTTTCCTTTTAGGTAACTGAACAAGTGCTTACTACTATATTTATTTATGAGCAGTGCTAATTGGCACGACAGAATTTTGACACGAATTGTCAAGACACGGTTAAATGACGAAAATGTCCCTTTGCCTCCAAAATCATTTGTATTTCCCTCCAAAAAAGAAAATCACTTGTATGAGGTTTTTGTTGGCTACCAAATGTACGAAAGGGACCTATACCCTAACTATTTCATTTTCTTTCATCTTCTTACTCTTTTTCATTCATTTTTAAAAAAATTCTTTCGATTTTCTTTTTTCCTCCTCTACGTTACTTCATTTGTCAGAGTTATAAAGAATTTTTAAGACTTGCCCAAAATGTCTAATATGCATATTTTACGGTATTATTTATTTGAGAGAAAAAATAAAGTGAATGTGGCGAGAAAATTTCGAATTAATTTTTGAATGAAATGGAAGAAATTGAAGGTAATGAAATTACAAATAAAAAAATAGTAAAATTTTGCGTATTAATTTCTTGAACCTTTTATTTTTCTGTACGTATTTTATAGAATGATATATACGAAATATGAGAATTTAGATATTTTGTTTTGTGTTTGTTTATAAAAGATTATACATTGATTTTTTAATATAACTTTTTTCATCATATATAAAAAAAAAATTAAAATTAAAAAAATGTTATAAATATTTTTTAAAAAAATTCTTTGTTCTATTCATGTATTCCTCTTTATAATAATCAAGTTATTTGCATTTACTTCGTATTTTAATTTTAATTTTAATTTTAAGAATGTCAAGAATGAATTTTCATGTTCAAAATAACTTATCTCTTTTTAATTGATTATTTTTATTTAAATCAAACATCATCAAGACATAGTATATCACAACTAAATTTTTAACTTTTTGTAAAAAAAATAAAATCGTTGGAACGAATTTATCATATTTCTTAGAAATAATTAAATTCTTAGATAATGCGTACATTTTTTGAAGGATCCTATATATAATTAGATCAATTTCTTACATTATCATATATATTCTAATCGACCAAAACCAAATAGAAAAAAAAATAAAAAATTAAAGTGATAAAAAAATTGACTTAATTAATTTGACTTAATTTCAACATTTGAAAAATCAAATTATCGACCAAAACCAAATAGAAAAAAAAATAAAAAAATTAAAGTGATAAAAAAATCGACTTAATTAATTTGACTTAATTTCAACATTTCAAAATCAAATTAATTTATTTAATAAAAAAAATATCCAAACTAAATCATGGCTAATTCTACAAAAAAAATTAAATTTCAGCATTTGACAAATAAACTAATTAATACGAAAAATAATAAAATTACAAAAAGAAACTGAAAAGAAGAAGAAGATATGGAATTGAAGAAAAATAATAAAGAAATGGAGCCTTTTAGCTTCTTCTTTTTAGTGGGACCCAATTTTCACCTGGCGAAATAAAGTGGTTTTACTTTTGAGGGTAATTGAGGTACACGAAATAAATGAATTTACCCAAATGCCCTTAACTTTTCACCAAAAATACGAAAATACCTGATTTTTGTTGCTCATGTCATTTTGTGCCAAAAATGTGCCTTGCCAATTATATTTTCCGTTTATTTATTTGGATGTCATCTTTTGAAGGAGTGGGGTTGGGGTTCCAAGTTAAGGAAATGGGAATCAATTAGGTAGTGGCCAACTTTTATGTGGGAATGTCATCTGAGTCAATGTCTTATTAGCTTATTATGATTTTGGTACTAGTATATTAAACTAAGTATATTTAAATTTGGAAAAATGCTTAAATATATCATTAAATTTTGAGAAAAGATTTATTTATGTCATTCATTAAAATTTGGCTCATTTTATTGGGAAAATGCAGATTAATACAAAAATATATATGGTCAAAATAATGAAAATAAATAAAACCAAAATTTTACATGGAAACCTTTTAAATAAGGGAAAAATTGCAGGTCAAGAGGAGCAACTGATATCACTTTAATTATTATTTTTTACCCTACCCATACTCCGTACACCCTTCCCATTCAAAAAAAAACTTAAATTTTTAAATTTTCTTAATTTTTAAATTTAAAAATAGTTTTATCCCTACCCCCAAACCACCCCCATCCAACAAAAATAAAAATAAAAATTATTTTTGATAAATGTTTCAAAATTTAAGATTTTTTTACCTCAGCTAACCCCTACCACCACTACTCCCTATCCCCCCCCCCCTCCAAAAAAAAAAAAAACAAACAAAAAAAAAGTTTTTTTGAAAAATATTTCAAATTTATTTATTTTTTAAAATTTTTACGCCATTCCCACTGCCATCCCCCCTTCTAACAAGGCCACGCCCATCCAAATTTAAATTTGAAATATTTCAAATTTTAAAAAAAAATAAAATTTCACGCCACTCCCCTCCCCCCTCCAAACAAGGTCACCCCCTCCCCTGCCATCCTCGTCAATTTTTTAAAATTATTTTTAGAAAATATTTCAGATTTAAAAAAAAAATCATTTTTTTACGCGTACCCTCCTCCCCCCCCCTCCCCAACCACTCCCCACCAAGGCCATTCCCATCAAAAAACAATTTAAGAAAAAAATATTTTTGGGAACTATTTCAAATTTTTTAAAAAATCAATTTTACGCCAAGCCCCTTACCCCCCACCCCCCCCCAAGACCCCGTCAATTATTTTTTTAAAAAAAAATTGTTTTTGAGAAAAAAATTTCCTAGGTCAAATCTCAAGGTCGAATTTTGAAACGGTCATCGGGGTCGGGTCCTAGATTAATTATCGGGATTGATTTTCAAATTAGAAACTACTTTTCAAAAGAGTATTGTTTAGTCTCAAGCCAAAATATAAAAGATATTTTCTGGAAAATATTTGTCATTCACCAACTAAACATTAAAAAATATTTTCTACTCACCAACCAAACATGAGAAAATAAGTTAGAAATCCACTTGTTTTTCAAGAAAACATTTTCCTTCGTACCAAACACACCCTATAGCAAGAAATTTTACACTGTGTAGTCACAAATACAATATTCAAAGTGACTACAACACACTCAAAAGGAATAACACTCTTTTGATTTATCACCTTACTAAGATATTGCTCACACTCTATTTTTCTTCCCAAACTATTTTTCTTATATAGTCTATGGAATACCTCACTTTGCTCTTAAATATTTTTTTCTCTCTATCTTGGTGTATTCTACAAATGAGCAAGAATGCTCTATTTATAGGAAGAAAAAACCATGTCTATGTCACTGATGACATAGAAAAATGTAGCACATTTTAAAAAAATTGCAAATTTTACCAATTTGTCAATCACCAAATCTATCATTTTTTCAACTGTTGCATCAATTTCTTTTTCAACATTTGTTGCCTCAACTTCCTTTTAGTTTATTTATAATGGGTATGGACCCTACAGATCTCCCCATCCAGACCTATTCACCGGAAGGAGGCATCTTCATTTTCTTTAGAGAGAGCTCATACTGACAAGTTCTTTGCATAATTCTAACTTGTCTTTCAGTATCGTCTTGGTCATCATATCTGTTGGATTTTCACTTGTGTGGATATTTTTGACGTGAAGCGATTCACTCTCCACTTGCTCACGAATCCAATGATATCTGACGTCGATGTGTTGATGAGTCCTGGATTTGGACTCATTTAGGACTTTGTTTATATAGATTTAGTGTCCTCAAATGCTTAATTTGTGCCAATAACTGATGTTAAATCCTTGATTTTCAGGTATATGGATTGAGGAACAAAGCAAGGACACTAACAGGCAAAAAGGAACAAAACAAGCTGAAGAAATGAAGAAGGGCGAGCCTGAGGATCGCCAAGAGCACTCGGTGTGTCGCCGAGTGGCTCATCTGACCGCCTAAAGTTCCAGTGTGCCAAGCTCTGAAAGAAAGAACCAAGTCGGCGACGAAAAGGAGCAGTCGGCGAATCGCCGAGTGATTCCTCGAAGCCAAGATAGATCGCCCAAAGTTATAGACCTTGAGGATGCTGAATGCCAAGGCAAAAGGACAATGGAAGAGACCAAAGGGAGGCTCGCCGAGTGGATCAACGAGCCCGACTTACTTCGCCGAAGGGGATTTCGTAGCTTATTTTTGGTGACTATAAATACGTTTTTGAACATTTAGTTTAGAATTTTTTGACATTATCAAATAATCTTTTGAATTTTGGGAGAGTTTTCTCTAGAGTTTTCTTTAGCTTTGAAGGATTGAAGAAATTTACTTTTGAGAAATTGAAAGTGTGTCTTTGAGATTCATCAAATTGGAGTATTGTAAAGAACGAAATCACTTTTACCTAGTTGATGGATAATCAATTTGGTAACTATTTTTACCTTATTATAATGTCTAGCTAAAACCCAATTCTTGAGGTGTGATCATGTGATTATGGGCTGATTTAGTTTATGGGTATTGCTAATTGTTAGTTTAAATGCTATTTAAAAGTGAATTTAATCATTAATTGTGGTTTAATTTAAGAATTGTAGTTGCAAATTGTCACAACCCAGACCATCGTGATTGGCACCCACACTAACTCTCTGGTGGGAGAACGACTACTACAACCCAAACCAAGCAACTAAAGCAATAACTAAGACATTTAAGTATACGAAAGCAGGAAAATACTAAGGAAGAAATAAAGTTCCCAAAAACTTTAACAAAAGTCTAACAATAATAAACTAACATTGTGGAAGAAATAACCTAGAACCTGAAAGTCAATGTACCAAAACATCTAACAATGAACCAAGTCTAAACAAGAAGGGATACAACCCCAAACTAAGGAACTAATCAACTAACTAGAATAAATGTCTAAGTCTGAAAATGGTGGACATAGACGAAAGAGAATCCCATGGTAGCCCGGAAGAATTGGCTCACTCTTGAATTCGAAGCAACGATCATTGATCCTCCAAGCGAGGTATGTTAATAACCGCTTGAAGATGCCCTGTACTTAACAAAATAAGAGCAAGTGCAGTATCAATACATAACCACATTGCACTGGTAGGATCACACGATTATCCCACTAGTGCAACATAAGCAAGTCAAGACAACAGTATAATCACATGCATATAAATCAACATATATAATATTATCAACATTTACGAACAACTTCACATTTTATATCAAATCATTGGTCCTCTCATGGAACCCAAACCCAAACAGTTAGCATACCGAAACATGATACTCAATCCAATAATTATGCCGAAACGTGGCAACCGATCTCATATTTATGCCAGAACGTGACAACCGATCCAAGTTAGTTATGCCGGAATGTGGCAACCGATCCATTCAAACACACCACAATTACAATCACAAGTATATCCTCAAGATCATACATTTAAGTCATGATTTCATGGCAATCATAATTCATCCATCTCGTTTACAACAAGTGTGATCAATAATGCAACATTCATATACATACATGTATCATAAAGAAGCAAGAACGAACATACATCACACAATCATAGAATCACAACCATCACCTACCTCGAAACAAGCTTGAAACCCTAAGAAACTTGATCCTTCCCTTTTCGGATTCATTCCGCTTGTTCTTGGTCTACAAACAATCAATATAATACATGAATCAATAAACAACCACTAATTACCCAAATTACTAATAATTCTATGAACCCTAGATCAAACCCATGATCCCAATTATCAAAATTAGGGTTGTTTCCACCATATAATCTATAACAAAACCTTCCCCCATTAATATTCACCCATTCTATTACGTTCTACGGATCAAAAATAGATTCAGGGAGTGAAAATCTTATCTTTAGCCTCAAGAATGGTGAAAAACGAGTAGGAGTCGCCTGGGGTTCGTTCCTTAGCTCTAAAAATCGAAAAGTGCCAAATAAGGTCGTTTAAGGGTTTATTTACTACTATAAATCACGTCGAACCCGCCATCTCGACCCTCACCCCACTGCAGCGGCCCCGGCAGAGCGACACCAATCTCGCTAAAGCGGCTTGCACGGAACCAATGAGCTATTTAAAGAATTTCAAGACCCCCATTTCATAACACATCTTTAACCAATGACGATTAGAAAATACCCTTTATGCTAAGATCAATTCTGGAAGTTCTACTTGTCCGAATTCAATTTCGTAAAGTTGTACGGATTCCTTAGCGAGTTATCTAACTACTCATGTAATCAAAATCATAAATGAGTCACCCGATTGTTACCAGATTTACCAACACCTCAATGACTCTGTTGGGAAAATTCAAATACTACGAAAAAGTTTTTCGGCCCCAAATTTACCCCCATTGACATTTCTATAACGACGCAACCAGGTCATTACAATAGATACCAATTTACTCATCAATTGTCCCCAAGTGACAAAACTTAGGAGAAATAGGCTAAGGAAAGAACGAAGTAGTACCTGAATCGACGAACAATTGGGAATACTTGTCTCGCATGTCTCTCTCGATTTCCCAAGTAGCTTCCTCAACTGGACGATGCTTCCATTGAACTTTCACAGACTTAATCTCCTTGGTCCTCAACTTACGCACATCACGATCAAGAATTGCAATCGGTTCCTCCTTATATTTGAGGTCCTTGTCTAACACGATTGAGTCTCACTTTATGATATAATCCCCATCACCATGATATCTCTTCAACATGGACACATGAAATATCGGATAAACTCTCGATAAATTAGGAGGTAAAGCCAATCTATACGCTACCAGTCCCACACATTCAAGAATCTCAAATGGACAATTGTACCTAGGACTTAGCTTACCTTTCTTGCCAAATCTCATCACCCTTTTCATGGGTGATACCTTAAGAACAACAGTTTCACCAATTTGAAAAGTCATATCTCTTACCTTATGATCCACATACTTCTTTTGCTTACTCTGGGCTGCTAAAAGTTTAGCTTGAATACTCTTCACCTTATCTTGAGCATCTTTCACTAAATCAACCCCCAAAGGTTTCACATCGCTAGCCTCAAACCATACTATGGGTGATCTACATCCCCTCCCATAGAGTGCCTCAAATGGTGCCATATCTATGTGTAATATCCCGTAACTTAAAATACATTTGCGACTCATAAACACCAATGCATAAATGTGATATCGGGGGAGGTATATCATTGAAAATGGTTAAGATGTAACCCTTATATTTAGTCATTTGAAGGGTTAAACAAAAGTTTTAGGTCAAAGAGATCATTAAAGAAAAGATTAAGGTTTAAAGGTCCATTGTGAAGGAATACTACAAATGATCTCATTTCTCATTTGACTTTGAACGTGCATATATCCTAATATATAACGAGTTATAGGGACTAAAACCTATCCAATTGAAGGTATTTGAGTCTAGTTTCCAGCAAAATAAATCGCTCGTTAAAATGATATCGGAGGAAAAAGTTATGTTTATTATACGACAGACGCGTGCACTGCCCAATCACTGCGGGACATGTGGCACTTTAGAGAAAGTCGGCCAAGTATATTAGAAGTTTGGGATATAATTTCTCATATACTCAAGAACATGTAAGTACTGGTTTCAAGTTATTTCTTCAAGTTTTTCTCAGCTTCAATCCACCAAATCTTAAGGTAAGTTGATTTCTTCAAGAATCAAGTGCCTTCCTCTCCATAGACCTATAGATATACTTAGCTAAATGTTTTCTTGAAGGAAAAAGTATTGTTCTTGGAGAATAAAGAAGGGCAGGGGCTGCTTTTCTTTGATATATAGGTATGAATCCTCTTCTATCTTCATAAATAGTATTCCAAGGATGCTTTAAGTATAATTTGCGGGTAGGACTCACGGGACAGTGATAGGAAGCCATGAGTCCATGTTTTATCCATTGTATTTGATGTTTTGGTGAGGAGGGAGTTTGTAGAAGGTTGTGTTCGCTGTTGTTTTGACCAAATGAGGGGTCAATGATATTGTATTGGGGAAGTAAACTGGTTATATTAAAATGGAAGGTGAGGTATAGAGAACGCGACTATTATAGTTCTTGAAAGTTTGTCGCTCACCAAGTGTTTGATGAAATTTCTAAGTTGCTAAGAATATGTTGTAGCTGGTTATATGAGCTCCTATTATTTTAATTTATGGAATTAGTTCTCTACCAACTTAAACTATGAGCTTATAAAGGAATTTGACATCGTTAACAAGGAACCGGTGGGATGGTAATCGGAGGCCATCAGTTTTACTTTTATGTTAAGTGTGGATGATTAAGGGGACTGGTTCTTTATGGTTAAATGATGAGGAGTAATATTAAACGTGTAAATAAGTCATAAGACTACTTGGAAAGTAGAGAGAGAGAGAAAGGTGTGGTGATTCACCACTCATCTATGGTAATTGTTGAGATTGTCACTTGCGAACCATTATTGTGTTTTGGCATTGTTGTGACTCTTGAGTAGTTTCTTATACTATCCTTTTATGATTTTATGTTATAGATGAAGTTGTCAGCAAACAAGTTTGACGACGTAAGATAGTAAGTCCCGAATTATGGTATGTAAAGCTGAAACCTCTTTTGCCCTTAAGGCACGACCTAAACTCACATGTTTTCCGATAGATGTCACTATAGATTCTATGATACTTGAAAGAAAGTTATCCTATTTTATAAACCCTCTCATGTTGAGTCCTAAACCTATAGAGTTATAGTACTCTTCAAGGAAGCAATATGTTTCACACAACTACATTTGTCTACAATTGGAACTCTTAGAAGTTAGCGATGTACATGTTGCATAAATTTAAAGAAAACAGCCAGCCACAGACTGTTCGTAAGTGCATAGGTCACAAGATATATGATTTTCAAGCTAAAGAATGTAATCACGAATTGTATCACGAGCTATGTGATTAATGAATTAATTTCTATAAATAATTACAAGCAAATGAGATTATAGACTACTCTGCAACGTAAGGTGGGTATATTTAGGGCTACTACGTGCGACACTACTCTGTGCATAGAATTCAGATATAGTCAGCTGGAATTTCCCATTGTGGATTCACCTGACTGATACAGGTATGCGGGCAGACCATATAAGAGACTTGAGAGGCGTACCTTGATAGACCTCGTTACCAGACTATGAGATTCACGCGTGGTCGTGACAGTGGGCTACATATTCCATATAGGGTTCACTAATCACCGTCAGTAGGCCATCATGTGATTCCATGACAGTTAGCTTTACAAAGAGCAAAGAATCGATATAATGAAGTAAAGATATCACTTAGGCATATTATAAGGATTATATTTATAAATGACTAAGCCATGAAACGTTCGATGAGGACCCTTGGGGTTGGTCACAATTCTAGTTACGGATTATGTCTCCTACATACACATGCTCAGATTTGCCTATCGTGATATTTGATGTCTACTTGTTATTCAGTTTGCTTTACATACCAGTATATGTTTTGTATGTACTGACATCCCTATTAATATGACGTTTCATTTGTATCACTATAGGCTTAGGTACTTAGGACAACAAACATTTTCAGTAGACTAGAGACTTCCAGTTTAGCAGTTGGTAAGCTCCACCTCTACCTGGAGCTATCAAATATTTAGAGCCTATATTTTGCTACGTATGTACATATATCAGAATGGGTATGTCGGGTCCCTGTCCCGACTTGTTATCAGATTCTCAGAGGCATACTCTTTAGAGGCTTCGTATACTTAGTCTTATTTCCGTTGTAAAGTAGCCCAACAACCCCTTTTGTTATCTATATTTTAGTATGTGTCTTCATATAGGTTTTGCTGCTTATGAATCTACAGCTTTGGCATGAGATTATTAACATATTTAGTAGGTGCTTGTGTATATTCTTGATGTCTGCCCCTTTCTAGTTAAGGGTGTGACAAACTTGGTATCAAAGCACAAGGTTCAAGTGTCCCAGGGAGTCTATGAAGCCATGTCTAATAGGACCTTTCTTATAAATGTGTTGCGTGCCATATTTATAATTTAGGGACTACATGGGCATTTTGGAATTTGATCTTCTTTCATAATCTAGATCGTGCGATACAACTAAGTCATAGAAAGTTAATTCAGACTCAAACTCTTTTTTCATTTGTGATTCAGATCATGTCTAGTACAGACAAGGATAAAGGAGGCTCGAGGTCCATTGCTAGTATTACTCAAGAGGCATCCATTTTAGAGCAGTCCCAACTAGTAGGTGATCAAACCAGTGGCCAGCAGAGCTTGCCATGTCCTATGCTTCCAGGTCCTCAGATTCCTATGACATAAGGAGCTACAGGAGTTCCTACACCTACAGTAGTACCAACGGTAGTTCATTTACCGCCTGTACCGCCACCAGGTGCCTCCGAGCAAGATCTTAGAGGGGCAATACAGTTGCTCACTCAGTTGGTAGCTGCTCAGGTCTAAAGACAAAATGCAGCAACACCTAGTACGGTTCAGGAAGAGGCAGCTAGATCTAGAGTACGTGATTTCATCCATAAGAATCCCCCAGTATTCACAAGATCTAGGGTGACAGAAGACCCACAACAGTTTATAGATGAGATCAACAGAATTCTTAGGGTCATGCATATCTCTGAGACTGAGGCAGTTGAATTAGCCTCATATCAGCTGAAGGATGTCGCCATTGCTTGGTACGAGATGTGGGTGGACTCTAGGGGAAAAAATGCTCCTCCAGCAGTTTGGAAGGAGTTCTCTAAGGCCTTTATAGAGCACTTTCTTCCACTAGAACTTAGGGAAATGAGGGTTGATAAATTTTTAAACTTTCGACAGAATAACCTTAGCGTCAGGGAGTATTGCATGTGATTCACTCAGTTGGCTAGATTTGCTCCTGAGATGGTTAGCACCAAAAATGCAAGGATGCATCGCTTCATTGGTGGACTTGGGGATCATTTGATTGGCTCTTGCACTGTTGTTGCATGAAATTGGGATATGGATATTGCAAGACTTATGGCACATGCTCAGCAAACAGAAGACCGCATACAAAATCGTAGGGCTGAGAGAGATAGGGAACAAAATAAGAGGGCTATGAGTGCTGGAATATTTCAGGGAGATGCTAGAGCTTACTCCAGTAGAGGTCCTCCCAGACATGCTCAATCACTAGACCACTCAACTATTTGTGCCCCAGCTCAGTCATCGAGACCCAGGCAGGCGTAGACTTAGTCCTCGAGGGCACCTAATCCCCACTATCAGAGAGGTGCTAGTCGAGGACTACCACCTCGACCTACTTGCATGCACTGTGGCCGATCTCACTTGGGAGAGTGTCAATATGGATCTACCACTTGCTATGGGTGTGTAGCTGAGGGTCATAAGATACATGATTGTTCGAAGCTTTGAGTGGAGGGTAAAGTTGATAGGCCACAATATACTGGCTCTGCATGAGCATCCTCAACATCAATACCTTCTTCATCACGTGGCTCTCAACCACTAGGAGGGAGAGGCATAGACAGGGTTGGAGGATCTGGTTCTGGAGCTGGCCCAAATTGGATGTATGCACTAGCAGGTCGTCAGGATTCAGAGGCATCCCAGATGTGGTTACATGTACCTTATCTATTTTCTCTTATGATGCATATGCATTGATAGACCCAGGGGCTACTCTATCATATTTTACTCCATTTGTTGCTAAGAAATTTGGAGTAGAGCTAGAGTAATTACATGAGCCATTTGCAATATCGACTCCGGTAGGAGACTCTGTTATAGCTAGAAGGATCTATTGCGGGTGCCTAGTAACAATATGTGGCCGTCACATATTGGCAAATTTGATAGAGCTAGAAATGGTTGATTTTGATGTCATTATGGGCATGGATTGGTTGTCATCTTGTTATGCAACAGTTGATTGCCGAGCCAAAGTTGCTCGATTCCATTTTCCGAGCGAGCCAGTACTAGAGTGGAAAGGTAATGCTATGATGCCTAGAGGAAGGTTTATTTCCTATCTTAAGGCATAAAATTTTATAGACAAAGGGTGTTTATATCACCTTGTCTATGTAAGAGACCTTCAAGCTGAGAAACAGATGGCGACTCTTCACTCTATTCCCGTTGTGAATGAATATCCAGATGTGTTTCCTGATGAACTTCCTGGACTACCTCCAATTAAAGAGATTGATTTTGGTGTTGACGTAGATCCCGGTACCCAGCCTATATCCATTCCGCCTTATAGAATGGCGCCAACAGAATTGAAAGAGCTAAAGAAGCAGCTAAAATATTTGCTTGATAAAAGTTTCATTTGCCCTAGCATATCGCCTTGGGGTGATCCCGTACTATTTGTACACAAGAAGGATGGAATGATGTGGATGTGTATAGATTACAGGCAACTTAATAAAGTGACTATAAAGAACAAATATCCCTTCCAAGGATAGATGATCTATTTGATCAATTGCAAGAAGCTAAGTGCTTTTCAAAGATTGACTTGAGATCCTGATGTCATTAGCTGAAGATTCGAGAAGTAGATATTCCCAAAATAGCCTTCCGAACGAGATATGGACAGTTTGAGTTCCTTGTCATGTCATTTGGACTAACGAATGCTCCAACAACCTTTATGGATATGATGAATAGGGTTTTCAAACCCTTTCTTGATATGTATGTTATTGTATTTATAGATGACATCTTGATATATTCACGTGATGCCAGAGAACATGCAAATCACTTGAGAGCTGTCCTACAAACACTCAGAGAGAACCAACTATATGCCAAGTTCTCAAAATGTGAATTATGGATGAACTCTGTGGCTTTTCTTGGCCATGTGGTCTCTAGTGAAGGCATTAGAGTAGACTCTCCAAAAGATAGAGGCTGTAAAGAGTTGGCATTGACCTACTACTCCGACGGAGGTGCGTAGTTTCTTGGGACTTGCTAGATATTACCACAGGTTTGTAGAGGGATTCTCCTCTATTTCTGCACCATTGACCAAGTTGACGCAAAAGGCAGTGTAGTTTCAGTGGTCCAATGCGTGTGAGAAAAGCTTTCAAGAGCTGAAAGATAGATTGACTAAGGCACCAGTATTGGCCTTACTAGAGGGTACATAAGGTTATGTATTTTATTGTGATGCTTCAGGCATTGGCCTAGGGTGCGTCTTAATGCAGCAAGGGAAGGTGATAACATACACTTCTCGACAATTGAAGAAACACGAACAAAACTACCCCACTCATGATTTGGAGCTTGCTGCAGTGGTAATTGCGCTTAAGATTTGGTGACACTATTTGTATGGGGTACATATTGATATTTTTACAGATCATAAAAGTCTCCAATATCTTTCCAAGCAAAAAGATTTGGATATCAGGTAGAGAAGGTGGCTAGAGTTGTTGAAGGACTATGATGTGAACATCCTCTATCACCCAGGTAAAACTAACGTGGTACCAGATGGTCTTAGTGGACTATCTATGGGAAGTCTAGTACATTTACCATGTGTACAACAGGAAGTAGTACGATATGTTCACAAATTAGCCAGCCTAGGAGTCCGACTTCTTGAAGCCGAAGATGGAGGCGTAGCCGTGCAGAATACTACCGAATCATCATTAGTGGCATTGGTGAAAGAGAAATAGTATGACGATCCAATATTTCTACAGTATCGAGAAGGGATTTGTGAGTACCGAATTACTGCATTCAATTTAGCAGAAGATGGCACCTTGAGATGCCAATGCAGACTGTGTGTTCCAAATATAGATGGGTTAAGGTAGAAAATCATGGATGAAACACATTGTTCCCGATACTTAATTCATCCAAGCTCCAAAAAGATGTATCATGACCTTAAGGAGGTATACTGGTAGAATGACATGAAAATGAATATTGCGGAATACGTGACACAATGCTCCAATTGCCAATAAGTTAAAGCAGAACATCAAAGGCCCGGTGGCGTAGCTCAGACTATGGACATTCCAATATGGAAATGGGAGGTTATTAATATGGATTTCATTACAGGTTTGCCTTTCTCTTTTAAGAGACATGATTCCATTTGGGTGATCATTGATCGGTTGACGAAATCAACCCACTTCTTGCCAGTTAAATCCAGCAGCACAATCGAAAAATATGCCAAGCTATGAGTAAGGGAAGTTGTTCGCTTGCATGGGACTCCACTATCTATTATTTCAGATAGGGGTGCCTAATTTAAGGCACATTTCTGGCGATCATTCCAGAAGAGTTTGGGCACACAGGTGAACCTTAGCACTGCATTTCACCTACAAATAGACGGCCAAGCCGAACACACTATTCAAACACTCAAAGATATGTTAAGATCATGTGTTTTAGACTTTAAAGGTAATTGGGATGATCATATGCCCTTGATAGAATTTGCCTACAATAATAGTTATCATTCAAGCATTGGCATGACTCCATTTGAAGCCCTCTATGGGTGTCGGTGCAGATCACCTATTGGTTGGTTTGAAGTAGGTGAAACTCAAATATTAGGACCAGACCTTGTTCACCAAGCCGTTGAAAAAGTAAAGTTGATAAAAGAGCGACTGAAAATGGCTTAGAGCCAACAAAAATTATATGCAGACGTACGCCGTAGAGATATAGAGTTCCAGGTTGATGACTGGGTATTCTTGAAGGTATTCCTTATGAAGGGCATTATGAGATTTGGGAGGAAAGGTAGGTTGAGCCCCAGGTATATTGGGCCATATAAAGTTATATGTAGAGTTGGCCAGGTAGCCTATGAGGTGGATTTGCCTCGAGAGTTAGCTGCAGTACACACGGTCTTCCATGTGTCAATGTTACACAAATTCTTGAGAAATCCTACACAGGTTATTCCCATAGAAGGTATGGAATTCTCAGAACACTTATCTTATGAGGAAGTCCTAGTGGCAATATTGGACCGACATGTCAGAAAGTTGATGACAAAAGACGTAGCATCAGTCAAGGTACTTTGGAGAAATCAGAATATAGAAGAATCCACATGGGAAGTAGACACTGACATGAGGGCCAAGTATCCCCTTCTTAAAGTCATAGCTCCTCTCATTTGAGTATCTGTTTTGCCTGTACTTTGTAGTACTGCTTTATTATATGCAATATGTCCAGGTACTTGATACAGATACCACTTGTTCCTCAGAGTTGAAACATCCACAGTATAAGGTATATTATATTAGTTAGTGTTGTTTCAATTCGTATAAGGCCAAGCAGAACCTAGTGAATATTTGTTGCATATTATTACGTGGTGATGCTCTGTGAAGCATTATGTGTGTATTTTTGATAGATGACAGGTTTGTGATAGGCCTGTTTACAAAGGAAAGTCTGCCAGTTTTTTTTTAAAATTCATTTGAGGACGAATGATCCAAAGGAGGGATAATGTAATATCCCGTAACTTAAAATACATTTGCGACTCATAAATACCAATGCATAGATGTGATATCGGGGGAGGTATATCATTGAAAATGGTTAAGCATACCATGTAACCATAATATTTAGTCATTTGAAGGGTTAAACAAAAGTTTTAGGTCAAAGAGATCATTAAAGAAAGGATTAAAGTTTAAAGGTCCGTTGTGGAGGAATACTACAAATGATCTCATTTCTCATCTGACTTTGAACGAGCATATCTCCTAATATTTAATGTGTTAGATGGCCTACAACCTATCCAACTGAAGGTTTTTGAGTCTAGTTTCTATCAAAACAATCCGCTCATTAAATATCAGAGTAAAAAGTTATGTTCATTCTACGACAGACGCGCACACTACCCAATCATTGCGGGACATGTGGCACTTTAGAGAAAGTCGGCAAAGTATATTAGAAGTTTGGGATATAATTTCTCATATACTCAAGAACATGTAAGTACTGGTTTCAAGTTATTTCTTCAAGTTTTTCTCATCTTCAATCCACCAAATCTTAAGGTAAGTTGATTTCTTCAAGAATCCTATAGATATACTTAGCTAAATGTTTTCTTGAAGGAAAAAAGTATTGTTCTTGGAGAATAAAGAAGGGCAGGGGCTGCTATTCTTTGATAAATAGGTATGAATCCTCTTCTATCTTCATAAATAGTATTCCAAGGAAGCTTTAAGTATGATTTGCTGGTAGGACTCACAGAATGGTGATAGGAAGCCTTGAGTCTATGTTTTACCCATTGTATTTGATATTTTGGTTAGGAGGGAGTTTGTAGAAGGTTGTATTGGCTGTTGTTTTGACCAAATGAAGGGTCAATGGTATTGTATTGGGGAAGTAAGCTGGTTACATTAAAATGGAAGGTGAGGTATAGAGAACACAACTATTATAGTTCTTGAAAGTTTGTCGCTCACCAAGTGTTTGATGAAATTCCAAAGTCGGTAAAAATATGTTGTAGCTGGTTATTTGAGCTCCTATTATTTTAATTTGTGGCATTAGTTCTTTACCAACTTAAACTATGAGCTTATAAAGAAATTTGACACCGTTAACAAGGAACCGGTGGGATGGTGATCAGAGGCTATGAGTTTTACTTTTATGGTAAGTGTGGATGATTAAGTATGGTTAAATGATGAGGAATAATACTGAACATGTAAATAAGTAATAAGACTACTTGGAAAGAAGAGAAAGAGAAGGGTGTGGTGATACACCACTCATCTACGGTAATTGTTGAGATTATCGCTTGGGAACCATTATTGTGTTTTTGACATTGTTGTGACTCTTGATTAGATTCTTATACTATCCTTTTATGATTTTATGTTATATATAAAGTTGTCAGCAAAGAAGTTTGACGACGTAAGACAGTGAGTCCCGAATTATGGTATGTAAAGCTAAAACCTATTTTGCCCTTAAGGCACGACCTAAACTCGCATGTTCTTCCGATAAATGTTACTATAGATTCTATGATACTTGAAAGAAAGTTATCCTATTTTATAAACCTTCTCATGTTGAGTCCTAAACCTATAGAGTTTTAGTACTCTTCAAGGAAGCAATGTTTTTCACACAACTACATTTGTCTACAGTTGGAACTCTTTGAAGTTAGCGGTGTACATGTTGCATAAATTTAAAGAAAGCAGCCAGCCACAGACTGTTCGTAAGTGCATAGGTCACAAGATATATGAATCTCAAACTAAAGAATGCAATCATGAATTGTATCACGAGCTATGTGATTAATGAATTAATTATTATAAATAATTGCAACCAGTTGATATTATAGACCACTCTTCAGCGTAGGGTGGGTATAGTTAGAGTTACTACGTGCGACGCTACTCTGTGCACAAAATTCAGATATAGTCAGCTGGAATTTCCCATCGTGGATTCACCTGACAGATACAGGTATGCAGGCAGACCATATAGGAGCCCTGGGAGGCGTACCTTGATAGACCTCATTACCAGACTATGAGATTTCACGCGTCGTCGTGATAGTGGGCTACATATGCCATACAGGGTTCACTAATCGCCGTCAGTAGGCCATCATGTGATTCCCTGACAGTTAGCTTTATAATGAGCAAAAAAGTGATATAATGAAGTAAATATATCACTTAGGCAAATTATAGGGATTATATATATAAGTGACTAAGCCATGAAACGTTCGATGAGGACCCTTGAGGTTGGTCACAATTCCAGTTACGAATTATGTCTCATACATACACATGCTCAGATTTGCCTATCACGATATTTGATATCTACTTGTTATTCAGTTTGCTTTACATACCAGTACATGTTTTGTATGTACTGACGTCCCTACTATTTTGGCGTTTCATTTGTATCACTACAGACTCAGGTACTCAGGACAACAAACATTTTCAGTAGACTAGTTTAGCAGTTGGTAAGCTCCACCTTTACCTGGAGCTATTAGATATTTACAGCCTATATTTTGTTATGTATATACATATATCAGAATGGGTATGTCGGGTCCCTGTCCCGACTAGTGCTCAGATTGTCAGAGGCATACTCTTTAGAGTCTTTGTAGACTTAGTCTTGTTTCCATTGTAAAGTTGCCCAACAGTCCCTTTTGTTATCTATGTTTTAGTATGTGTCTTCATATAGGTTCCGCTGCTTATGAATCTACAAATTTGGCATGAGATTAGTACGATATTTAGCCGGTGCTTGTGTATATCCTTGATGTCTGCCCCTTTCTAGTACACTATGCTGGAGTGATAACTATTATTATAAGAAAATTCATACAAAGGTAAGAACTTATCCCAATGCCCTCCAAAATCAATCACACATGCCTTCAACATGTCTTCCAATACTTGAATAGTCCTTTCTGACTGTTCATCCGTCTGTGGATGAAAGGTTGTACTAAAAGTGAGTTGTGTGCCCAATTCATCATGTAATTTCCTCCAAAACTTGGATGTGAATTGGATACCATGGTCTGAGATGATAGAAAGGGACACCCCATGCAACCTCACTATCTCTTTTACATAAACTTTAGCCAATTGTTCAATATTATAATTTATTCTTACCGGAATTAAATGGGTTGAGTTAGTCAATCTGTCAACCACTACCTAAATAGAATCAAACTTCCCCAAAGTCTTGGGAAGACCAACCACAAAATCCATGACTATTCTTTCCCACTTCCATTCCGGAATTGACATTCTTTGAAGCAAACCTGCAGACTTTTGATGTTCATACTTCACTTGTTGACAATTTTGACATTTCACCACAAACTTTGCTATGTATTTCTTCATGCCCGGCCACCAATAAATTCGCTTCATATCTCTATACATCTTGGTCATACCCAGATGAATAAAATATCGCGAACCATGAGACTCTGCCAACAATTTCTTAATCAAGTCATCTACTCTAGGAACACATATTCTCCTTTTAAAATTGAGTACTCCATTTGCATCAAGAGTGGTCTCCTGTGCCTTACCAATCACAGTCTTCTTTCTAAGTTTCTCCAAATTCTCATCTTCAAATTGTTTGACCTTGATCTCCTCCAAGAAAGTGGCCCTTACCTCAATACTAGCTAACACCCCACCTCTTTCTGAGATGCCCAACTGCATGAACTTAGACTCTAAGGTCTTAATTTCTTTAGCCAAAGGTCGCTTGGATACATTCAAGCAAGCTAAACTACCCACACTCACCGTTTTTCGACTCAAAGCGTCTGCCACCACATTAGCCTTGCCCGGATGGTATTGGATGATCACATCATAATCCTTAAATAACTCTATCCACCTTCGTTGTCAAATATTCAGATCCCTTTGAGTGAACACATGCTGCAAACTATGATGATCAGTAAATACTTCACACTTAAAACCATAGAGGTAATGCCGCCCTATTTTAAGAGCAAACACTACCATTACCCCTTCTTTTGAAACTACATGCCCCAAAATGCAATCGTAGAAAATTTAGCATATAACTTTTGCTTCCCAAGAACACCCAAAACACTACGAAGATGGTCGGCATGCTCTTTCTCACTTTTCGAATAGACCAAGATATCATCAATAAACACTATAAGAAACGAATCAAGGAACGATTTGAACACCCTATTCATCAAACTTATGAAAGCTGCACGCGCTTTGGTCAAACCAAATGACATAACCAAAAACTCATAGTTCCCATAGCGAGTTCTAAACGCCGTCTTGGGCACATCCTCAGGCCTAATTTTCAATTGATGGTAACCGGACCTTAGATCAATCTTAGAAAAAATGGATGCACTTTGCAATTGGTCAAAAAGATCATCTATTCGAGACGAAGGGTACTTGTTTCGAATAGTGACCCTATTCAATTGCTGGTAATCTATACACATTCTCATACTACCATCTTTTTTCTTAACAAACAAAACTGGAGCACCCATGGGAAATCACTAGGACGAATAAATCCTTTATCAAGAAGTTCTTGGATTTGAGCCTTAAGCTCTCTTAATTCTGCCGGAGCCATGCGATATGGAGGGAAAGAAATGGGACGCATACCAAGCTCTAAATCAATGCAAAAATCTATATCTCTATCCGAAGGCATACTAGGCAACTCATTAGGAAACACTTCTATGAATTCCGACACCATATGAATAGACTTAATAGATAGAGTCTCAACCTCAACATCCTTAATATGAACCAAATAAGCCAAACAACCCTGTCCTACCAATTTTCTAGCCCGAATGGAGGATATGATCTTAGCTTGCTTAGGCTTGTACACCCCTTCCCACTCTAACTTTCCCTTCTCAGAATTTTTAGAGTTACAGACATAGTATTACAATTTAACACAACATAATAGGGGGACAACCAAGTCATGCCTAAGATAGTATCGAAGTCAGCTATATCCAAAATCACCAAATCAGCCCAAGTCTGAAAACCCATAAACAAAATAGGACAAGCAAGATAGACATGGGTAACTATGACTGACTCTCCAACTGGGGTAGAAACATAGATGGGGGCATCAAGTATATCACAAACCATATCAAATTCTGAGGCAAATCTCGCGGATACATATGAATAAGTAGAACCCGAATCAAACAACACATTAGCCATCCGGTCACAAACAAGAATAGTACCTGTGATCACCGTGTCACACGCCTCTGCCTTATTCTTCCCCGAAAAAGCATAACACTGAGCCCTATCATCTTGACGAGCCACTTCCCTGCATGGTTGCTCGTTACCCCTACCTCCATTACCATTTCCTCTACTTCCACGACCTCGCTGATTACCTCCTCGCCCACCTTGTGGACGTCCTCCACCATTATTACCATTCCCCGCGGGTACAACTGCTCTAGATGGTTGTTGTGTAAAATCAAACATACGCGGATTAGGACAATCTCTCCTCATATGCCCAGGTTCTACATAATTGTAGCAAGTACGATCAAAAGATGGTCTGCTACCCGTCGAAGGCGCGACTCCTTGCCTATATTGAAAATTATGAGATGTAGTTCTTGAGTAATTACCTGTAGAGGCGGGCATAGTGGACTAAATTGGTTGTTGCAAGTGTTGGTCTTCCAGACCCCTTAGAGTAAGAACCTTGTAAGTTACCCAAATTCTTGGCCCTTTTTTCCCATGCCTTAGCTTGACCATCTCGCCTCACCCCCTCCACTTTCTTAACATAGTCTATCATCTCATTAAAACTCCTTCCTGCAGAAGTCATATGAACATATAATACTTGCAACTCAGAATTTAACCCCTTGATAAACAAACGAATCCTCTCCTCCTCTGTAGTAACCAACTATGTAGCATATCTAGATAAATCATGGAACTTGGCCTCATAAACATCCAATGACATAACACCTTGCTCTAAAGCCATTAGCTCATCCTTCTTGCGATCCCTCAAAGTTCTAGGCAAATATTTCTCTAAAAATAGAACATGAAATTGGGTCCAAGTAAGTGAAGGTATGACTGAAGATCTGCACTCCATATAACCCTCCACCACTGCTTGGCCTCACCTTGAAGTTGGAAAGACACAAACTCAACCCCATACTGGTGAACAATACCCAGTTTTTGAAGCCTCTCATAGCTATCCAGAAGGAACTCATACGCATGCTCACTCTCAAAACCAAGAAATACCGGAGGCTTTAACTTCAAAAACTTAGTCAACATTTCATGCTAATTACCAGTCATACCAGAACCCATCAAAGGATGGAAGAAAACATCAGTACATACGTTTCCACCCACCTTGGGAGTAGGGATAGCAATAGGGGGTTAGCAGGAGATTGAGTTGCTTGAACAGATGGAAGAAATCTAGGACCAACCAATCCTTTCAAAAATGACATGATCTGTTGAGCTAACACCGGATCGATGGGAAGAATATCGATAGTCTCAGCTTGCACCTCTTCCTCTTGTCCAACTTCCTCAACATACTCAACCTCAATATCCCCTTCTATCTCCTCATGATGAACGGGGAGTAATTTCGACCGGTACCTCATCTTTAGTAGGCGCCACCCTTCCACGACCTCTACCATTATCTCTTCTTCTACCCCTGCCTCGATCGCGACCTCTCGCTGCAGATTCCTCAACTGGAGAATTGACGGGAGCTACGGGCCTAACGTCGTTATTTCTAGTATTAACCATCTACGGATAAAAGAGTGAAGGAGGTTAGTTACAAATTTGAATGGGAAAATACCAATTGGAATCAAGTTATAGCACGAAAGGAGACAACAGAAAAATAGAGAGATTTCCTAATGTCCTATAGCCTCTCGAATGAAGGTAAAGGAGTCCTCGTACCGTTCCGGAAGACTCTACTAGACTCATTTTGGTACATTGAGATCAATGAACCTAGACTCTCATACCAACTTTTTCACGACCCAGACCATCGTGATTGACACCCACACTAACTCTCTGGTGGGAGAACCACTACTACAACCCAAACCAAGCAACTACAGCAATAACTAAGGCATTTAAGTATACGAAAACATGAAAATTCTAAGGAAGAAATAGAGTTCCCATAAACTCTAACAAAAGTCTAACAATAATAAACTAACATTGCGGAAGAAATAACCTAGAACCTAAAAGTCAATGTATCGAAACATCTAACAATGAACCTAGTCTAAACAAGAAGGGATACAACCCCAAACTAAGGAACTAATCAACTAACTAGAAAAAATGTCTAAGTCTGGAAATAGTGGACATAGGCAAAAGAGAATCCCATAGCAGCCCGGAAGAATTGGCTCACCCTTGAATTCAAAGCGACAATCACTAATATTCTAAGCGAGGTCTGTCAATAGCCGCTTGAAGATGCCCTGCACTCAACAAAATAAGAGCAAGTGCAATATTAGTACACAACCACAGTGTACTGGTAGAATCACACGGCTATCCCACTAGTGCAACATAAGCAAGTCAAGACAACAGTATAATCACATGCATATAAATCAACATATACAATATTATCAACATTTAAGAACAACGAACAACTTCACATTATATATCAAATCATTGGTGCTCTCATGTAACCCAAACCAAAACAGTTAGCATACCAGAATGTGGTACCCGATCTAATAATTATGCCGGAACGTGGCAACCTATCCCATAGTTATGCCGAAACGTGGTAACCGATCCATTCAAACACACCACAATCACAATCACAAGTATATCCTCAAGATCATACATTTAAGTCATGATTTCATGAAAATGATAATTCAGCCATCTCGTTTACAACAAGTGTGATCAATAATGCAATATTCATATACATACATGTATCATCATGAAGCAAGAACGAACATATATCACACAATCATAGAATCACAACCATCACTTACCTAGAAACAAGTTTGAAACCCTAATAAACTTGATCCTTCCCTTTATGGATTTGTTTCGCTTGTTCTTGGTCTACAAACATTCAATATAATACGAAAATCAATAAACAATCACTAATTACTCAAATTACTAACAATTCTATGAACCCTAGATCAAACCCATGATCCCAATTATCCAAATTAGGGTTATTCCACCATAGAATCTATAAAAAAAAAAACCCTCCCCTATCAATATTAACCCATTCTATTACGTTCTACGGATCAAAAAATGGATTCGGGAGTAAAAAGCTTACATTTAGCCTCAAGAATGATTAAAAACGAGTAGGATTCACCTGGGGTTTATTCCTTAGCTCTAAAAATTGAAAAGTGCCAAATAAGGTCATTTAAGGGTTTATTTACGACTTTAAGTCATGTCGAACCCTCCACAACGGCCCTCACCCCGCTGCAGCGGCCCCGCTAGAGTGACACCATCCCGCTAAAGCGGCTTGCACAGAACCAGTGAGCTATTTAAAGAATTCCAAGACCACCATTTCACAACACACCTCTAACCAACGATGATCAGAAAATACCCTTTACGCTAAGATCGATTTCGGGAGTTCTACTTGCCCGAATTCAATTTCATATAGTCGTACAGATTCCGTAGTGAGTTATCTAATTACTCATGTAGTCAAAATCATAAATGAGTCACCCGATTGTTAACAGATTTCCCTACACCTCAATGACTCCAATTTTCTCCAAATCTGGACTAGGTTGGGAAAATCCAAATAATACGAAAAAGACTTTCGGCCCCAAATTTCCCCCCGTTGGCATTTCTATAACCAACGAACTAGGTTGTTACACAAATGCAGTTCTACTTTTATGTTCTTAGCTTGCTCGAGAGAGAGAGGTTTTAGAACTAAGGTTTTTGATTGATGGTTTGTGGGTATTGGGTTGATCTGGGTTTAGCTCAAGAGAGTAAATCCTAAACCCAATCCCACATATTTAGCTCGAGAGAGTGAATGGATTAAGGTGTGGGAAACTCTTAATTTGCATGCTTGTTGATGTTCGAAAGAAATCACCTGATTCAGGGTAATTGTTCGAGAGAAAATTACCTCCATTATAGCCTAGCCTACTCACTAATATCTAGCTATTTACTAATAGTTGTAATTACCCATATGTCTATATTTGCCTATAATCGATCACATCTCAAGAATCCATCTCATTATTGCTAATTTCTAGTGTTTGTGACTGCTTTTAGTCGATAATTAAAATCAAGCCCCCCACCCCCATCTGACATTCGTGTCACCCCTTTTACTTAATTATGTCTTTAATCGATAATTTCTATTTCTATGACTGATTAAATATATTCATACTTGCTAATTGAATTTGAGACACGTACCGCTCCCTGTGGGATTCAACCCCAACTCACTTAGTTGGGTTTTATAATGATTTACGATCGTTTAACACCTAGAATTGGATTAGGTGTGCTTGAAACGTTAAATCAAAATGGCAACACTGCCAGGGAGTGGTGTTGTTTGAAATTATTTTGGTGAAGTTGAATTGTGTTCTTTTTAGCCATATTTGAATCTACTTACTTTTAGTTTTGATTTTGTGTTGCTTGTGTTAAAACAGAAAAGGAAATGAGCGTCAATGGGAGTAATGGTAGCCAAGTGGGCCACCAGGATGACATCGGGAATCTCAATGATGTCAATGACTCAAATGTCAATGACCAAAATCTAGTGGGTGGTGTTAGTGCCATTTGTTTACCTCCGGTTGAAGGAAACGTTGTGTTTCACATTACAAGCACCATGTTGTAGCTCTTAAAATTGAAAGGTTTGTTTGGTGGGATGGCTCATGAGGATCCCCATGAGCATATTAGGAATTTTATTGATGTTTGTGGACCGTTCTCCTTTAAGAATATATCTCAAGAATCGAATTGGCTGAGGTTGTTCCCATTTTCTCTAATGGGAAAAGCAAGCAAGTGGTTGGCTGAGTTGCCAAGAGATTCTATAACTTCTTGGGACGAGCTTATTACCGCATTCCAAGTGCAATTTTTCCCTCATTCGAAGATGATGAAACTTAGGGACAATATTCAAAGCTTCAAACGTTTAGAGGGTGGGCCAATCCATGAGACTTGGCTAAGGTTTAAGAAGATGGTGTTGCAATGCCAACTCATGGATTGCCCGATAATGTACTGTTGCAATACTTCTACAGAAGCCTCGATTCGGTGAACAAGGGAGTGGCTGATCACTTTCTCCGGGAGGTTTGATGCAACAACCTTATGTCATAGCAACCTAACTCCTTGATGGCATGACCAAGATTAACCGAGCATGGTACACCCGTGAAGATCAAGTCTCTCCTCTTACTTACAAATTGACAAATGAGCAGATTGAAAAAGATCAAGAGAGAGACCAAAACATGACAAAGATGATGACACAGCTAGACATCTTGGCCAAGAACATCATGGGTGCTGGTACGAAGAGTGTTAATATTGTCGGTGTTGGTGGTGTAAACCCCGAAGAGGCCAAGTTTGAAGCGTTGTACCATGAGGAAGTGAACTTCCTAGCCAACCAAGGAGGAGGTTATTGTGGAAACTACCCAAGGTCAGGTGGAAATCAAGGTTGGAATAGAGATGAGAGCTGGAGAGATCATGACAGAGAGTGGTGTGATCGTAATGCCACTTGGAAGGAAAGAGAAGGGGAGAAGCATAGGTATGTTCCTCCCCACGAGCATCAAAAGCTCAAAGATTCTGAGGGTGGTCGGACTGAGGATATGCTCTCACGTATTTCAACAAGGTTCAAGGGTCCGATAAAGTTTTGAAGGAGATGAAGGAAGATGTATGGAATCTTAACCAGACGACAACCTCTCACTCCATCTCTATCAAGCAGTTGGAGATCCAAATGGGTCAAATTTCTTCACATCTTAACCCAAGACAACAAGGGGGGTTTCCTAGTGATACTATGACAAACCCCAAAAATAAAGCTTAAATGGGTACTTGCATCCTGCCACGACGTTAACTAAGGCTCTTCTTGGGAGGCAACCCAAGTTTTTAATATTTTGTGTTTTTTTTGAATAATAGGTGTTGATTGTGAAGGTGGAAAAGTGGAATGTGTTTGAAAATTATAGGTTAGCGAACCAAGAGTCCGGTCGGCGACTCGCCGAAGAGGTCAGCGAGCAAGACTTGTACCACAATTGGATCCATAAAAAATCAGAGGTGGAAGTCTGTAAAACTCGGCGGGCCCATGGACGCATTGGCGACTCGTAGAACAGGTCGGCGAGCCTGACTTTGTCCGCCATTTGGACCCCTAAATCAACTGGATGTTTTGTAAAACTCAGCGACGTAAGTTACCACTCGGCGCATAGCCAAGTGGTTCGCGAGGACGACTAATACCGCCGAAAGGGCTACAAACTAAAAGGTGTTAAAAGGCAAAACGGTTTAAACTTTCAAAATCTTTCATATTCCCTCATTTTTAGCCTCGTACACTTGCACCCACACTCTATAGCTTTAATATTTTCCTAGTTTTATCGTTTTTTGCTCTTGACCTCGTGCTCGGAGTTGGATTACATTGCCGCCTAGCATTTCAAACTCTTATTTCATCTTAAAGGTTGGTTTTTCGAACCCCAAACTCTTGATTTGTAGTTAGACTCGAATGCATTTGGTGAATTGTTGTTGTTGTGTGTTGGGCCTGTGTGAAATTGTACTTCTTGTGCTTGTTTGCCTATTGTAGTTTCGACATCGTGCATAAATTGCTTAAAATGATGATTTCTCGACTTTTGTGCTTTAAAATTGATCATAAATTGTTAGGATGCGGTAATTTTTTTTAGGTTTAGTTGGGTGAAATTTGAGTAACCTCCAATTGTGCTAAATAGCGTACTTTGCCCAAAGATGGAGCGTTTGATGTCTTTTTTAAGGGAAAAAGTCATCAAATGACCAATTTTGGCCAAAACGGGGGAAGTCTGAGTACCCCGGTGGCATGGGTCGAGTGAGTCTGAGCTTAATTGAATAAGTGTGTAGTTTGATTTCGGGGGCTACGGGCTTGAATTTGGGAAATAGGGTTGAAATTTGGCACGTTGGGCAATTCGGTGAGCTGGGTTGAGCTAGCTGAACCGCTCGGTGGTTCGCCAATGTCCCCCTTGATCGCCCTTAATTTCATGTTTTGTCTAGATTAGAGTCTGTAACTTTTGGTGGGAAGCCTGACCTCGCCGAAAGTCTCCCTTGATCGCCCTTTCTGCCCCCTAACCCCTAAATCACACTGTTAATTTCGGCGGGCTAGTCTGAGCTCGCCGAGTGATGTCGGTGATTTGCTGAAAGACCCTGCATATTGCCGACCTCTAATTTTTCTAGGAAATTTTCAAGCCAGTCCTTTCAGCGAGCCCGATCTGGCTCGCCAAAGTGACCCGGCGACTTGCCGATCGGTTCGACGAGTCTTTCTGCAACTAAATTTTGAGATTTTTCTTGAACTATTTCTAACTTTTCCCGATGTGTTTTGCAGATATGGCTAGGACCAAATGGGACAAGAGTGGAATGACACCCTGCAAACGAGCACAAGGCATTGTAATTAATGAGGGAGCAGTTGCTCTTTCTAAAAAGGGAAAACAAGAACCTCCAAATGAAGGCAAGGGAAAGGGCAATGTGCCCATAGCAGAGAGACCGAAGCACAATTCTGGCAGTGATGGGGATTTTATTCATTCTCAGGTCTCACTCTCCGAGCCTGAGGATGACCAACTACTTCATACCCATCGAGCTGGGATTTGTGCCAGAGTTCGTCAAGATCTATCTTGTCTCCTGGAGTCTACCCCACCTGCTGATGATACAGTGCCAGCTCCGGCACAGACGGTGGTTCCAGCACCATCAGTTCAGGGTCCTCTTCCCCGGCTACTCAACATGCAAAAGGCCAAGGGACTGAGGACTATTCTTGAAGAAAAGAGATCCACAGATGCTGTAGTGGGCAGGTACCCTCATGTGTCGGACACTCTCTGGTTCTACAAGTTTGAGCAGTTTACCATTCCCCGTGGCCCCTATATTCCTATATGGGTCCGGGAGTTGTACACGACGTACAATGACATAGTACCAAAGGGAAAGAAGAAGGCCAGTGCCTTCAGGCCAGTAGAGAAGGGAAAGAAGTGAGATGCAGCGACGATTATATCAACGTTGTACTTGATAGAGGGTCAGGTTTTGACTACTCGAGTTTGTCTACCACTGTGACACCTCTGGATGACCTAAAGGGCTAGCTTGCTCCTCTCATTTCTGACACCACCCCGAGGTGGTTTGAGGCAGGAGCTTCCATTGAGAAGAAGGACTTGAACATCGCCGCTCGATATTGGTTCGGGTTCATTAGCAGCTCCATCATGCCTTCATAAAATGAGTTCATCCTCTGCCACCGAAATGCGGCTTGTCTCGGATCAATCATAGCCCGAAAGAGCATCGACTTGGGGCTAATCATAGAGCAGGAGATGTCCATGAGGGCTAAACAGCGTCATACATCCCTTCCTTTCGTAGTGCTGATTACAGAGCTATGTCGGCGGGCTGGAGTCCCTCGTGACGATAAGAGGGAAACTGAGGTACACCTACATCCTCCACAGACATCCGACACATAAAGGCCGAGTAGACATGGGATGAGCCAGATAGGAGGAGAGCAGCTCCGGTGGATGCATCCCCGGAGGTTGATATTGAGTCCATACCTGTAGAGGTATCTTTGCCTACTCCGACCTTAGAGCCTTCAGGTATACCCGCTACCAGTCCTTCCCAGGCCTCCGGTTCCTCTACCTCCCAGCCTACTAGGATCACTCAGGCCATGCTCCTCAAGATGGGTTACCTAACCTATTCTGTTGATGTGCAGGCTTCTCAGCTAGAGGCCGAGGTGCCTTGGATGATTAAGAGAGCCATCTTAGCTGCTTTGACACCCCTCCGGACATCTATTGATGCTCTCACAACGAGAGTAGAGACTTGTGAGAGTCCACAGGGGGTTACTTCGAGGTGACGACTTTAAAAGACGAGGTTTTAAATAAAAAGACGGCTTTGAATTATTCATGGTCATAATTCTGCATGAAGTCGAAGAGTCTTGAGATAAGAAGTATCTTTTAGCTCGTGAGTTGAGTAGGTCATGCTCATAATTCCGCATAAACCCTCTGAGTTGAGCAATCTTTAAATGAGTAGTATCATTGAAGTTCTTGAGTCCCACGTACTAAGTTCTATCAATGGTTATTGAAAATCTTGCATTGCGTCGTTCACGTCCATAATTCGGCATTTAACATATTTTGATAAGTCTTTTACAAACATTTTAACTTTATTTTAAGACTTAAGCTTTGAGTTAAGTAAAGAGTAAGAGTAAAGTTCATTTCTTAAAGTGATATATAAGAACTAAGTATTTCCAAGAGTAAATGTTTTCACATTTAAAAGAGGAGGAAACTGAGGTTTCCAAAAGAGTTTTGAGCAGTTTGAGTAACATCTCTTTTTAGAGAAAGATTTTGAGTAATAATCTCAAACTACATAAAGAGTTATGTTTTTAAACATATGAGCTGAGTATTTTGGGAGTAGTATCGAGCACCGATATAGGGACGAGTTTGGGTGCACACGTCTTCATAAACCATGTAGCCATCATGGGTAGAAAGGATCATAAGTTTTAGATGACTCCTTAGTGATTTTTAGCATAGACTAGTGGATCCACTTAGTTAAGGCGTTTTATATGATGGCAAAGTATATGACAATTCTAGCAACGTAAGCAAGACGATGTATCATCACTTAGGCTCATAGTGGTGGTTGTCGTTTAGAGAAACTCCCACAAAGTTATATTGTATTTTTATATACACATTGAGTATTATTGTATTTTTCAATACATTGAGTTGCAATCTACAGTTTTACAGCTTTCCATATATATTGCATCTTTTACTATTGCTTTATCCTTGAATATTAAGAGTTGAGTCTTTCGAGTTGAGTATCTTATCCTTGAGTACTTCTGAGTTGAGTAAGTTTGAGTGGTTTTGAGTATCCTTGAGTATTCCTTGAGTTGAGTAAATTTGAGAAAAGGTAAGTATGTTTCCTTTTTTATCAAGTTTCAAGCTTATGTTATTCTTTAGAATTCCCATTAAATAATCGTACATTCCATGTACTGAGCCATTTGGCATGCATCCTTTCATGATGCAGATGTAGGTATTTGGGATCATTAATAAGAGCTTCGTTGATAGGACATGGAGTTTCGAGTTAGCTATGGTGAGCCTCTTTGTTTCCGGAGGATTTCATTTACCTTTCAGTTATATTAGTTGTTAGGATGTCATGGGTCTTGTCCCTACTTCCATCTTTGTCATTTAGAGGCTTCATAAATAGATAGTAGAGTTTGAGAAGTCTGTTTCATTTATTTAGTTAAATGTTTTTATTATTTAGGTTAACCATTTTGGGGCGAGTTGAATATATTCTATTATTTAGAGTTTTCTTTTGACTTAAAGCTTTGTATTTAAAGTTTCATGAATTTTCATTCAGTTTTTAATCTTTGTATGCTTGAGTTATTCTTCCGCTTGTAGTCAGCTAGGATGAGGGTCGCTTGGGGACCAACAATGGTTCTCGAGTGCTGGCCACGTCTAGGGTGTAGGCTCGGGTCGTGACAAACTTGGTATCAAAGCACAGAGTTCAAGTGTCCTAGGGTGTCTGTGAAGCCGTGCCAGTAGGATCTTATTGATGGTTGTGAGGTCCCCACTTCTATAAATGAAGGACTACAAACATTTAAGAAAAGTTCCCCATCTTTCATGCTCTTAATCGTGCAATAGAGCTATGTCATAGAGATTTATTCATACTTGTGCGTTTCTCAGATTCATTCTACTACCCATCATACTAGAGGTGGTTGAATAGAAAAGTCAATTCTTTATCTATGAGTTGTTCTTAGCAAAAATCTTGAGGAAGTCATGAGACTCTAGAGGGGCTTGAGCGAAGCCCAAGAGTAAGTTAAGTGTTCAATTTTTGAGGAATGCACCCATATTCATGTGAATCGTGCGTTTGAGCTCAAACTGAGTTTTACTCTCTTCTCTAAGTCTTGTTTCAGCTGAGATCCTTATGAGAAAGTGTGTTTAGAGCTTGGGTAGTATTTTCACCCAAAAAGGTAGCATGAGTTACGAGATCATGAGCAGTAGTAGAGAAAGATCCCAGACTTAGAGAAAAGTATGCAAAGGTTTAGTGATTTAAGAAAGGGAGATAGTGTTTTGAAGAGCTATATTACTATAGTCATGAACCCAGTAAGTTATTGATGAGGAGTTTTCCCTTATGGGTAGAGTAAGAGTTGCTAGTCAAGATGAGATATAGTAAATATTTGTTGACCATAATAAAGTCGATGTCGATGTGTCATCATAATAGAGGAAACTAAATTCATGTGTGGAATAAAAGAGCAGAGTATTCATAAAGTGATAGATCTAAGCTAGGCTTATGATATGTTTGAGAGGTTCATGATGTTCGAAAGGTTATAGAACTGATTAGGTAATGAGGTATAGTATAGTAGGCGAGCAATCGTATTGATATTCGGGTTTAGTAATGAACATTAAGCTTGAATTTGAGATGAGTGTCATGATCAAATAATGGCAACATGAGGGTGATAATGCTAGTCTTAAGATTGTTCTAGAAGACTTGGCATAGAGTAGGTGAGGAATTGAGGTGATAAGCTGCAATAAATATGAGTGGCACAAGTGAGAGACCCTAACCTTTAGATAAGGGCAGTGAAGTGTGGCTAAGTCACAACAACAACAAGAAGCATTAAGAGGAGTACCGAGAGGGTATGTAATCAGAAGAGGTTAAGAGAAACACTTTAGAAAGAGGTCTTAGTACCTGCTTATTGAGAGTTCGATAGTCATGAGATAAACTTCTCCCAAGTGTTAGACTAAAAGAGGATGTAGACCAGTTAGAGATATTGGAATAGCTCCATAGCTTTCAAGTGCCAGTTTTAGACCTAAGAGGGAGATGGCGAGATGATAAATCAAGTCAAGTGTTTGAGAGTAAGATAGTAATGAGTTCCAAGGTGTATGGGAGATATCATTTCGGAGGCCCTTTTAGTAATGGAGTGATGTTAGAAAGAGGAGGTTGATGTTCTTATCGTGATAGTGATGGTGTGATAATTCCATCTAAGCTTGTAAATAATGAGGATGGGGTTTTACTATGAGAAATAATTAAATGAGAGCCCTTAGTTGGTTCTGAAGGAGTTAGTTAGTAAGAGTCTATGGAGTTGTTAGAGTATTAAGCTTGAATGTGGTGTTGTTAACCATTATGTGGTTCTTTATATGAGCCCAATGTGGTGGTAAAGAGTAATAGTCTTGGGATGAGGATCCCTAAAGAGAGGTATAGAACCCGAACCTAAGGATTTGGGTTAAGCTTGAATATAGTAATATCATACCATTAAACTCAGACCTTAGTAAGAGTAACCCCATTCCATACCCAGTCCAGTCATTCGAGGACGAATGATCCCAAGAGGGAGATAATGTAACACCCCAGAAAATTTTCGAACTGAGACTCGAACCATCCTTTATTGTGAGTAGGATTTTACTAAGGAATTTGAAATTTCTTGAATGTTAAGGTCATTAGATGTAGCACCTTGAGTTCCAAAAAGAACTAAATTAGAAATAGCTAAATCTGAAATTTGGCAAGTTAAGCTAAGTATGAGTTTTGGGTCAACTTCAAACGACCATAACTCCTAAAACATGATGAGTTAGGTGTGGTACAAGATACCGTAGGAAAGATCTTTGAATTATATTTCCAACACCATTGAGTTTTCTCAGTTTCGAGGTCGGATGAGTGAGATATGCATTTTTGAAGTCAGACTGTCCAGTTAAGGAAAGTTACGTGAAAAATAGTAAAGGGTATTTTGGTCTTTTCCTTACCTAATCAGATTTAATTCATTTTTAGTAAGATTTTAAGGGTCTAATCCTATTAGGTTCAGTTTTATAATCCTAATATACGCCTAGGGTTTTAGTTGAGAGTTCAAGAAGATAAAAGAGGAGAAAAGAGGAAAGGATCAAGGCGTTCGTCGACGTTCTTGAGTTTGTTTGCGGATTTTCTCCATGGGTTTGATCCCTAAGAGGTATGTAAGATTCCATAGTGTTGGATTTGTTCACCCACACGCCAAACATGCTATTTTCAACATAATTTCATTCTCAAAAGTTGAAGGATTTAAGTTCTTGACAGGTGTTCTTGAAGTTCAATCTAAATCTTGTTTTGTTGGGGTTTTGATGAATTATTGAGATGAAAGTTAGTGATTTGAGTATATTAGTGTGTACTTAGGTTGAGTAATTGAATCTAAGGAAAACTTGAGAAAAAATTTGATTAGAAGCGATTTAGGATCAGAAAACGAGAGACGAAATTCGTTGAAATTTTGCCTGGGAAAAAGCTGGCACGGCGCGCCAGCAGTGCTCCAGAATTGGGTTCAAGTAACTTAGGGCTGTCTCCCCGCCCCAGGAACGCGCCCGGGTCGTCTTCCCCCACCTTTTTTCCGTCGTTTAGCCTATCTAAGTTCTTCTAAAGTATACTAACACTTCCTATCAATTCTAACTACTCTAAATGACTTCTAAAACACCTAGAAATCATCCATGAACACGAATTATAACGTTGAATTCATAATTCAAATTTAAGGTAGATTTAAGAGTTAAGCCTTGAAGAGTTCTTTCGAACATTTGAGATAGTTCCTTTGAGTCCTGTTGTGGAGTCTTCTACAAGTTCTAGTAACTTGTTTCAAGACTCGATCAAGTGAGTATAAGGATGAGGAAACTGTATTCATGAGTCTACTTGGTCTTCATGAGATCCTTCATATCATGAAACAAAATTCTTGAATTCATAATTCACATTGAAGAGAGAGTTAAGAGTAGAGTTCAAGAAAGTCTTTGAGTTCAATTGTGAATTCTTTGAGATCAACTATCGATTCGAGCCAAGTTTTGAGTAAGTAAGTATGAGAATGAGAAGAGTCGTATTCATGAGTTCCTTACTGATATTTTGACCCTTGAGTCGGGTCGTTCATGCCCAAAAGTTTCGCATGAACTCCATCAGTTGAGTACCTTTGAGAGGAGTAGTATCTTCAAGTTCTAAGTCTTGAGTATTGAGTTCCTAATCCCCTGTGAGATTATATTTCTAATCATGGGACTATTTCATGTTACCCATGAAGTCCTAGAGTTGAATTGTTCATGCTTATAATTCTGCATGAACCCTATAAGTCGAACAGTCTTGAGATGAGAAGTATCTTTGAGCCCTTGAGTTGAGTAGTTCATGCTCATAATTCGGCATGAACCCTCTGAGTTGAGCAATCTTTAAATGAGTAGTATTATTAAAGTTCTTGAGTCCCACGTATTGAGTTCTATCTATGGTTATTAAAAATCTTGCATTGTGTCGTTCACGTCCATAATTGGGCATGAAACATACTTTGATAAGTCTTTTACAAACGTTTTAGCTTTGTTTTAAGACTTAAGCTTTGAGTTGAGTAAAGAGTAAGAGTAAAGTTAATTTCTTAAAGTGATATATGATAACTAAGTATTTCCGAGAGTAAATGTATTCACATTTAAAAGAGGAGGAAAGTGAGATTTCCCAAAGAGTTTTGAGCACTTTGAGTAACATCTCTTTTTAGAGAAAGATTTTGAGTAATAATCTCAAACTACAGAAAGAGTTATGTTTTTAAACATATGAGCTGAGTATTTTTGGAGTAGTTTCGAGCACCGATATAGGGACGAGTTTGGGTTCAGATAACTCTCGTCTCCACTTAGTTAAGGCGTTCTGTATGACGGTAAAATATAGGACAGTTCTGGCAGCATGGGCAAGACGATGTATCATCACTTAGGCTCATAGTGATGGTTGTCGGTTAGAGAAACTTCCACAGAGTTATATTGTATTTTTATATACACATTGAGTATTATTGTATTTTTCAATACATTGAGTTGCAATCTACAGTTTTACAGTTTTCCATATATATTGCATCTTTTACTATTGCTTTATCCTTGAATATTAAGAGTTGAGTCTTTCGAGTTGAGTATCTTATCCTTGAGTACTTCTGAGTGGAGTAAGTTTGAGTAGTTTTGAGTATCCTTGAGTATTCCTTGAGTTGAGTAAGTTTGAGAAGAGGTAAGTATGTTTCCTTTTTTATCAAGTTTCAAGCTTATGTTATGCTTTAGTATTCCCATTACATGCTCTTACATTCCATGTACTGAGCCATTTAGCATGCATCCTTTCATGATGCAGATGTAGGTATTTGGGATCATCAATAAGAGCTTCGTTGATACGACATGGAGTTTCGAGTTAGCTATGGTGAGCCTCCTTGCTTTCGGAGGATTTCATTTACCTTTCAGTTATATTAGTTGTTAGGATGTCGTGAATCTTGTCCCGACTTCCATCTTTGTCATTTAGAGGATTCATAGATAGATAGTAGAGTTTGAGAAGTCTGTTTCATTTATTTTGTTAAATGTTTTTAAGACTTAAGTTGCCCATTTTGGGGCGAGTTTAATATATTATATCATTCAGAGTTTTCTTTTGAGTTAAAGCTTTGTATTTAAAGTTATGAATTTTTATTCAGTTTTTAAGCTTTGTATGCTTGAGTTAGTCTTCAGCTTGTAGTCAACCAGGATGAGCGTTCGCTTGGAGACTAGCAATGGTTCTCGAGTGTCGGCCATGCCCAGGGTGTAGGCTCGGGACGTGATATGAACCTTGCTTGAACCCTTTTGAGCCTTATCCTTTTCTTGGAAAAAATGTGAGCAATTGTGACCCTTCTTTATCCATTCACCTATAATCCACATGATGTGTGGTTTGTTTCAATAGCCAACTTAGGTCAAAAGCCTAAGTTGGGGGTGTGATGAAAAGAAAAGGTAAATCAAGAAGTGTGAAGAAGTCCCCTTTGATCCATTGTCTTGAAAAATATGGAACCCCTCCATATAAAAAAAAATGAGAAAGAAAGCAAAAGAAAAAGAATGGAAAAATTGTGAAATAAAGTGATGAAAATTGCAAAAAGAAATAGGGTATCCAGTAGTCCATGTAAAAGTGATTAATGAGGTGAATTTTGAGCATGATTAAAATGTTGAAGAAAAGGAAGAAAGTGATGTTTAGACCACATTTCATGAGGGTAGCAACCACTGAGCCTAAATGACCATACATTTACACTCAGCTCCATTACAAGCTTTGAAAAGACCTTTTTAATCTTGAGTGAGTTGAAACGAGTGTTGATTGGAAAATACGGGAAAACCTATGGGTGAAGTCATGCATGTGTTCATCTTTGTGAGTGTGAGAGTCGTATGTGATTCCAGAACTATAAATTGTTGAAGAATTATGTGTGAATATGGAATCATCTTTGTTGTGAGGTATTTGAGTACCTTTGTTGAGCTTGAACTTGCATTCGAAGCAAGTATTGTGAACTTGAGCATCTTTGATAATGGTAAGTCACAACTTGAATCTTTGAGTGCACAATTGATCCTTGCATGAGTAAGTTGAGTCTTGTTTGTGCATTCATGATTAGTCTTTTGTAGCATTGTTTGAGACATCCTTTTTGAACTGATGAACGTGAGTTTTACTTGAGGACAAGCTACAGCTGGCAACCTTAATTTTAGGCTGATATCAGCTTACACATGAATTTAAAATGCAGATTATATGATTTAGATAAGTTCTGACGCGCCTAAGGAAAGTGCATTCACCTTCTTGGACATGTCAACGTTTAAGGGCTACAAAATATTAAAAATAAAAGGTTCGAGGGGTAATAGGACTCCCATGAAGTATTGGTGTGTAGTTGGAAATTGACTAATAGGTTAGGGGGTCATTTGACCATTTTCTCATATTTTTTTCTTCCTCAAGTACAATCTATACCTCTTTCGTGCTTAAGAGGGTTAGCAAGTTTTGTTCTAAACAGTTAGGAGTTGTTTGGTTTGAATTCAAGTAATGATGCGGTTAATTATCATGAGATAAGTTATGACTTATGATGAGATAAGTTATGTTAAGATTATTTTTTATTGAGTGTTTAGTTTGTAGTATTCAAAATAATAAATTTTAAGAACGATTTATTTACTTACAAAAATAACTTCATGAATATAAAAGTAATATATAAAAAGGATTTAAAGGGATATTTTTGTCATTTTCCTATTTTATCTCGAGATAAGTTATCCCGAGATTACTATACCACTCAAGAGGATGGATAACTTATCTCGATACTAATTATTAATTTTGGAATAAGTTATCTCAAACTTACCAAACAAACAACAAATTAAATAATACTATAATTTAATCTTAAGACTATTTAATGTTATCCTTCATACAAAATGACCCTTTAAGAGAATAATAGGAATCGTTCAATATGTACAGCTGAAAGTTCAGTTATAATTTAGGCAGTATTCATATCTTTTTTTCCTTTTCAAAATTCTGACTCTGCCTCTACTTAAATCGGTAAGGTGCTTACACATTGTGTTGATTTTGTTTTATTTAGATGGGAATGTGCGATACAGAAGAGAGGATATTAACATGATAATTTTAAGTGCATGAATTTATGATAACCTCATGACTTTTCTAGGACGAAAGGGAAAGAAAAGGACGCACGCTAGAGGTAAGTTCTCATGTCACATCATTGTGCAACGACAATGATGGAGATTCAGAATTGTCTAAGCCAACATGAAATGGTTCATTAATTCACACTCGGATGAGTACTATACTTTCTCAATCAAGTAGGCGTTTGACCATGTAATTTCACGTTGATTCTATCTAATGATTTTATAAGAGATGAAATATCTTCTCCAAAATTACTGATTTAGAAATTTCATATCATGATTTGAGATTTTTTTTCATACAAAAATTGACCCACAAGTTTATATTTTGTTAAAACAACCCCATATTTATATCTACTAGCCATTTGTTTCATATGTAAATAAAATTAATAATCATATCATTACTTTTTAAAATTTATTATTCTCACCAACATAAAATTTATTATTACTTTAAATCAATTCCTACGTTATCATTTATATTCATCAAA
Organism: Solanum verrucosum; assembly: GCF_900185275.1. NCBI lineage: Eukaryota > Viridiplantae > Streptophyta > Magnoliopsida > Solanales > Solanaceae > Solanum > Solanum verrucosum. The sequence continues at coordinate 504,149 of NW_026020215.1, forward strand.
TTCATTATTTTTTTTTACCAAATTTATTACTACTTTAATGTTTGGTTAAAAAAAAAATTTCATCTATATTGAGTGAAAAAAATTAACCACAATGACTTTGTAATAACTTATTATGCGATTTTATAATTTTTTGTTTATTTGGTAAAATTGAATAAACAATTGAGACTATTTTAATAGTTTTACAACTTATGAGATTTTTCTGTTTATGAGAAAATATACAACACAAAAACTTCAAATCGCATGTCCAAACAAAACTTCAACCCCATCTCATGATTTCATATTATGATATCATATCATGATTTCATATTGCATAGCCAAACAGGCCAAATAATATGCATTATATTATTTTCTATTACTTTTTATATATATATATAAAATTCATTATATACAATTTTATTAGTATTCATATACAATAAATACTCACTTTATACAATATATACGTACATTATACATTTTTATCAATAAACTTTTCATATTCAATATATACTTTATATCATACATTTAAGACAAAACCTATTTATTAAAACATATAAATGATAATGTGCTAGTTCAATTGAAATATATAAAAGCATATACAGTTTATACACAACAATAATATATTTTTATACAATAATGATACAATTTTTATACACATCCTATACAACCATTAATTGTCCGATTATCTTTAAAAAAGAATTTTACCTATAGTTAACTATATTATTCATAATACCACATTTTAATAATTATACCATGTATATTAAAAAGTTAAATTAGATACAAAAATCCTTTAAATATGATATTAAATAATTATCTTGAAATTAAAATTCTTTAATTAAAGGTATTTAACAACTGTCCCCCAAACTCCTATGCCAACAATATATCCCCCACCCCCCACCCCCTCCCCATGTTCTGTATCACCTCTATCTTCTCTCTCTTCCTTCATCATCAATCTCCTATTCCAAGTTCACCTCACTATTTTCTTTCTTTCTTCCTTCTCCCTCATAGATCTTCTTCACTAAACCATCAGAAACTAAATTGATGGTTTTTCTTATCACATTTTTTTACTGTGAAGATTTTTTGTAAAAGAGAAGTTACCTAAAGGGTTCAACGGAAGAGAAAGGCAAGACGAGGTAAGGTATGTTGAGACGAGAATGATAAAGGTGAGAGAGCAATGCAACAAAAGCTCCGGAAAATGAAGGATAATTGTAGAGGATGAGATTTTGGATTTTGTCTTTCGATGCTTTAGCCAATCTTTTCAATGCTGGATTGTTAGAATGGAGAAAAAGAAGTTGAAAGACAAGATCCAGAGCCATATCAACGCTGGATTTTAGTTCTGAACTTAGTGAACTTACGATAGATTTGTAAAGATACAATGTTTTGCTAGACATATCTAAATATTTTTATGTATTTTCCCTTCATTTATGTATCTCTCTTTCTTCTATATATATATATATAAAAAAAAAAGATTAATATTGAATAATTAGATACATGCTTCAGATTATAACATGTTTCAAATACAAGGTATGCATCAGATATAAGTATATAGGAGATATACCTAATGAAATACATTTAATGAAATTAGGTGCATGAATCATATACATAGTGCGAGATACACATTGTTCTCTAAACATGAAAAAATTTAAAAAAAATCACAAAATTCAAAATAGTAAATCAAATTTCTGAAAAAAGTTGTTCACTTTGTTGTTGCTGGAAAATAAATGGGAGGAAATTAATATACACATATAACAGATACACCTAATGAAATTAGATGCATGAATCAGATCCATAGTGCGAGATACACATTGCTTTCTAAACATGAAAATTGAAGAAAAAAATTCACAAAATTCAAAAAAACAAAATCGAATTTCTGAAAAAAGTTGTTCAGTTTGTTGCTGCTGGAAAATAAATAGAAGACATTAGATGTTTTTTTAAAAGTTGTTAAAGTAATTATACTAAAAAATCGTGGGATACATGTATCTGACGGGTAATTATACTCAAAAGAATAAATACTCAAAAGTTGTTAGAGTAATTATCCTCAAAAAAAAATAATTATAATTTGGATTTTTTAGGAAACTCGTACTTCTTCCATCCACTTTTAATTGTCATGTTGCACTTTTCAAAAGTCAATTTGACTAATTTTCAAAGTTAAATTAGATTACATTAATTCGATATTTTAAACAAAAAATTTAGATATTCAAAAACTATATGAAAAGAATCATTAATTACAATTTTTTTGCATATCAATATGATAAAAAATACATCATAAAATATTAGTCAAAGTTCTTATAGTTTGACTCTAAAAAAGGGAACCATGACAATTAAAAGTGGACAGAGGGAGTATTAGTTAATAGGAGCAAACATAAAAATCATATTTGTATGTTATAGCTTAGTTTGCATAATTGTGCTCCATAGCAAATTTTATGTTTGCTATGGAGTTTTTGATTTGTAGAATTCGCTAGAAACATTCAATTTTATACAAATTATTCAGTTTTGTATAAATTCATTTATACATTGTAATTTATATAATAAGATCTGTATTTGTATAATTATAAGTGTATAGGACGAAAATATATGTATTTATATTTGTATATACACTTTTCTCTCGCTTTATACAAACACAAACGCATTTTATACATTTTATACCGAAATGTATAAAATGTTTAATTGTATACCGAACTAGATGGCAAAAAATGGGATGTTTGCTGCGAATTACAAATAAATTAAACTATGGCTATAACATTTAATTTGAATTAATTGTATTTTCGGTATACAATTATCCATTCGGTATGCAAATGTATAAAATGCGTTTGTGTTTGTATAAAGCGAGAGAAAAGTGTATATACAAATACAAGTACATATATTTTCGTCCTATACACTTAAAATTATACAAATACAAATCTTATTATACAAATTACAATGTATAAATGAATTTATACAAAACTGAACAATTTGTATAAAATTGGATGTATCTAGCGAATTATACAAATCAAAATCTCCATAGCAAACATAAAATTTGTTATGGAGCGCAATTATGCAAACTATAATTATAATATACAAATGTGATTTTTATGTTTGCTATATGTGAAAGTTAGTTAATATGGAAGGATCATTCAAATCCGTTTTGTTTGTAAATTTCCCATAAGTTACTACTTTAATTAAGGAAATAAGTTATAACATTTATTTCAAAAGTATTAAATCATGTATCTCGACCTTTTAAACCTGATGGATACATGTATCCTATAGCCGAAAATGATATAGAAAGTAATATATAGAACTATCAAAATTCCTAGTAATTATGATTTAACTAGTGAAATTTATATTGTTTGCCCTAAAAATAATAGATGAAATTGAACGGATTGAGTTATGACCCATTATTTAGCACATCTTGACCTAATGTATCTCAGTTCATGCATGTAAGCTTTGGGCAGAGTTCGGCAGTGACCAATTTATTTATTCAACTCAGACCTGTGCAAATTTAGTTGAAACCGTCCATTTGCCACCTCCAATTTGAATATTACAAAAGTGAGTTTCGATATGAATACCCATATTTTGCGTATATTTGTCCACATTTTTATGAATAAAAAATAGAAGAGATTTCACAACTAGCGGCACATTGTTACTAATTTACCATACATGACAATACTTTTGATAACTACAATACATTTAAACAGTTCTGAAATTCGCATTGTATCTCAAATACAACCTTCTGAAATTTACGTAAATTCACATTGTATCATTGATATAGCCTTTTAAAATTCGTATTGCATCATTCATACAGCAATTTCTCTATATTTGTTTGCTCAATTTTATTGTATATGTTTGTCTAGTTTAGTTGGATATACTATATCAATTTGCTCAACTTAATTGTACCAACATTTTTTCAATTTTGCTAAATACATTGATCTTAAGACAAGTCACTCTATATCAAATATAACACTCATCTGGAGGTATTAACAAACTATCAATGTTGTTGGATACACATTCTCAATTTTACTAGATACTCTGATACAACCCAATTAAGATAACGTATATGCATCATGTATGTATCACATATAAAAAAAGGACTTCTGATACAAGTATATTCCATTTACACACACTAATATTTTATGAGATATCATCATCAAAAATCACCCCATCACCATAAATTCAGATTCAATTTTGTGTATGAGCTATGGATCTATAGAAGAAGAGGACAAACCAAGAGAAAATCTTTTATCGGAAAAGTTGCAGCTGTGCTCTATTTCACTAGCTCATTAGGTCTTTCTTATGTTTTTTCGTGGCTTATTTTTCGTCCGCTTTGGTCCAGCTAAGTTTTGATAGCGATAGAGAGGATTTTAGATCCAAATTTTAGGAATCTATTATAAAATCCAAATGTCTACCTGGTCCATAATTGAGCAGAAAATAGATTCTATGAGCGGAAAATGAGACAGAATGGTGCATATCTATGTTATCAGTTCCTTGGTATTAATATACACTTCTTTTCGTCACAGTTTTAAGTATGTTTACATCACTCACTGGTGTTCCTTTGTATAACTAAATGTGTTTTTGTCTGTCTCTGATACCTTCCTGATTGCTGTTATGGACTGTGAAGTCCTTGTGGATGCGGAATAGTCACCATACGACGTGTCTTCAGAGAGCATGGAATCATCATTAGCTTTCCATTTTTGCAGGGCTTGAGGAAGGCTCATAGTGAAGTCAATATTGAAACTATCACCTCCAGCAGCAGCAGTGGGAGTCCATTGCTCTACCAAAGGAGCTAAGACATTCACCACGTGGCCCATATCTGGTCTCTGAGATGGTTCCCTAGCTGCGCAATGTCCTGCTAGCTCTGCTACTTTGCATATGCTCTGGTAAGTTTCCTCATCTGGATCTAGGAGGGTCGGGTCTAGCACTTCTACAATCTTCTCTTTGTTCACAACCGTCTTTTTAAACCAAGCCACTAAATGACTTCTGTCTTCTGGCAAGCTCTCATCAAGTGCTTTTCTGCCCGTGAGAATCTCCATCAATATCACTCCAAAGGCGAAGACATCAATCTTCGTAGTTACTCTTCCAGTGGCTAGTTCCAACAAAAGACAGAGATGTCATGAGAATATATAGTTATCATGTGTAAACATAACATATATAGTATAATCATATTCCTAATCAAATACTACTATGAAATTCTCATTTTACTAGGGATAGTTAAGCTAGTCATGCATTTTAACCATTAAATTTATCATCAAATTATAATGAGTTAGACATATAGTTCCTTTGTTTTTCCTGTGGTAAGTCAGAGGGTTAAATTGAACTAATTCATGCAATATAAAAGGAGTGATGTACATACAAGCATACTCTGGTGCAAGATACCCGAAAGTTCCTGCTAGCCTCGTCTCCACCGAGTACTTGCCATCAGGTGCATTTTTAACTAATCCAAAATCGGAGACCTTAGCTCTCATGTCATCCCCAAGAAGTACGTTAGAAGGCTTTAGATCTCTATGTATGAAGCTCTGTTGTGCCAAACCATGCAGATACTCTACCCCTCTAGCAACGTCTAGTGCTATTGTTAATCTTTGTTTCCAAGTGAGGGGTAGAAATCCTAGTTGATAATGATCGAACAAGTGCTGGCCTAATGTCCCTTGTGGCATGTACTCATATACTAAAAGCCTCTCATATCCATTGACACAAAACCCATGAAGTGCCACTAAGTGTCTGTGCCTAACCTTTGTGAGTACCTCAATTTCAGCTCTGAATTCGGTTAGACCCTTGTTACTTGCTATAGAAGCTTCCATCCTCTTCACAGCAATCTCTGTTCCATCATGGAGTCTACCTTTGTAAACAATCCCAAAACCACCACGTCCCAATATATTTTCTTCGCTGAAATTGTTTGTGGCCTCTCGCAGAAGTTCCACTGGGATAGTTACATGCCCACCATCATATACATATATTTCACTGTTTGAGGTATCACTTTGACTGGCCGTGCTTGGAATTGCACCATAACCCTTCATATTTTTAGAGGAACCATTCTTCAATTTTTGCTCCTTGCCTTTATTCAGTTTTGATTTTCCATTACGCTTGTATTTATATATCACCAGGCACAAAACTAGGATTAAGACAACAACAGCAAGAACAATAGCAACAATGATCCATGTAGAGAAGGAGGATTTATGCTCATCTTTGGCAGCAGAAGGTGAATTATTATCTGTCGACGAACTTGGACTTGGTCTTGCACCAGGTGGAGCATTTAGGGGCACATCTTTCCCCATAAATGGATTACCAGACGTTTTCAGTATGACATCGGAACGAAATTTTGGGATCTTGCCAGAAATATTGTTGTTGGAAACATCGACAAGCTGCAGCTCTAGTAAACTGGTGAGACTAACCGGAATAGGACCTGTGAGATTATTATCATTCATGACCAATGATTTGAGACCGGTGAGATTAGCAACAGCAGGAGATATTGTACCAACCCAATTCTGTTTTGCAAAATTGATAACAGTCACAGTTCCCTTCGCATCACATGTAATATAGTTCCAACCTTTACAAGGATTATTCCCTGCCCAAGACTCAGCTAGTATCATCGGACAACCCACAGCTCCAGCAACATCAAGCAATATAGTTACCTGTGGATCACATGGTCCTGGAAAAGGATTGCAAAAATGGTTTGTGTTTCCAAGGGTCACCTGGACATTTGGTTTGAAACCAGGAATTGGGCCTAAAAATATGTTATTTTGCAAAGACGCGTTAGTTAGCTTAGGAAGGGAAGTCAGAGAAGGAGGAATCACTCCAGTTAAGCTATTATCACGAAGCTGGATATCGACCAAATTAATACAAAGAGAAAGATCAGGAATTGGCCCTTCAAACTTGTTAACATGGATCCAAGCCTGAGTTAACTGTTCCATAGAACCAAGAACATCAATCCTGCCTGTAAGCCCAAGCTTTTGATTATTAAGTACCAAGTTTTGAATCCCAGACTTAGCAAAAGAATACGGCAAGAACCCCGTAAGATTATTATACGAAAGCCTAAGACTCTCCAAACTAGGAAATGACCCAAAAACATCCGGAATTTGACCCATAATATTTGCGTTAGACGCTGAAAAATCAGCCAAGGACGTTGAGTCCGTCAAACTATCAGGAATTGTCCATGGAGGAAGACCAGGATTGTCATCAATGCTAAACTTCTGCAAATTTGTTAGTCCGGAAAGGAAATTAGTTGGAACAGACGTAAAATTATTGGAATCAAGATGAACATCTTGAAGAGAAGGAAGGTTTGATAAAGAAGGTAACGAACCGGAAATGCGATTCTTTTGGATATTAAAGGTTTGAAGATTAGAAAGTTGATTAAGATCTGGTGGTAGTTGACCTCCTAGAGATTTTGATATGAGACTAATTGAAGAAACTCTGCCTGAAGAGTCACATGAGACGCCTGACCATTTACATACATTGGTACCTGACCAGCCAGGTGGTGTTGGTATAAGAGACCTAGCAAATTTAGCCATAACAGATGCATCATCGGCAGAACCATCACGGACGACGACGGATAACTCATCCGGTGAGGCAACGGCTATGAGGAGGAAGAAGAGGAGGCAGCAGGGGATTTTTTCATAGAATTTGTACCTTTTTTTACCCATTGTAGCATACCTTTCTCTTTTTCTCTCACCTCATTGTTCGGGCGATTAGGGTTTGTGAGAGAGGAGAAAGAGGACAAGGGTTTGGATTTCTGTTCAATGCTTGAATTAAGGAAGGAAAGCAGAGAATGTATGGCATGGCGAGAGAGCGTTTATGCCAACTTTCCATAGTAGGAGTAGTTTTTTTGCCTTTTGCTTAAAATTAAAAAAACGACACCGTACTCTTCATTATTTTCCCACCAAAAAGTTGATGACGTGGACGCATTGTACAGTCATTAGCATGGCTGATGATGTGGCAAATAAGGATTGGTCCTCTTGTTCTTTTATTACGTCGGAGATCTGTAGTGGGTTATTGTGGATCTACCCTTATATTTACCAGAAGGAAAGAAGGGAAGAGGAGGAGATTTTGCAGTGTGTAGAAACAGAATCGACGATGGAATTCGGCCGCGCATTCAATGCCACTTCAATTTTCATTGTTTTTCTTCTTGTTACTCTAGGTAATCTATTTGAATATTATTGATTTTTGTATGAGATCTGTAAATGCGCTAAGGTTTCTCTTGAACTGAAAATGAAATACTAAGTCAAACGTTCTAAGTTTCGATTTCTATTTTCCAGTTTCCGCTAAGAAGTCCGGCGATGTTACGGAGTTGCAGATCGGTGTGAAGGTAAAACTTTTGGCCTTTTTCTATTCTTCGATTCATGATTGTAGAACTGATTGAAGAATGAACTGCGTTGTAGTTTCGTTTTTGTTTGAACTTCTATAATTAAAGAGAGCTCTCCATTTTTGTTTCATATGACTTCCTGACGTGACAATTTAATTGTGGAGTATTGTATTTTGCAAATTGCTAATATTTCTAATTCCTATAGAATGAACCTCGCGATCTCTTGCTTTTGACCTAGTTTTAGGTTGTAGGCATTTAAATTTTTTTAAAAATATGAAGAAGAGCATAGTTTTAGATTGCAAATGTCATTTCACTCAACATTAGTCTTTAGACTAGTGATTCGATGAAAATTGAATCATAAGTACTTCATACTGTTACCTCTAGCAGAATTGTATAGAGTGAATCTGCGCACACGGAGAGGGGGAAGTTGTGGTTCTTTAATTGGTTCGAGTGAAACCCCTCACTAGGTGTGAGTACACATCAACTGTATTCTCAGTGAGCTGTGTAGATAGAAAGCATGAATGGAGAATGAAAAGCTAGTCTCTTATGGTGGTTAGCTTTGATGACGAGGTGTATTACAGAGAACAATTGGTTGATAGGAGAGAATAGCTAATCTGTTACGCATCTCTTACATTTCATACTTGTCCCTCATTTAAATAAATACATTTTGTCATGCTATCACTCACGGAGTATTTGTCTACTGAATGTATTGGTGATCCATATGTAGTAAAATAACTTTTTTGTTGTGTCCATGAAATTGAACTTCTCCTTGAATGAAGTCGGGAAGATATTTATCAAATCCAGTGTCGCAGCTATCTGGAGAAAAGCATAATTTATTGATACTCTCATGAAATCTTAGTATCTTTTGGTTCTCAAATGTTTACATTGCTTTTGTAGAGTCATCAATATTTTAGGTTTCGTGATGATGATAGTAACGCTTGTATGTCTCTTTCATTTGGTGATTCAGTAGTCTAAATACTAACCTATTGTTTTCTTTGTCCATCTGTTGCAGTTTAAGCCAGCATCTTGCGAACTTAAGGCTCACAAGGGCGATAGAGTCTCAGTACACTACAGTGTGAGTAGAAGTGCTTCTTTACTTTAACTATTTAAAAGCTCCGAACTGTGGATGGAGGGAAAGTTACCCATAGGACTGAAGTGTTTCTAAATACCTACTGATAGATTAATAAATTATTGTGTTCACTCCTTTTAGGCAATCCTTACTTACCTTTATCCAAAACAAAAAAGAGCAATCCTTACTTTGATAACTGGAGTTCTTTTGTCAATTATGTTGGAGAATTATATTCATGCATATTGGTTTGAATTTAAGAATGGGCTAGGAAGGAGAAAAATTTCACTTGATTATTCAGATTTTCCCCCCTTCTCATCTGCTTTTATTCATATTCCTTGGCAAGCTTAGGGAAGGACGAATCATTTACACTAGAGATAATGTCTTTTTCAGTCATGATATTGTAACATGTCCAATCAAAGAGGAGCTTCTACTAGACATTTCCTATTCCTTAAACTGTTGTACCCTACATCATCCACCTCCCACAGTTAAGAAAATGTCATGTGACAAAGATACTCCTCTGCTTCTAAATATAGTGTCACATAGACTGGAATAGAGGGAGTATGAAGGAAATGCCATGTGTCAAAGAATCAGGGTGTGAGCATTAGCATTGGATATTTGATGAAACAAACATGAAAGGGTTGCAGCGAGGTTCCTTGTATTTTTTAAGGAAGAGTCTGATTGATTTAGTTTTTTCAAACTAGAGGTAACGTCGAAGTGATTCACTCTATATCCTAATGCGCCTGCAGGGAAAACTTACAGATGGAACTGTATTTGATTCCAGCTACGAGAGGAATGACCCCATTGAATTTGAACTTGGAAGCGGTCAAGTGATTAAAGGTTTGTTTGTGATTCTTTTAACCAATGTTCATTCTACATCATTTATTCATTTCTAATCCTTTGGAACTATCAAACATGTTATCATTGCATTGGTGCATTTTTTGCCTTTTCTTTTTCTTCTTTAATGGTTTCCCTCTATGGTAGCTAGCTGCAGTTGTGAGAAGCATATTAGGAGCTAGAATCTCAGCGAAAAGCCATTTAATTTTTGACAATGATAAGCATGAATATTTGCATGCATAATGGGTGTAGCGCTTACAAAACAAAAGATGGCTTATTGCTTTTGTCTTTTGCTTTTCAAGATGATTTGGCTTTTTAATACTTTGTGGGAGCTTGCGATTTGAAATTTACCCAAAACACCTTGGACAGTAAACCTTTTTCCGTTGATTTGTGTAATAATCTTTTTTATAATACACCAAACACGTTCCAAAGGGATTATTTCATCACAACAAAGTAAATAGTTGGAAAAAAGGAGCTTGTCTGTTACTTAGCAAGAGAAAAGAAAAAAAGCAAAAGAGCCAGCATTGTAAATAGAAGCTGACAAAATGAAATCACAACACCATAAAAAGTGTGTGCCTTTTCAATGATATGAGGGATATGAGTTCTTTGGCTCCTCATGAAGTATGAGAACCTCTTTTTTTTGTTTCCTGTTCTTCAAGGTAACACATCTACTCATGAAGTAAAGCAAGCCTATAGTATAAGTTCCTATAAGCTAGATCTATGCTTCCCTATTCTGAAATCCCTTTTATGTAATTCATTTAATATGATAACAGTCTACGGTGATATTTAAGGACATGGACACAGAGATTTTGACAGAGATACAAGCTATATGATACTGAATGTCGCTTTGCAGGTTGGGATCAAGGACTTCTTGGAATGTGTGTGGGAGAGAAGCGAAAGTTGAAAATCCCTGCTAAACTTGGTTATGGTGAGAGTGGATCTCCACCAAAGATCCCAGGTAACATCAGCTCTTCTCTAGTAGCTTAGAAATTCTGCTTAAAGCATTAGCTAAAAGCTATAGATCACAAGTGTAAAGTGTTGGACATTATCCTTTGTACCCTAGTTAACTATTTTTGTGGTGTCTATTTCTGATTCTGAACAAATAGTTTTAATAGCGTAGCTTCATTAGCCATAAATGTACTCTCAATCTGGTTGCATTGCTTCTCACAAAATCTCTTTAGGTTTTCAGAAAATTGTTTGTTTGGTGAATTTTTCTCTTTTTTGTGAATCTGGAAAATGGGAAATTTGTCAACTCAGAAATCTTTTTTTTTATTAATTTTTTTTTTTTTTTTGCAAAAACTTGGAAATAAACAAAACTTCAAAAAAATGTTCAAGAATTTTTTCAAATATTGTGAAGTTCTGTCTTCGCCAGAATGAATTCTTCTTTGTTGGCGTTGCTTTTGATTTCTATGTAAAAGGAAGTCAGTTTGTGTCTGTCTGGATTAGTAACTGGCTTGATCTCCATGATTGACATGTATATTTTATTGAGCGGGTAGGGGGTGGTGGGGGTGGGGGAGGGGCATTATGTCGTATTCTTCATCATGTGGGTTTAGTGCCTACTTAAATTCAGATGACGGCTACATCATCTATCCTTTGTTAACTAGAGAAACGCTATACTGGGATCATAAGCACATATTTGTCTATTAAGAAATTCATTAATAATTTCGACAATGTAGTTTCATTTTACTTATTGCTTGCATTTTTATATCTGTTCAAACTTATAGGTGGTGCAACACTTGTGTTCGACACTGAGCTGGTTGCTGTGAATGGAAAGAAAACAACAACTGATAGTGAACTGTGATTTCACGATGTCGCTATGCACTGTTTCACGTTAGCTCAAGTATGGAGGAGGAAACTTCTAAGGATCTGTTAATGTTAGGCTATCTATTAGTTCTATTTGCTTCTTTGATAAGTTAGATACTGAATTATTTGGTCTCTGGCAAAATTACACTTTTTGTCACTAGTTATTTCTTCCGCTTAAGTCAAGTGGATGGACGTTGAACTCCAAGGATGGGTTTCCATCTTACTTCTTACATTATGGTACACTTGGTAGTTTTATTTCTTTCTATTTTGCCTAAAAAAAAAAAGGGTATCTGGTAGCGGTAGTGGATGATGTTTATTCAGGAAGGATACTGAGAATCTTTCACCTTTTTTTTTGGATTTTTTTCACTTATACAGTTGTATATAGAATTTGAAAATCACCTAAAATCTTATTTTCATTTCACTATACTTTTCTAAATTTTAGTTCAAGTTATTTTGTTATGTTTTTTTTTTAAAAAAAGAAGTATATTCGAACAATTAAATATTATTTGCAAGGATTATAATCAAACACTTCATTTTAAACTCCAATTTCAAAAATTTCAAATAAAGTGAAAATGATCATGTCTCAAAAAGTATAACTTTAGCTTTTGAATACTACAATGAATTCTGAAATACTATAAAACTAATGCTTATTTATTTTTATTTTAAAAATAAATTAATGTTGTTGAGTATAGTTTAGTTATGACATGGTATAAGTAAGAAAAAGTTGCATGATATAATAAAAATGTAGTATATATTTATTGTAAATAACTATACTTAAAAATTAGGAAAAATAATCAAAAATACCTCTGAACTAATGGATCAATATACTCTTCGTTTGATTTTGGGGTAATAAATAACCTTATTGCTAATGTATTGATTCAATTTTACCCCTCAACCTTAAAAATCAAATAAAACAATGTTTTTTACTGACTTGGAAATTCAAATTGACAAAAAAGCCTAGAAATTGATTTTTTTTCCTTTGATCCATCTTCCATGACTAGTGATGGATGTGAGGCAGTGGCGGAGCTACCGTGTTCCGAGAGTGTCCAATTGGACATTCTTCGCCAGAAAATTATACCATATACATAAGTAAAATATTATATGTAACGGTTAAATTTAATACGTTGGACACTTTGAACACATCAAGATGTTGCGGCCCAGAGTGGTGTGAGGCTATCTTGCTCACATTGTAGGTGTGGGTTCGAATCTCCACACAAAGCTGCTAAAAACGAACAAAAGAACACCTCGTTTGATTCTACTTCCATTATTCATGTCTCCTTATTATTGTCATCACCATAGATTAGTGAAAGCTTGAAAGGTAATCATGATTTCATTTTAAGCTTAATCCCCCACCCTTTTTTTTTTGCTTTGTTCATGTAAGATATATAGAGCAAAATCTGATAAGTTGTGTACCTTAATTTGCAGCGGAAGTCGTTGATTTTGCTACTTTGACAGGATTGCACTCAAGTTCCTCTTTGAATCACTAGGAAACCAATTTTGATTCACAAACTAAATGTCCTTTTTGTTGGATGTCTTTGATCTAAGAGTGATATTGTTTATTGTTCTTGTTTCTGTCTTCTCTTTTACATTTCCCACGTTCACCAAAGTAACTCCCACTAGGAATCTTTTAAGGGGAGGTTGAACAGTTACTCTGTAACTATTCTCCCTTATCCTTTTAAAAGGATTATCCAATTAATTAAATTGGATAGGGCAAAACAGATTGGGTCGGATCGGTCCATATGGGCGACCCATGACCCAAAACTTGCATCTCCCACTTCGCACATGGTGGACATGACCCAAGACAACACAACATCAATCAAACACACAATTTATATGACAAATAGTTCGTGCTAACTGTCGCGCACCCCATTTCGAACTAGTCGAAACAGTTCACAACATAATATGGTTGACACTCTGATTTTGAAAGAAAATTATTTTTGTTTTAGAGTCGCCACCTAAATTTTAAGGAAAATATTAGGAAAACCATTTTTTCAATGTATAAATGTAAACTCTATTTTGATTTGCGAAATCAGTGAGATTCTGAGTAAGGGTTTTGGTTACTTGAGGGGAAGGTATTAAGCATCCCTCAGAGCCTATCCGAAGATAGTCCTTAAACTCAATTTAGGAAAATATAATTAGGAAAACTTGTTTATTTATTTGCTTTAAAATCAATGGTAAGTAAATTTTATTAGTTTAAGAAAAGAGTAAATACAAGGTACGACATATGTATGTCTATTAAATAAAATTAATAGTAGTATGTTTATCATACGGTAAAAAATAAATGAATGAATGTACTAAAAATGTATGACAATTTTATATGTTTAAAATATAGATGTGTCTTATATAAATGTATCCAAAATAAATGTTGAATTCAAAGGGTATAAAAATTTGTTGTTTAATTTATATATAGAACTAAGACGTGAAATAAAATACAATAAAATAAAATGATATAGTACTCGAGTTGCAAACATGTAGTAAAATAATGTGTATGTTAAAGTGTATGAATTTATAAATTATATATAAAAAAAAATAAGTAACATTTGTAAAAGTGATAGTAGGTATGAGAAAGAAAATAATATGAAGTGTAACAAAATAATAAGTTACATATAGAGACAACAAAAAAGAGGTTCTACATTAAAAATGTCATTCTAAACGTGACCTTGATGCTTATCGTGACCAACGACACTATCCTACGACATGAGTGTCTACGATCGTCGATAATATAGTAACCCAACGAAGGGTTGGGGTCGTGTCCCAAGGGAGCGATTTTGAGAATTGATAGAAAATAGAGTTTGCATTCTAACTAGTCGTAGCTAAAGATATTAACGAACAAAAACATAGTAAATAAAAGGGGGTGACACGAAAGTGTCAAATATCAAATGAGGGTTTTGTAACAAGCGATAAAACAACAAAATAAACACGAAAATCAAGTATGGGGAAAGGTTCTTGGGATGTGACCGCAAGACAAGTTGAGATAAATTGTTGGGTACATGCTTTCAATAGGAAATTTGTAAGACAATAGTGACTAGGCTAAGCTTTAAATGAAAATAAGTTCCCTCTCGGGCAACTTACCCCATTTCAAATGCGTTCCTTACGGACACCCATTTGCCGCATGAAGACCAGTCTACGCCTTACACCACTCTCTCTCTCGAGCTGAGTCTTAGGATATGGGACTAGGGCTCACCCTCTTGGGCAGAACCTCATGTCGACCCACACCTTAGGCCATCAGTCTAGTGGTTTTGATTTCGCGACCTCCCTCTCGGGCAAGCCGAACACACATAGGTGGCTTTGTATTTGCAAACCACAACCACTAGGTGAAATCACCATTAAAATACATCTAACCTATCAACAAACAAGACCCAACAAGAATATCAACCCATATTTGCTAAATCACACCCCAAGAATGGGGGGTTTTATCCACACATCAAGAAATAAGAAATTATACCTAACATGATAATGAAATCAACTGGGTATAAGAAATTAAACCTTAAATTAAGCAAAGGAAAATGAATAGAGAAGACCCACTTCCAACTTGGGGAAGAATAACTCCTTTCTTCAAGTCTCCACAAAACCCTCTCCAAACTTGAGAGAAAAATATCAGCTAAAGTCTGTTCTAAAGTGAAAATAATAATAATAATTGTTCCACTCCCCAAAAATTCTTTTAATACTACAATTCTAACTACTCCCTCCGTCCCATTTTATGTGGCAACATTTCCTTTTTGGTCAGTCCCAAAAAGAATGTCACTTTCCTTATATGGTAAGTATTTAAAGGTGCAATTCCTCTTTTACCCTTGTTGGTCCCACTTAATCTTAAAATAATACTCCAATACATTTATGAGGAGAGAGAAAAGTGAGTGTACTTTTTAAAGGACAATTTGGTAAACATTTCAAAGTCTTCATTTATTTCTTAAACTCCGTGTCTGGTCAAATGTTGCCACATAAAATGGGACGGAGGGAGTAGTATTTATAGTTTTCACAGATTGTGCTACGGAGGATTGTTCGGCGACATTAGTCGAGATCGCCGATGAACTCGGTGATCTACCTTTTGGTCATCTCATCGTCTTCAGTGTCTTGCCTTTAGCATCCTCACATTCTGGATCATTAGGCGGTACAGTACTGCTTCGTGGAACTGATCGGCGACTCGCCGACTACTCCTTTCCTTGCCTTTTGATCCACTTCCTTCAAGGCATCACGTACTGGAATGAAGGGCGGTTCATGTCTTTTTGCGACTCGCCCAGTTAAACTCGACGATCCGCAGGATTCCATTTCTTGTTATTTTCAGCCCTATTTGCTCCGTTTTGCACCTAAGTGTCCATGCTTCCACTAAAACTTCAAATACCTGAAACTTCAACATTTTAATCAAGTATTGAGATAAAACAAGCATTCAAGGACACTATTTCCATTAAAATAAAGCCCTAAATGAGTTCAATTTTTGGACTCATCAATGCTTGACATTGCACTAACTTGCCCTAGTTTGCTACTTAGAGGGAGTTCCTCGTTGTAATGCGTTGTCCTGCAAAACATGTAGAAAGGTGAAAAGTACCTGTTGTGGTTCAAAAATTATAAATTGAAATTGGAATGTAAAGAGTAGAGTGTAAATGTCCAAATGATTTTTGTGTTGTGAATGTGATATAGGTAAAGTAACTTGTAATGTAAAAACCCTCGACTGGCGGGGCTATTGTAATGTAAAGCCTATATCCGACTGTGTAAAGCTTGTAATGTAGACCTCTGCTTAGCGGGGCTGCTATAAAGTAAAAGGTTGTATCCGGCTTTGTAAAGCTTGTAATGTAACATATTATTGTTAGTGTATGAAAACATCGTTGTGCTTGCATGCCCCCGGTCGATGGAGCTTCGGTGACATCACTACGATGTGGTCTCTAATTAGCGGAATGTTACTTCTTTTGCTTATATAGAGTCTCCAATTGGCGGAATTCGATCGATGTTTGCTATGTACAGCCTCCGGTTGACGGATTTTGACGATGTTTGCTATGTACAACCTTCGATCGGTGGAGTTATCTTAACATGAAGCTAACTATCCTATATTTCTACGAGTATCCTCTTTTCTTCAGTATTTGATTTGGATCTCGAGCGTACCTGCAAAGATTTAAATAAAATATCTTAGACATAATATGTAGGTTGAAGTTCTTCTAAGAAATAAACTAAGGAAACAATAGTTTGGCTCATGATTGTGAGAAGTCGAGTGGCGCTTCTAGTCATGCCCCGAGACTTGATGTTATTTTTCTCGATTCCTATATTCCTGTACTCAAAGAAAATTTTAGTTTGGGAGGGGGTGTTGATTTGTATCGACTCACGTATTGAAGCCTCGTCACTGGAATCCTTCGACACTTTCTTAGCCCTGCACATAGTGTCTTAGCCTAGAGACTTGGTAGGTGGAAGAGTAGAAAAAAAAATCTTTTGAAAAGAATTAGCTTGTTTGTTTGGAAAATAAGTATACTACGTATATATTAGGTGTATATATATATATATATATATTAATCATCCATCGTTTTTAGATCATGACATGTTTCGAAGTCTATCGAGATTTTCATTTTGTTGACTATATGCAACATAGTCTTCTTGTAGCCTTTACCCTCATGATGAAACTTCCCTAGCTCTTTTGCAAACCTTATGACGATTTATATTCTTCATATTCTGAGGTTACGCTAACTATGAGGAACTGTTTCCTAGGGGTGAAAAACAAAAATGGAAATTATGTTCTGCATTGATCGAGCCTGACTCAGCTGCCTACGTATCCCCAAAGTAGGAATCAGATCGTAACGTAGTTCGAATACAAGTGAGAGAAATAGAAGTATGTAATGCAATGACCGAGCTTGACTCAAGCTGGCTACGTATCCAAATAGAATCAAGTCGTAACGTAGTTCGATTACAAGTGAGAGAAATAGAAGTATGTAATGCAATGACCGAGCTTGACTCAAGTTGCCTACGTATCCAAATGGAATCAGGTCGTAGCATAGTTCAATTACAATAGAAAACTGAAAAATATGAAGGAAAAGTAAGAAACATGTAATGCAATGACCGAACCTGACTCAGGCTGCCTACGTATCCAAGCGGAATCAGGTCAGGACGTAGTTCAAATCAACAGGGGAAAGTGAAAATATGAAATGCAAGGGACTTAATCCGACAAGGATTGTCTACATATCCCATTAAGGAAATTCAGGTCGAGCGTAGTTCTAAATACAACATGAAATGATGGGATATGTAGACAATCCTTAAGGGAGACCGGATCCGATGTGGGTTGCCTACGTACCCCGTTGTGGGAAGTCAGGCCTAAACGTAGTTCTGTTGCATCAAAAATGCAAAAGTACAAGAAATAAGCACTAATCTTGAGGTCTTCAGATGTAGTATTTCTTGATGGCGTCTAAATTGATTGGCTTTGTGCTCACTCTGCCATCCATTTCTGCTAAGATTACCGCTTCTCCAGAGAGTACTTTATGAACCATGTAGGGTCCTTGCCAATTTGGTGCAAATTTCCCTTCGGCTTCTCCTTGGTGAGTAAAGATCTTCTTCGATACTAATTGCCCCGGTGTGAACTGGCGAGGTTTGACTTTCTTGTTGAATGCTTTGGTCATTCTGTTCTGATAGAGTTGTGCATGACAAACCGCGTCCATCCTCTTTTCATCGATGAGCATCAATTGTTCATGCCTGCTACGTATCCATTCTGCATCGTCCAGACTAACCTCTTGGATAATCCTTAAAGATGGTATTTCTACCTCGGCAGGTATTACTGCCTCCGAACCATAAACCAACATATAAGGAGTTGCCCAGTTGACGTTATGATTGTGGTGCGATAACCGAGCAAAACATATGGTATCTTCTTATGCCATTGCCTATGACTGTCCACTATTTTCCTTAAAATCTTCTTGATATTCTTATTTGCTGCCTCAACTTCCCCATTCATCTGTGGATTGTAAACCGTGGAATTTCGATGAGCAATCTTGAACCTTTCACAAGTTTCCTTCATAAGATCGTTGTTGTGGTTGGCCGCATTATCTGTTATGATTGATTCTGGAATTCCAAACCGACAAACTATGTTATTGCGAATAAAGTCTGCCACTACCTTCTTAGTCACTGCCTTGTATGTCGAAGCTTCGACCCATTTTATGAAATAATCGATAGCCACCAGGATGAAACGATGTCCATTTGACGCGGGAGGCTCTATGGTCCAATAACATCCATGCCCCAAGCGGCAAATGCACTTGACACTGATGACACTTTTACACATACCAGAGGCTATCTCTCTCCATGGTTATCCAAAAATATTCGGCTCTTAGAATTTTCTTTGCCAAAGTGAACCCATTCATGTGAGGTCCACATGTTCCTGCATGTATTTCTTCCAAAAGCCTTGTCGCTTCTGCGGTGTCGACACACCTCAGCAATCCCAAATCCAAAGTTCTCCTATATAGGATTTCTCCGTTAAGGAATAAATGATTGGCCATCCTCCTCAAAGTCCATTTCTGCTTGTTTGTGGCATTTTCAGGATATTCTTGTGCTTCTATCAATCTTCTGATGTCATAATACCATGGTTTTCTATCCATTTCCTTATCTACATGAAAACAGTATGCATGTTGATCATGCATCTCTATATCAATAGGGTCAATGTAATTCTTGTATGGGTGTTGAATCATCGAGGACAATGTTGTCAAAGCATCGATAAACTCATTTTGAGCTCGAGGGACATGCTTGAACTCAATCCTTGTGAATCTCCTACTAAACTCTTTTATGTAATGCAAATAAGGCAGGATCTTGACATTCTTAGTGGTCCATTCTCCTTACACCTAATGAACCAACAAGTCGGAATCTCCTATCACCAAGAGTTCTTTGACGTTCATGTCTATGGCCATCCTAAGTACGAGAATACAAGCTTCATATTCCGCCATGTTGTTAGTACAATAAAACCTAATCTTGGCTGAGATTGGGTAATAATGACCTGTTTCCGAAATTAAGATTGCTCTTATTCCAACTCCTAGAGAATTTGATGCCCCCATCAAAGAACATTCTCCATTCATCATACGATTTTGATATATCTTCTCCTACAAACAACACATCTTCATCAGGGAAGTAGGTCGTGAGTGGCTTGTAATCCTGGTCCACCGAGTTTTCTGCGCGGTCATCAACTAGGTTTTATCCTTTGATGGCCTTCTGTGTCACATACACAATATCAAACTCGCTCAACAAAATTTGTCACTTCGCCAGTTTACCCGTAAGCATGGGCTTCTGAAAGATGTACTTTAGTGGATCCATTCTTGAGATCAAGTACGTGGTGTATGCAGACCGGTAATGCCTAAATTTTTGCGCAATCCAAGTTAAAGCACAACATGTTCGTTCCAACAAGGAGTATCTTGCCTCGTATGGTGTGAACTTCTTTCTCAAATAGTAAATAACTTGCTCTCTTCTACCTGTCTCATCATTCTGCCCCAATATATATCCAAATGCATTATCCATGACAGATAGATACAATAACAAATGCTTTCCAGGCTCTGGTGCGACCAATACTGGTGGGTTGGACAAGTATTCTTTGATTCTATCGAAAGTCCTTTGGCATTCCTCTGTCCATTTTGTGGCAGCATCCTTCTTCAGTAACTTGACTATGGGTTCACAAATCATTGTGGATTGAACTATGAACCGATTGATGTAATTCAGTCTTCCCAAAAAACTCATCACGTCCTTCCTGGTCTTGGGTAGAGGTAGCTCCTGGATTGCTTTTATCTTTGATGGATCCAACTCTATGCCTTTCCTGCTAACGATGAATCCCAATAGTTTTCCCGCGGGTACTCCAAATGCACACTTTGCTGGATTCAACTTCAGATTATACTTACGCAACCTCTTAAAGAACTTTCGTAAGTCATCCAGGTGATCTGAACTTCTTTTGGATTTGATAACGACATCATCCACGTACACTTTAATTTCCTTATGGATCATATCGTGAAAAAGGGTAGTCATGGCCCTCATGTAGGTTGCATTACTCTCTAGCAATACAGTCCCAATGGAGTGATAAACGATGTCTTCTCTGCATTATCTTCATCCATCAGGATTTGGTGATATCCTGCAAAGCAATCGAGAAATGATTGCAACTCATGTTTTGCATAATTATTAATGAGTAAATGAATATTTGGAAGAGGGAAATCATCCTTAGGACTGGTCCTGTTGAGATCTCGATACATATTCTGATATTTCCATCCTTTTTCGGCACAGGCACAATATTGGCTAACCATGTAGGGTAATTTGTAACCCTCACAATGTTCGCCTCAATTTGCTTAGTTACCTCATCCTTGATCCTTAAACTCAAATCTAGCTTGAATTTTCTTGTCTTTTGCTTAACGAGTAGACAAGTGGGATCAGTCGATAATTTGTGCGAGACAATATCAGTGCTTAATCCTGGCATGTCATCATAAGACCAAGCAAACTGCTTAAGCAACTCTATTAACTCTTGCTTTCTTTCAGCCTCCAAATGTATGTTGACTCGTGTTTCCTTCACGATTTCCTCATCTCCTAAGTTGATAACCTCTGCTTCATCCATATTGGTTTTTTTTTTACTTTCAACTTGCTCGATCTCATGTGGTAGATTTTTTGGCATCATGCTTTCTTCTTACTCTTCGTGATCTTGTTCATCGCTTTCACCTTGCTTGGTGGATTTGTTACATGTCATAACCGTTGAACGAGGATTTTTAATAATATGAGTACTGAAAAATGCAAAAGGTAAGTAAAAATAAATAGATATTTAAAATAACGAGAATTTTTTTTAAAGAAAATAAAAACTTTTTGTTTCAAAGCATTCTAGCTTTTAGAAGAGGCAAGCAACAAAAGATTAGGCATGATTAAAGCCTCAATTTGATCATGCGAATTTTTAAAATTAAGACTACTTTTCCACACTACCAGGACTCTGGTTGAAATAGGGACGGGCTGGTGGTCCAATTCTGCAAGATTTCTCCAAGTTCGACATCATGAATGGTTAACTTGTTGCGATTTTCGCTGTACTTGACAACTTTGTATTGCCTGTCTCTGCTTCCTCACCGACCCTTATAGATTGCATAATTTCTAAAGTGTGAAAGGTGGCTCCGTCTAACTCGTCAACGACTGGGATAGAATAAACAGAAAGGATGAGGTGACTGAGCTCTCCGTGGATGGTAACTTCTGAGCGACCCCACTCAAACTTTACACATTGGTGAAGAGTTGAAGGAACCGCTCTTGCCATTTCCCAGCAACGTGAGATAGATCTCTCCAATGACAATTCTTTTCGCTCCATCAAAAGCTCTAACTTTCACACGACTTTCCCTTATCTCTTCCATATTAACACCTAAATCCCTCAAAGTGGTAAAAGGACAGATGTTGCATACAGAACCACCATCAATTAGAACTCGAGTCACAACCTTATCATAACACTTGACTGTGATATGAAGTGTTTTGTTGTGCCCAGCCCCTTCTGTAGGCAGCTCATTATAATGTAAATAAATCTTGTTAGCTTTCACTATTCTTCCAATCATTGAAGCTAAGGCTTTGGTATCTTTTAGAATATTCACTCCGTCTAACACTTCCATTAAAGCATTCCTATGAGCATCAAAACTCATAAGTAGAGACAAAATACATATATTGGCAGTTGTCTTCTTCAGTTGCTCTTCGACTGAACAGTCTTTAGGCTGCATCTTTTTCTAAAATTCTGCGGCTTCAACATCGGTAACATTCTTCCTTAGATTCTGTTCTTTCCCAAGAACTCTTTGATTTAGGTCCTCTGGGGCATAAAACCTCCCTAACCTAGTCATCTTTTGAGCCACGGCAGTGTCAATCATCTTTCCCTTGGCGCTTGCTCGATAGTCCCATGAGACTGCTTTGGTGTTATATTCAGGCTTTTTAGCGATCAGAGTGGTCACTACAACTCTTGGGAGATATGTTTGGACAGTCAGAGGTTCCCTTAGTTGAACAGTGATAACAGGTTGTGCCGAAGATGTCATGGCATCTGGTTCATCTATGTCTGGACAGTCAGAGCCCCCATATTCTTCATCTAGAGTAACCATGTTGACTTCTCGATTCTCGTGGTTTGGCAAGGGTTTTTTGTTCAAATTGGGAGGTGCTGGAGTGCATTGATTACTCCTCTTCTAATCAAAGACTCGATCTGGTTCTTTAACCTATAACAATCTTCTGTGTCGTGTCCTTGGATTCTCGAGTGGTAAGAGCATCGCTTGTTTCCATCAAAATTACGAGGGATTGGATCAGAAAGTTTTCCTTCAATTGGTTGCAGCACTCCCACTGTCCTCAACCACTCAAACAATTGGGCGTAGGGTTCAACAATCGGTGTGTAAGTGCGAGCATTTCTAGCTTCAAGATTTGGACGTGGTCTCGGTGCATATGCTGGTCTATTTTGGTGGATTGGTGCTTGGACAGGGACATATGGTCTTGGAGGATTTTGGTATGCTGGTGTTCGGGGTGGACTATTGTGTGGTTGGGTATTATACACTGGGTACGGGACGTATGAAGCATGCACAACAATTTGGGGATTATTGGGGTACCGGTGGGACGATCCTCCTTGTTGGAAAGTGACAACTGAAACATTCTCCCTTTTATTTTTTATGCCGCCAATGGAACCCAATTGTATAGCCCTACTTGCGGCTTGCAATGCGACTATAGACTGAATCTTCCCAAATTTAACACCCTCCTCTATAAAGTCTCCCATCTTGACCAATTCTGCAAACTTCTGGCCCATCATTGACATTATCTTGTCGAAGTAGACACTTTCTTGAGCTCGAATAAAGTGCTTCGAGAGCTCACTCTCGTCTAGTGGTGGTTGCACCCTTGCGGCCTCAGTTCTCCAACGTCATGCATATTCCTGGAAATTCTCAGATGGCTTCTTTTGTATATTGGCCAATGAGAATCTGTCACCAGTAATTTCAGTATTGAATCTGAAATGAGTCATGAAGTCCTCATCCATTTCCTGCTAGTCACACCATTTGCGATGGTCTTGGCGGGTATACCAGGTCAATGCTTCTCTAGACAGACTCCGGATGAACAACTTCATCCTTAGCTTCTCATTTCTCCCTACACCAACTAACTTGTCACAGTATGCCCTTAAATGTGCATGATTGTCACCTTTTCCATCGAACATGTCAAACTTCGGTGGTTTGTACCCTACCGGCATGTCAATGTCTGGATGGATGCACAAGTCATCATAATCCAGACTCTCTGTTCCTCTAGTAACTTGTAAGATTTTCAATGCCTTTCTTAGACCCTGAAGCTGGGCATTTATCGATGCATCTTCTTTCATCTGGGTATCTTTCTCCATTTCTTCATATTAATCGACCTCATACGGGACATTAACCACTGCTGGTATTGTGAAGGTAGGAGCTCGAGTGGCATATATGGGTGGAACATGTGGCTCATAGGGAGCGGTGACATGTGCCCTAAGTATCTGCTGCATTGTTGGTATGGTAGGATCGCGATTGGAAAGGTCGCGAAAGGTCCTAACTGCAGTTGGAGAAGCTGGTGGAACTTGACCGTGAGCAAGAGCGTGTTGAGTTTTTTCTGGCTGATTTGGCAAGTCGGCAGAAGGCAGGTCAGCCTTTGCGAAGTAGATAGACGCCTTGAAAGTAGGGAAAGTGGTAGCTGACAGTTTGGCCAAGTCTCGTACTTGGCGTAGTTCTTCTCTCAAGATCTCGAGTTCTTACTCCATGCGAGCCATTTTCTCTTCATTTTGGATGTCTATCATGTTTCGAGAACCTTCGGGGTTCTCAATAGGTATCATTATGTTTGCAGCAACGTTGAAGTCATCTTTTGTTTTGATCGAAGGTTGTATTGTGAGTCAGCCAGTTTGCAAGTCGACACAAATCAACGTACTTTTTGGGATAAATGATGAAAAAAGAAAAGAAAATAAAGAGAAAGGAAAACTATGTTAGTTTGGAAAATATTGAAAGATGTAACAAATATATAAGTGTAACACATATATACGCCAATTTGGCGACATTCAAAACGCGTCTTAATGTAGAACCTCTTTTTTTCCTGAGGTAGACTAAATAACTATAATAAACCCAATATCTAAAGGGAAGCGAGGTGGGCAACTACGTCTTACCACCGTTTTTAATTGATTCGTACAAACCCAAACAAAATAAAAGCATAGCATAAATATAAATGAAATACTCATGGGTAAAATGTTAGCCAAAAGATAATAACATATATGATATAAAGAACGTGAAAACTTTGAAGCGAGAAGGAAATGTTGGACACTATTGATGCGATGAAGGCTGCTAGACACAAACGATAATGTAGGTGAGCACAAATATGATTTGGACAGATGAATGATTCGTATCACAACTCCAAATGCGCTCCCGAGTGTACATGTGAAATAAACAAAAGAAAAGAATTAGTAAATGAGATTCAAAACTTGTGAGAAAGCACATCAAAATAGATCCTACCTTGCCATCTGTTAACCCAAATTCAGGCTTACTTATTTCGGCTATCAGACTCTTGGAAAACATGTTTTTTACAAATTCATATCCCTCCAAATTTTATGTACAGTAGTTTGGAGCTTTAATGTTCAGGAATATATATTTTTATGTCATTAAACAGGTTTAAGCATGTCTACAACTGCCTACGGAAGCATGAGACTATATATTTTTCTTTGAGTCCAACAAAGGAAGTCAAACAATATTATCACATGTAGCTTACAACTGTAAATTGTCTTGGTAATAACAATATTAAAGGTCTACACATTTACAGGCAGGGTGAACAATTTTATGATAAAAAGAGATGAAGGCTTTGAAAGAACTCCAAACAGTAACAAAACTAGGATGGAATGCATTTGCACTGAACATATTTATGTTGAAGTTCGCATTGGTGTTGGGCTTGCATTTCCTGACCGGATACAAATATAGAGGACTCAAAGTTAATTACGGACCATTTCTTAAACCGATAAAAAAGCTTAGCATTTATGGAACTCTTGACAACAGGTCATTGAAAGGCACATGAACACTTAAGTAAATGTTTCAATTCCTCATTATAGGAGAGGAAATTCCATGACTATACTACTTAATCAAATATAATAAACTAACATCATTGAACTAATATGCTGGTAGCGGACTGTATTACGTAAACACACTTAGCATGCATTAATAAGCTGATGAATACATTCTTATCTAGTGTCCTCGACTTCACATGAACACGGGTAGATTTATTACGTGCCAATACTCATGAGAGAGAGGAGAAAAATGCAGTAGTTCAATCCAATATAAAGCTATCATGGGATCCTTCTAATTACTTAGGCGAGATATGAGAACAAGGAGAGAAACTTGTCAAAATTTCAGAAAATGAAGTATTCAGGGGATCAAAGAGAACAACTAATTTAAATTCCAAATAACAAGTGTAAGGACCTCTTGAATCTGATCAAATTCATGTGTAACTAATTCTTAGTTTACCTAATATGAACTAGCATGTACAATATGCTAAACAAATGAGGGCAGAACAGACTCAACATCAATTAATTTTATCATATTCTAAACTTCAATCACGTAGTAACTTCTTCATCTACATATTCATAACTCAACCTTGAGCCTATTACGTAATGGCTCTTTTCTAAAAATAAATAAATAGGAACAATGTAATTTCTACTGGCACACTTCACTCTAAAAGAAATAAGCATTGCAAAGACACATGGTTCATACAAAGTTAATAACTTGCAGAAATCAGTATAAAACTCACACAAATGTCCAAAGAAGCAGAAATTCAGATAGGTGCTCAACATTTAATCATGAATAATAACAACAAAAGGTGATGTGTACTAACCTTATGTAGAGTAGCAACCAGGGGATTTGACGTCAAGAGATTTCGACTTCGAACTCGAACTTCAAATCAAATTTCAACA
This sequence comes from Solanum verrucosum, assembly GCF_900185275.1. Lineage (NCBI taxonomy): Eukaryota > Viridiplantae > Streptophyta > Magnoliopsida > Solanales > Solanaceae > Solanum > Solanum verrucosum. The sequence goes on from NW_026020215.1 coordinate 530,963, forward strand.
CTAGAACAGACTCGCTAGATTGTTGTTGGGTCTTTTTTTTAATCAATTCTTGGATTTTCTCACTGATTTTTTGATGATTTCTTCTTTGTTTTTTTCCCGATTGTTTTTGGATGTTCATGGATGATTTTTATGAGAACCAAATGGTTCCCTTTTTTAGCCAATTTGGGCTCCAAGAATTCAAATTTTGAATTTTTGGAAACACCACTCTCAGAGGAAACATCAAAGTAATCATGTCGGAGAAGAAAATCTCTCAAAAATTAACCTTTTTAGGTCGATTTGAGAGGGTTGAGCGACTGATGTGCCATTTTCCGGCGGCACAGAGTTGTTCTTCTGACAGTAGAATGGTGGGATCACGTGGGGGGTGATGGGCGAGTAGCCTGTAGTGCCTGAGGAGGGAGTGTCTCTTCCGTTTTCTAGGTTGAGGCATGAAAAGATTGGCTAGTGTAGGCATCTGATTTCTGGAAAAGGAAGGTCGGTGATCTTTATTCTTTTGGAGAAGATGAAGGTGTCAACGTGATTTTGGAATAAGTAGGGCGGCGGTAGGTGTCTTTTAGGAGAGGAAAAGTCTTACTCATTTTGGGTTGTCTGATCGTTTATTGAACTGTCAAAATTAATCAAGTGTTAAATAAATAAATAAATAAAATAAATATTATATATATATATATATATATATATATATATATATATATAAAATGCTGAATTAAATTGGTCCCTTAGATTAAATCGGACAGTTGGGATCGAATCTAAAGAAACACAATCCATGTGCTTCTTATGTGGCACGCGCGGATTGGCCGAGTTAAAATAAATTGGATTGCCAAATTTTCTCAAATAAAGTCCATTTAAATTATAACCCTTTGCTTATTAAATAACCATAATTTATTAAATTAAAAAACAATAATTTGCAAGACTAGCTTATTTGATAAAATTAGTCATTCTAAAAGAAAATTAATAGAAATTAGTAACTCATTAATTAATTAAGCCTTCCTAATTTGAAAAATGTCAAGAAAAATATTCATCGCAATAATAGAAATTATATTTAATTGGAAAAATCGAGCTAACCCTTAAGAAAAATATTCATTTGATGTGAAATCTAAAAATAATAATATATTTAATTTTTATAAAAAATCGTATTTATGAAATAAAATAAATAATAATTAAAAATCTTTTCGTATTCCTACTATTTTGTAACATATATATATTTTATTATTTTTATTTTTATTATTATTATTGTTATTAGAACTTTAGTTAAACAAATATGGAGAGCTAAAAATTGGGTGTGAACACGAAATGTGAGCATGAAGAGCTTACCTTTAAGGTTTTACAAGCCCTACGTAGGAATCCAATCACATGTGGAAAGAATTCACTACAATTTTAAGGACACTATTACTCACAATATCCCAGACGTCATTAACTACTTTAGTAGATACTTATTCGATCTCTCAACCTCTTAAAGAGGTGAACTCGAGTTCATCTTTTAACTTTATATACTCAATTACACTCGAGTGTAATAGCTTGCTTATGTATACAAGTTGAATTTTTCATTTTAATCATCTTCCCTTTCTACTTGAATCTATCTGTTCCATATCAACTGTTTTCCTAGACATACACTTCATTGCCGAATCACTCATGGCTATTAGTAACATGCTAAAGTAGCAACACCGATCGAAACTTCAAGAATCAGTTAAAGGTCAAAGGGTATTTCATTGAAAGTCATTTTAACCTTTCGGGGTCTAACACAATGAAGAAGTCGGGAACCATTCTTTCATTGACCCATTGATCACTTGATACACGTGGTATGAAACACGTGCTACAATGTTTACATATTATATTGGTGTATGTGCCTCATTCTTTCGATTATCCAACATCGTTCAGACCTTGGTCTAAATACCTCCAGATGTTTAACCCTAGTTTCTTTCTTCAGTGATCCTTAAACTCATTATCTTAGAGAAACGTTTGCCTGGATTATAAAACAAGTCATAATATGGTGGTGAAACTCATCTCTTCATGTTCCTCGACGTAAGAGGCGATTGCTCGTGTGAGAGAGCCAATCTCGCGACTTGTTCGACACACTTTATTTCCTACAAAATATCACATGCATATTATATTTGAATATAAATCCAATAGTATTATATATAAGAGAATATTATAACAATCAAGTTATTTTACAATACTGAAATATCATCAAATCCTATACAAATCTAGAGCCTTAGCATGTTTTTCAAACAAGTCTCTAGAAATGGCCTTGTAAAAGGATCATCTATCATTTTACATGTAGGAATGTATTGTAAAGTTATTTCTCCTATTGTCACTACGTCTCTCACAAAGTTATACTTGATGTCAATGTGTTTGTTCTTGCTGTAATACTTAGGATCCTTCGTGTATGCGATAGCCGCTTGATTCTCACAATATAGAATCATGGGACCCTTAGAATTCTTTGCAATACTCAAATGCTCAAAGAATGTCTTTAACCAAACAACTTCTTGTACTGCAGACGCATAAGCCATGAATTCAGATTCCATGGTTGAAAGAATTGTACAAGTTTGCTTCTTACTTTTCCATGAAATAGCACCACTATTTAGTAAGAAAGCATAACTGTATGTTAATAATCTATCATCCCGGTCACTAGCCCAATCAATATCTGTATAACCTCTTATGAATAAATCAGATCCACTATAACACAGTGTATGATCTGCAGTTCCCTTCAGGTATCATAATATTCTCTTTACTGCTTTCCAATAATCCCTTCCAGGATTGGATTGAAACCTGCTAACTAGACTCACGTCATAACAAATGTCTGGGTGAGTACACATCATAGCATACATCAAACTCCCGACAACACTAGAATAAGGAACTTGAGACATGTCTTCCTTTTCTTTTTCAGTCTTTGGACACCTTTCAAGGCTTAAAGTTTCACCCCTTGCTACAGGAGTATCCATGAATTTGCAACTATTAATTCAAAAATGTTCCAATATTTTCTTTATGTAAGTTTCTTGAGATAAACTCAAAAAAATTCTTGGAACGATCTCTTTGGAGCTTAACACCCAATATATAGTCTGCTTCACCCATTTCTTTCATATCATATGATTTTGAAAGCCATGACTTGACAGTTTTCACATACTCCAAATTATTTCCAGCTAATAAAATATCATTTACGTAAAGAGAAAGAATTACAAAATTTTCATTGGAATTTTTCACATAGATGCAATGATCTTCATCGATCATGGTGAAATCAAATGACATCACCTCCTTGTGAAATCTCACGTACCACTGCCTTAAAGATTGTTTTAGGCACTAAATTGATCTTTTCAATCTACAAACTTTCTTTTCTTGACCTTTAACAACGAAACCTATTGGTTGTTCCATGTAGATTTCATCGTTTAGTTCTCTATTGAGAAAAGTAGTCTTTACATTCATTTGGTGTAATTCTAGATCTAAACGTGCAACAATAGCTAAAAGTAATCGAATGGATGTAAACTTCACAACTGGTGAAAAGGTTTCCTCATAGTCTATTTCCAACTTCTTGAGTAAAACATTTTGCCACCAACCGTGCTTTGTGTCTTTCTATTGACCTATATGATTTATGTTTAACTTTAAGAATCCATTTATTCCCAATAGCTTTACATTCCTTAGGAAGGTCAACTAGATCCTAGACTTAGTTGGTTTTCATGGACTCTAATTCTTCTTTCATCGCTTTTAACCATTAATCCTTTTCAGGGCTCGATAAGGCCTCAGTTACAAAATTAGGTTCATCCGCTTCTGTTAGAGATACCAAGAAAACATAATCCTCAATCTCATAAGATCGTTTAGGTACACCTTTTCTTGTACTCTTACGTATTTGAAGTTCGGATTTTGCTATAGTATTTTGGGATTCATAACTCCCACTTGGACCAGGAATCATTTCTTGATCCATTGAATTATCAAGTATGTTTGACAACATTACCTGATCTTCTGAATTCAACATTTCGTAAAAAGGCTCAACCTCATCTATTTCACCTTTTTTGGGAAAATCATTTTCCAAAAATCTGACATCTTGTGATACAATTTCAGTAATACTTCCAACCTCCCGTTCATCGATGAACACATACCCTTTGGAGCGTTCATAGTACCTTATAAAGATACATTTCTTTCCTTTTGGACTTAGTTTACCAAACTCACCAAAGCGATCTTCAATATATGATACACAACCCCATGGTCGTAGATCATTCAGGTATATTTTATGACCAGTCCAAAGTTCATAAGGAGTGGAAGAAACTGATTTAGAAGGCACTTAGTTCAATATGTAAGCCGCAATCAATAATGTATCTCTCCGAAAAGAGATAGACAAATTTGCATGCACCATCATTGATCTTGTCATGTCCAATAGTATTTTATTCCTTCTTTCAGCTATACCATTTTTTTTAGGTGTATACGGAGTAGTTAACTGTCTGATAATACCCTTTTCAGCACATAATTCTTCAAATTATTTTGACAAATATTCACATCATCGGTCAGTTCTTAAAGCTTTTATGATTTTATCTAATTAATTTTCAACTTCATTCATATATCTTTTAAAGCACTCAAGTGCTTCAGATTTATGAGAAATCAGATAGACATAACCAAAGCGTGTGAAATCATCAATAAATGTAATGAAGTATGTAGAACCCGACCTTGCCCTCACATTCAGTTGATCACAAATATCATAATGAGTTAATTGAAGTGGGAACTTAGCTCTCTCAACCTTCTTATATGGTTTACACGTAAACTTTTCAGCAAGACAATTTTCACAAGTTGACATATCAATTTTGGTAAAAGAACCTAAATGTCCTTCTTTTGCCAACCTATTCATTCAATCTTGTCATATGTGACATAGTCTTGCATGCCATGTAATAACATCAATATCATTGTTACTGAATAACATAACTTTACTTAATGATCAACATAATAGTCATAAGTTGAAGGATTACAATCTAATACGATAAAGTGGTCATAACGAAGTCCAAAACCATATAAAATATTATCTAGAGTTATTTTAACACCATTACAACTAAAAAACAAATCAAAACCAACGTCTAAAACAACAGACATATATACTAAGTTTTGTTAAATCTTTGGAGCATACAGAACATCATGCAACATCAAGGAACAGCCACCACGCAAGTCTACTTTGCAAGTGCCTATTTCTTTGACTTTCAGTTTAGCATTATTTTTCATGTAGATCCATCTTGGTTTAGATGAAACTTGACGAAACTCCACAAACGCTTCTCGATCTCGACTCATATGGTCGGTGGATCCCGAGTCTACAATCCACATAGGATAAGATTCAGTTAGTAAAGAAATGCTAGAAATATATGTAGCATTTAGAGATGCGTTTGGAAATGCTATGTTTTTCAACTCGTTTCATTCACGAGCAAAGTGTCCCATCACTTGGCAATTATAGCACTTAATTGTGCTCTTGTCTATTTTCTTGAAGAACCATTTTCCTTTCTTGGAATTAAGCATCTTCTTTTCTTAGAGGGTCCTTTTCCGGTCTCTTTGTCTTTCCCATTTCATTTCTAATTCTTCTTGCGTTTGAAGCCTGAAGATTTTGTACCACTTGACTCTGTCACAAAGGCATTAGAAGTCGCTTTACCAACACCAAGCTGCTCAACTTCAAGTTCAACATGGCGAGAAACATTTGAAAATGTATTATTTTGGGAAGACACCGAATCACTGCATGAATCTATTGCTTATCTGAAAGAACATGGCCAGCACTCTTGAGTTGAGCTATCATGTTTGACATCACCCTTAGGTGTTGTTTGACATTTTGAGCATGACGCTTCTTATAAGTGTCATATCTTGATAGTTACTGTGAGAGGCGGGTTATAGACGTATTCCCATACGTTCCTCGCAAATGTACCCACATAACATGAGTAGTAGGAAATTCCTCACATTCATGTATGAGGTCATCAACCACAAAACTAACTATTATTCCACGTGCAGTGGAATTAGCCTTTTTCCAAACTTTATAAGCTTCAAGGTATCTTCTGTGTTGTGCAGTGATTCCCTCTTCTAGGTGATTTAAAATATGATTTATACCTTTGAGCACATTTTGTTCTTCTAGTACATACCATATTTTACTACTCCAAATGTTGTAATTGTCATAGTTCAATTTTTAACCTTTGTTTAAGCCAGTAATGATAACTTTTATGCCATGACTGTATTTGAGAGGCAATTAGGCAAGTATTAACTATGCATGTGACATACACATTCAAGCAAATCAATTCTCATAAAGGTTTCATATTTAATAGAAAATTGAAAAGACACGTACGTATTCAATCATCATCTATGAACTAAATAATTAACCAAAATTTAAAACTAATTTCTTAATGTGTATAATATATTTAAACCATAATCACAAAGATTTACATGTCTAATAATCAAACATCATATGATAATGCACAGTAGAATAACAATCCACTAATCCATAAAAGAGGATAAAACTCAAATATTCATATTAAACCATAATCAAAGATGTTCATCACATAATTTGTAAAGAATAAACAACAAAATTCAATACTAAACTATGTTTATTTTGTGAAGTTTTACCCACTTAACTCTTATTTTTACCGTATACTTTCATAATGGTTCACTATCCCCAATTTCGACACAAGTTTCGTTCAGTTCATTCTTCCAGTATTCTGGTAAGGAATGATACAAAACATTGTTTGCTTCCCTTTCTTCAACTTGAATGACACTTTCATTAACCTCATCAAATTTCATGACAAAGGATCTGAGGAAGTCTAATAAAGAGTCAAGTCTTCAAAGACATAAACTTTTTTAGATCTTTATCTCTTTTCCTTCGAATGACCCTTTGATTCCTTAATAGATTTTGTGTCGCCTTCGGAACACCAATCTGTATGATTTCTCACCCTCGGAAACATGTCCTACGGCGACATGCTCTTCTACATTGTCCTTTTGCTCTTTGAGAACTCCCACTTGGAATAATTTGAATTTGTTCCTGTTCAGCCATGTCTGAAATAGGAACAAGGAAACAATAAGAATGGTTGAACCATTCAATGTGACAACATATGTCATTTTCATTTGTAGAAGACACAAATAAATATTTAAGGAACATAAGTACTAAACGAATTAACAAGACCGATATTTGAAAAACATAATTTATAAAAACATATATTATATATATTATATAAAAAATAATATCCCAAAAGAACACAAATCCTAAATAGGACACAAAACTCATCCCAAGAAAAATACTCTTGAAAAAATGTTTTTTCTTTTCAGCCTAACTTCAAAAATTCATATCTCACTCGTTTTAAATCTGTTTTTCTATTATAATATATTTTCGAAAAGCTACAAACGAGTAGATCATGAAAAATGATGCTTCGAACCAAAAAACTATACATCCAATTTCCAGGTCGCAATCAAAAGAAGCAGTTTTTTCCCAAAAAAAAAAGTCTAAAACAACCAACTTTAAAAAATTGATATCTCACCCATTTTAAATCCGTTTTTCTATTATAATATATTTTCGGAAAGCTGCAAACGGGTAGATCATGAAAAATTAAGTTTCGACCAAAAATGTTGTACAATCAATTTCTAAATCGATACAAACAGAAGCATTTTTTCAACAAACAAAAAAACAGAATTTCTTTCTTTGTAGGTTAAGGAATCTATCAACAATGAGTCAGAATCAAGGAAAAATTGAATCATATTTACCATATAATTAATCCACATTCAAAAATATAACAAAAATAACTTAACTCCTTCCAAATTTTTCTTTTCACTGATTTTCAAGGAAAAATTAGACAGAATTTATATCTTTTCAACAACACAGTGAATACACAAGGAAGCAGCGCATAATGAGATCAATTAATGACAACTCTGATACCAATGTAAGATATATAGAGCAAAAATCGATAAGTTGTGGACCTTAATTTGCAGCGAAAGTAGTTGATTTTGCTATTTTGACAGGATTGCACTCAAGTCCCTCTTTGAATCTGTAACACCCTGTATGTTATATTATAACTACCAAAATGCAGGTTTCAGAAGTTGCAGGTGTCACCGATGGCCACCACCCATGGACCGTAGGGTGACCCACGGTTCGTTCTAGTGGTCTGCGGATGGCCACCTGCAACCCTCCCAGAAGCAGTCCAAAAATCTAATTAAGGGTGAACCCACGCTGGGACCTACAGACCGTAGTACGACCATGGTATGTGGTCCAGGGTCGTGGGTCAGCCCCTAGCTTTCAGTCCCAGAACCCCTCCAGAAAATTTGGCTAAGCGTAGACCAACACCAGGACCTACGGAACATAGGCTAGACCACGGTACATGGTCCAGGCCGTAGTCAGACCCCCAATTTTCAACTCCCAGAAGACCAGTCGATGGTTTACAGGACGGACCGTGGGTCAGTCCACGAACCATCGGTCAGTCCATCGGTTAGTCACGACAACTTTTAAGTTAGGGGTCGTTTGGTCTTTTTCTTATGCGTTGGACACCGAAACTATGTCGTTTAACCCCTAAACTACGTAGTTTTGATAATTTTTAGCTTAGTAAACGAATTAGAACCTAACCTAATCAATTATTCATAAAAAATTCATCAAACTTAGAGCAAAATTAGAGAGAAAGTTGACCAAACCCTAGTTAAAGAACGCAACAGGTTTTCATCAGTTTCATCCCCTAGATCAAAAGATTTCTCCGTGGAATTCATCACCAGGTATGTGAGATTTCACTAGTGGATTCCTTTCATCCACTAGGTACCTAGAATTCAGTAAGATTCTTGATTCCCTTCATATTATCTAGACCTAGGGTTTTGATAATTTTAGCAGATTATTATGAATTAGTTACTTTAATATTACTAATCAGATTGTCATGATTTTAGTATTGTTTTGCGTAGGTTCTTTCGTAAATTCAAAACCCTAGCTATGTAGTTCTTTTAGTTCATGAATTATACATGCTAGGTTAGTTATCTCAGTTATACATGCCTCAGATTTGAATGTTTCATTATTAGTACATTAATGTTGCATTTTCAGTTAGCATGTTATTATTTTGAGCTATCCAGTATTACAGAAATTCAGTCATAAATTGTTAATTACATAATCAATTGGGAGTAGCTTAATACCAAGTGGACTAGGGTCAGTCACCCTCAAGTCCCAGAATTACGTTCCCCGTAGATTGTAAGTCCCCTCTGTAGGCATCAATTTAGTGATCACGCCAATCATGCCTTTATACCTCTGGTAGGGTATATTGGGTCCTCTCGATGGGTCGTATACATCAGACTCCATATTTAGCTCATGTGATTTTATGTCGGTTATTAGTAGCTCCCTTACTGTCAGACTCTATTGCATTGACCATGTTATCAGTTATAGTCAGATTTCAGTCTCAACATGTTATAAACTTGGTCTTTGCCTTCAATTAGTTCATGTTCAGTATTTCCAGTATAACATCATACTTATCTTATCTCATTGCTTAGTTACATGCTTTGTTCAGTTATGTTTATTGTTTAGCTTTACTCTATCATGCATGCTCAGTCCCTTTCAAGTACTGACGCATGCTCTGAGCTACATCTTTTCGTGATGTAGGTTTAGGTCATCAGCTTTCAGATCACGCATAGATCGGTTCCCGATCTTCAGTTCAGCAACATCAGTAGTGAGTCCTCATTCTTTGAGGACGATTGACATGATTATCTTTTCTATTTTTAGTCTTTAGTTTCAGTTTTACTAGATTTAGTTATGGCATGTCCCAACATTTCTAGTCAGTTAGAGGCTTTATTTTAGACATAGTTAGATTCAACTTTAGCATTTGAGTTTGACCTTCAAGTTGTTGTTAAACTCTCAATTATTACATATATTTAGATAGTTTATGGGTATTCCACATTATTTCAATTTATCTTATGATTTAACTTCCGTACAATATTTCCATACTTCAGTTTATTAAGTATGCTTATGACATGCCAGCAGGGTTAGCTTGGGGTCACTTGTGATCCTAGGTCCCGTGTCCCTGTCTTGGGGGTAGCTTTGGGGCGTGACAAAGTTAGTATCAGAGCACTAGGTTTAAGTGTCCTAGAATGTCTGAAAAGCCGCACTAAGTAGAGTCTTTTTCATGGGTGTGAAGTGCACCACTTCTAATGAGAGGGAGTGTCACGACCCGAGAGCACCCCCTAGTCGTAACCGGCGTATTCGACCTCGATGAGGTCAAATACAAGCCTCATGGATCATTCATTTCATACAATACAAAAAAAAATACAAAGAATTTAAAACTTTCTTCACACACGAAGATACTTTCATTAAATAGCAAGCGGAAGACTTTCTAGACTTAATCCAAGACGTCTCAAAACCATCTAATACTTGAATACAACATTGGAACTAATCCCACTCAAAACTATAATAAAACTACAAGACAAAAAGGAACATGTTGGTTATTGTCCTCGAATCTATGAGGACTCACCAAGTCTTCATCTTCAAACATCTTAGAAACCTATCCATCAGCCATGGAATATCAACATCTCCAAATCCCTACACTTTAGTCACAAGGAAAGAAAGGGGTTAGCACAATTAAGTACTAAGTATGGAAACCATGCAAAAACATGTTAAAAAGGACATTTGGTTGAAAGTCATGCCTTATGCCATTTTAGTAAAACTTCATGAACATTGACATATTAGACATATTATAGAACACAACCAGCATATAAGACACTAACCACATTATAGACATACTCAACATTTTCACCACGTAACTCATTTCATCATCCAAGGACCCTTATCTAAAGTTACCCTAAGACACACTTGAGTGAGACATGAAATGGCCACCCATACAACCTCTTCATACACACCTAAGTGTTCCTCAAGGCTACTATAGACAAGAACCATCATGCTTCAAGGTAACATACCAAGTAACTCACTTCATTAACATAAGCTATTCATTCAACAAATCATTTAGACAATAAGTCAACATTCTTCTTTAAAGTCATTTAGGACATATTCATGCATTTAAGGGACTTCACACTTTAGTCATATAGACTTAGAGAACTCACTTTAGCACCTTCAAAGGCTACTCGTGTCATGTGTAGATAGCATCCCATACTACTACCTACACGGTGTAGAACCTATCAAGTAAACTAGAGTTCACATTAAGGGCATCAAGTTCTACACATAAAGATCCAAGTGTCAAGAATGCTCATAGCACCAATTTCCAAGAGATTCAATAACAAGACTCGCCCAATATATACATCATGTCGTCACACCAAACACAAACAAGTATCAAGAAGGGTCGACGCCTGTATCAAGAAGGGTCAAAGCCCAATAATCAAGAGAACCAAGAACCATATTAAAAATGGCTTTCTAGTTCGTACTTAAAATGGACAACTTCCATTCATAAGACGGACTAAAAATCCAGAGTCAAAATGGCAAGTGATCCGAATCAAGAGGCATGCCAAGCGTGACAAAGTCCCAGCCACAAGAAGGACAAGGTCCCAACAAGAGTGCTAGGTGATCAAACAATCCGTACAAGTGGGCGAGTTACACAAGCATCTTTAATGCCTTAAGGATACCAACATGACAATGCCAAGTGACAAAAGTAACCAAGGTTTCAAGATAACCCTTCAAATATACAAGAAAATAACAAGAGTACATGTACAAGTTTATACACAAACCTCGGGCTTTAGCATAGAAACAGTCCGACAAAACATCAAGAATTCAAACCGTAGCCCGACCAACGTATCAAGGTTCTTAGCTTGTACACGAGTATATATAACCTTAAAAATATAATTACATAACTTATTTAACTTCTATTAGCTCAGAAATGTCGACGTAAAACAGGATCATCATCGCAAGTAAGTCTAGCATGTACAAATACAAATATACTCCCAAAACAGTGAATCTGTCCAGCCTGGTACCCCAAGTCGCAAGTTAGATTTGAACAGGAAAATGGTAAAATTAGACTTTATAACCTTCATGAAAGATGTAAATACATCTCTTAAGGTTGCAAACAAACAAGAATCACCACAAAATACATTTTGTACAAAAAGATATATTCAAAACACTACAGCTGAACATGCAGGATTTCAATTTCCGAAATCTGGGCAGAACTTTCCCTGTGTTGCGTTCCATATTTCGTATCCATAACAGTTAAATTAGCATTTTACATAAACATAAGAGTTGTAGGTATACGAGTTAGCTTTCCAAATCATATTTGTTCATTGCAAACTAAGTTCTCAATCGCGAGATATGCATAAAATACCAAACACTACCCAGCTCGAAAACAAATTTTGTCATTTACCATAAAGAAGTGTGTGTCTCGAATTCCAGCCAAAAGAACCAACTTTTCTCTTGTGATTTTGAAGAACAATCTATTTAGATAAGTTTCTAAGGTTCTTAGGCTTAAGGAAAATGAAATTACTAAAGGAGGGGTGAAAATATATAGTCAAACAAGTGATGTTTATCCCTTGGGCAGCTGTCCTTCAAAGGTGCTGCCCAAAAATTTGTGTGCTGCCCAAAATGCATACATATACACCTATATATATATATCCCTCATCTCATTTTAAAGTTATACGTAATTCCAATTAGAATATTACCTAAACACCTCATCACAATCCTTTGCATCACATTCACATATATGATATCATGTCAACACTTCAATTCCTCATATAATGCCTTCAAGGCCATAATCATAATACACTCCATAAGTAGACACCTCCACCATAAGTGGATCACACATCAATCTATCAAAATTCTATATCAATTCTACATCAACAATGAAGTTAGACCAACTTACCCTTTTCCAAAGCCACAATCATCATTCCTCAACTCCCCAATAATTTACAATAGATAAGCATAGATAATAATATAAATCAATTATTCAACTCAATTTAAGCATAATTCTATCATCATTCAATCATAAACAATAACCCCACTTCATAAGCCAACTTTAGGAAATTTGCAAAGACATGGGTTCATGGAATTTCCTTTCTTAAAACCATCAATAATAACATAAATCATTATTAAAAAAACATTTAATGCAAGAACCCATGCTAGAATCGAAATTAGAATTTTGAGTTTTTGAACAACTTTTGAAATCTTTTGGATTGACTCTTTGATTGAAGAAGGAATCAAAGATGAAGAGTCCTCATACCTTAATCTTCAAGGACCAAACGAAATTGGAGAAGAAATTAGTAGCCACCATCCACCCTAGCTCCATCTTTCACCTTGAGCTTCCATGGGGTTCTAGAGAGAACCTTTTTGAAAGAGGGAGGGTTTCTTTTTTTCTTCCTAATTGGAGGGGTTTAAATGGAAGAATTTTGGTCAAAAAGGGTTTTATAATTGCTAGGAAAGACAAAGAATAATAGGGACTAAAATTAGGAAAAGAATTAAGGACCCACAAAATTAAACTTAAAAGTTTTCACTAAACCCGTCTAAACTCGTCCTTTTGGATAGTGCTTCACTATTTCGGCCATAACTTTTTACTCCAAAGTTGGAATTGGGCAAACTCGGTGGCGTTGGAAAGAGGACTCGAAGACCTTTAATTGGATAGGTAATGGTTCACCTAATTAGTTTTGAGCTAAAAGATATAACTATTTAAAGTTGACCCTTACAACTCACTAGCTCAAATGAATAGTTTCCGGACGTCACGGTCATTCCTTGACGTTTGACCTCAAATCTCTTTAAACTAAACTTCAAAATCCATTTCTCATCATTTCATCAAGTTCTCAACTCCAAACTCACATGTGAGGCTCTAGTTTCACTAGTTCGTTTTTAGGGTCGTTACAAGGAGGCTACGAAGTGTTTTAGGAAAACTTCACTTTCTTGATATTCTTGTTGTGCGCAATGTATGATCTAATTCCTCGTTTCTAACTCAACGTTATGTGTTTCAGATCATGCCTCCTTGTAGAGCTTACAGAAGGAATGCTAATGCATGTAATGCTAACGCAGCTCCTCCCAGATCAATAAGTTTCGAATGCAGAGTCTCGGAATGCCATTCAGCTTTTGTCTCAGAGTGTGACCAACCAGAACAACTAGCAGGTTCCAGTTCCTGCAAATGCTAGTGGTGGATCAGCGATAGCTAGGGTCCGTGACTTTGTTAGGATGAATCCGCCAGAGTTTCTAGGGTCGCAGATTGGTAAGGATCCCAAAAACTTCATAGATGATGTCAAGAAGATCTTTGGGGTGATGCAAGTGACTGGTAACGATAGGGTAGAGTTGGCATCCTACCAACTTAAGGATGTGGCTCACATTTGGTTCACTTAGTGGAAGGAAAGCAGGGGTACAAATGCAGTTCCTATTACTTGGGAGTGTTTTAGTGAAGCTTTTCTGGAGAGATTCTTCCCTAGAGAGTTGAGAGAGGCAAGAGCTCAGGAATTCATGAACTTGAGGCAAGGTAACATGACAATCCAAGAGTACGGCCTCAAGTTCACCCAACTCTCCAGGTATGCTCCTCACATGGTTGTCGATTCCAGGGCTCAAATGAACAAGTTTCTATATGGGGTATCCGATTTAGTGAAAACAAAGTGTAGAAATTCTATGTTGCTGGAAAATATGAACATCTCTAAGCTCATGACTCATGCTCAGCAAGTTGAGAGAGATTAGCTTAGGGAACATGCTAAGGATATTAAGAAGGCTAGAATAGGTAACTATGAGTATTCTCAATAAAAATTGGGTGGTGAAAATTGCTCGCAGTTTCAGCAGAAGTCTTCAGCTCCAGCACCTTCACCAGCTAGTGTTCCATCTTCCAGGTTTTGACAGGATCAGAAAAGTAGGGTATCAGGATCGAAGTCTCAGGGGAGTATTTCAAGCACCAGAACCTACCTAACGTGTCCAAAGTGTGGCAAGAACCATCTAAGCGAGTGTCTTGCAGGAAAGGAATGATGTTTTGGGTGTGGTCAGGCTGGTCACAAGTTGAGAAATTGTCCTTCTTCTAAACAAGACCAAGAAGGCAATAATGGTAGGGCTTAGTCTACAACTTCAGCAGCACCATCAGGTCACCCGACTCAGCAGGGTAACTCATCTGGTACAAGTGGCAGACAACGCCAAAACAGGTTGTATGCTCTTCAGGCTTGCTAGGATCAGAAAGATTCTCCTGATGTAGTAACTGGTACGTTACGAGTTTTTAATTTAGATGTTTATGTTTTGTTAGATCCAGGGGCTACTCTCTCTTTGCAACTCTTTATATAGCAGCCAACTTCGGTGTTAGTCCAGAAACACTTTCAGAACCCTTATCAGTCTCTACTCTAGTCGGTGACCCAGTTATAGCTAGACGGGTATACAGAAATTTCCCTTGTCACAGTTTCCCAGAAAGTCACCTCAGCAGATCTTGTAGAGTTAGAAATAGTAGACTTTGAGGTCATTCTAGGCATGGATTGGTTACATTCCTGTTATGCATCAGTCGATTGTCGAAGTAGGATCGTTCGCTTTTAGTTTCCAAACGAACCAATCTTAGAATGGAAGGGTAGTAGTTTTGCGCCTATGGGTCATTTCATTTCTTACTTTAAGGCCAGAAAGATGATCTCTAAGGGTTATTTCTATCATCTAGTTCAGGTTAAGGATTCAAGCTCCGAAACCCCAACTCTTGAGTCAGTTCATATAGTTAATGAGTTTCCAGAAATATTTCCAAAAAATCTTCCCGGAGTTCCTTCCGAAAGGAAAATCAACTTTGGAATTGATCTCCTCCTAGATACCCAGCCTATTTATATTCCTCCTTACAGAATGGCTCCAGCTGATCTTAAGGAATTGAAAGAGCAGTTAAAAGACCTTCTAGATAAGGGGTTCATCAGACCCATTATTTACTTATGGGGTGCACCAGTGTTATTCGTGAAAAAGAAAGATGGTTCTCTCAGGATGTGCATTGACTATAGGCAGTTGAACAAAGTCACAATCAAGAATAAGTACCCTATCCCCAGGATTGATGACTTGTTTGACCAACTTCAGGGTGCTAGCCATATCTCGAAAATAGACCTCATATCCGGTTATCATCAGCTCAGAGTCAGAGATAGTGACATTTCGAAAATAGCCTTCAAAACTCGGTATGGTCATTATGAATTTGTAGTTATGTCATTTGCACTAACCAATGCTCCTACAACTTTCATGGATTTGATGAACAGAGTGTTCAAGCAGTATTTGGATTTGTTTGTTATCGTCTTTATTGATGATATCCTCATTTACTGTAGGAATGAGGAAGAACATGCGGCTCATTTGAGGGTTGTCCTGCAAACTTTCAAAGATCGCCAGTTATTCGCTAAGTTCAGTAAGTGTGAGTTTTTATTGCAGTTTGTTGCTTTTCTTGGGCATTTTGTGTCTAGCAAAGGGATCTAAGTGGATTCCCAGAAAATAGAAGCAGTGAAACAATGTCCCAGACCTACCGCTCCTACAGATATCAAAAGTTTCTTGGGTTTGGCTGGTTATTACATAAGGTTTGTGGAGGGATTTTCATCCATAGTTTCTCCATTAACTAAGTTGACTCAGAAAAAGGTTAAGTTCTAGTGGTTAGATGATTGTGAGAAGAGCTTCACAAAACTAAAAACTAGGTTGATTACATCTCCTGTTTTGACTCTACCAGAGGGTTCAGACGGTTATGTGATCTATTGTGATGCATCCAGAGTTGGCCTAGGTTGTTTGTTGATGCAGCGAGGTAAGGTTATAGCTTATGCTTCTAGGCAACTTAAGGTGCATGAGAAGAATTATCCGACTCATGACATCAAGCTTGCAGCAGTGGTGTTTGCACTTAAGATTTGGAGACATTACTTGTATGGTGTTCACGTAGATGTGTTCACAAACCATAAAAGCCTTCAGTATGTGTTCACCCAGAAAGAGTTAAATCTTCGCCAGAGGAGATGGCTTGAATTCCTCAATGATTATGATATGAGTGTGCTTTATCATCCTTGTAAGGCCAATGTAGTAGCAAATTCTCTTAGTAGGCTATTTATGGGTAGTGTAGCATATATTGAAGAAGAAAGGAAAGAACTAGTACAAGATGTTCACATGTTTGCTCGTTTGGGAGTTCAAGTTATGAGCATATCAAATGGTGGTGTAACCGTTTAGAATGGGTCAGTATCTTCATTGGTAGCGGAGGTTAAGGAAAAACAAGATAGTGATCTGATATTGCTTCAACTAGGGTACAGTTCATCAGCAGAGAGTTGAGGTTTTCTCCCAAGGGGGAGATAGTGTCCTTCGCTATCAGGGTCGATTATGTGTTTCTAAGGTAGGTGAGTTGACACAACAGATTCTTGCAAAAGCCCATAACTCTAGGTATTCTATTCATCCAGGTGCCAATAAGATGTACCGTGATCTGCAAGAAGTCTTTTGGTGGAATGGTATGAAAAGGGATATAGCGAATTTTTTGGCTAAGTGCCCTGATTGTTAACAAGTCAAAGTAGAACATCAGAACCAGGAGGTATGACTCAAGAGATCAACATTCCTACTTGGAAGTGGGAAATGATCAA
This sequence comes from Solanum verrucosum, assembly GCF_900185275.1. NCBI lineage: Eukaryota > Viridiplantae > Streptophyta > Magnoliopsida > Solanales > Solanaceae > Solanum > Solanum verrucosum. Next base: position 548,363 of record NW_026020215.1, read on the forward strand.
CATGGACTTCATTTCAGGTTTACCTCGTACTCGCAGACAACATGACTCCATTTGGGTGATAGTTGACAAAGTTATTAAGTATGCGCGCTTTTTGGCTGTTAAGACTACAGATTCGGCAGAGAACTACGCCAAGCTTTACATTAATGAGATAGTAAGGTTGCATAGGGTTCCTTTGTCTATCATCTCAGATAGAGGTCTTCAGTTTACCTCTCATTTCTAGAAGTCATTTCAGAAAGGTCTTTGTACTCAGGTTAATCTTAGCACAACATTTCATCCACAGATGGATGGTTAGGCAGAGCATACCATTTAGACCTTAGAAGACATGTTGAGAGTTTGCGTGATCGATTTCAAGGGTAGTAGGGATGATCACCTTCCTCTTATAGAGTTCGCCTACAATAATAGCTACCATTCTAGTATTCATATGGCCCCTTATGAGGCATTGTATGGGCGCAGATGTAGATCTCCGATTGGTTGGTTTGAAGTAGGCGAAGCAGCCTTGATAGGACCAAATTCGGTTCATGATTCCATGGAAAAAGTTCAGCTCATTAGAGATAGACTTAAGACAGCCCAGAGTCGCCAGAAGTCTTATACATATGTAAGGAGAAGGGACTTGGAGTTCCAAATTGATGATTGGGTTTTCCTGAAAGTGTTACCTATGAAGGTGGTGATGAGATTTGGCAAGAAAGGGAAGCTTAGTCCTAGATATATAGGCCCTTACAAGATCTTGAAAATGATTGGTAAAGTGGCTTATGAGTTAGAGTTGCTAGCAGAACTAGCAGCAGTGCATCTAGTTTTTCACATTTCGTTGTTGAAGAAGTGTGTGGGTGATCCAGCATCTATAGTACCTTTAGAAAGTGTGGTTGAAAGATAGTCTCACTTATGAGGATGTGCCAGTTGAGATTCTTGATCATCAGGTTCGAAGGTTGAGAAACAAAGAAGTCGTTTTAGTGAAGGTTTTGTGGAGAAGTCAGTACATAGAGGAAGCTACTTGGGAAGCAGAAGCAGCCATGAAGGCCAAGTATCCTCACCTCTTTCCTTCCAATTTCATTCCAGCTTGAGGTAATAGTTCCTCTCCAGTTTTTTTCTAGTCATTCATGCGTAGATTCAGTATTAGTATCTTTTCCTTCATTTGTTCTTGCATTTTCTTGGAACTTAGTTAAGCCAGAAATCAGTTTCCAGTATTTAGTGGTAGGGTTTGTAACTCTTTCCCTCTATATTCAGCTAGTTTAGTCTCCATTTGAGAATGAATGTTCCTAAGGAGAGAGATAATGTAACACCTCGTATGCTAGAACTACTAAAATACAGTTTTCAGAAGTTGCAGGTGCCACTGACGGGCACCACCCACGGACTGTAGGATGACCCACGGTCCGTTCTGGTGGTCCATGGATGGCCACCTGCAGCCCTCCCCAGAAGCAGTCCAGAAATCCAGCTAAGGGTTCTCCCATGCCGGAACCTACGAACCGTAGGTCAGGCCACGGTCTGTGGTCCAGGTTGGTGGGTCTGCCCCCAACTTTCGGTCCCAAAACCCCCTAGAAAATTTGGCTAAGGGTAGACCCACTGCCAGGACGTATGGACCATAGGTCAGACCACGGTCCGTGGTCTAGGCCGTGGTTCAAACCCCCAATTTCAACTCCCAGACGACTAGTCGTCGGTTGACAGGACGAACCGTGGGTCAATCCACGAACCGTCAATCAATCCATTGGTTGGTCCCAACAGCTTTTAAGTCAGGGGTCGTTTGGTCTTTTCCTTATGCGTTGGACCCCTAAGCTACGTTGTTTAACCCCTAAACTACATAGTTTTGATTAGTTTTAGCCTAGTAAACAAATTAGAACCTAACCTAATCAATTATTCATCAAAAAATCATCAAACTTAAAGCAAAATCAAAGAGAAAGTCGACCGAACCCTAGTTCAAGAACGCATGAGGTTTTCATCAGTTTCAGCCTCGAAATCGAAAGATTTCTCCGTGGAATTCGCCACTAGGTATGTGAGATTTCACTAGTGGATTCCTTTCATCCACTAGGTCCCTAGAATTCAGTCTGATTCTTGATTCCCTTCATATTATCTAGACCTAGGGTTTATAGAATTTCAGCAGAATATTATGAATTAGTTACTTTAATGTTCCTAATCAAATTATCATGATACTAGTTTTGTTTTGCATAGGTTCTTTCGTAAATTCAGAACCCTAGCTATGTAGGTCTTTTAGTTCATGAATTACACATGCTAGGTTAGTTATCTCAGCTATACATGCCTCAAATTTGAATGTTTCATTATTAGTACATTAATGTTGCATATTCAGTTAGCATGTCAATATTTTGAGCTATACAGTACAACAAAAATTCAATCATAAATTGTTAATTACATAATCAATTGGGAGTAGCTTAATACTGAGTGGACTAGGGTCAGTTATTCTCAAGTCCCAGAACTACGTGCCCCGTAGGTTGTAAGTCCCTTATGTAGGCATCAATTTAGTGATCACGCCAGTCATGCCTCTATACCTCTGGCAGGGTATATTGGGTCCTCTTGATGGGACGTATACATCGGACTCCACATTTAGCTCATGTGATTTTATGTCGGTTATTAGTAGCTCCCTTACAGTCAGACTCTGTTGCATTGACCATGTTATCAGTTACAGTCAGATTTCAGTCTCAGCATGTTATAAACTTGGTCATTGCCTTCAGTTAGTTCATGTTCAGTATTTCCAGTATAGCATCATGCTTATCTTATCTCATTGCTCAGTTACATGTTTTGTTCAGTTATGTTTATTGTTCAGATTTACTCTATCTTGCATGCTCGATACCTTTCAAGTACTGATGCGTACTCTGAGCTACATTTTCTCGTAATGTAGGTTCAGGTCCTCAGCTTTTAGATCATGCATAAATCGGTTCCCGATCTTCAGTTCAGTAGCATCAGTGTTGAGTCTTCATTTTTCGAGGACGATTGACATGATATCTTTTCTATTTTTTGTCTTTAGTTTCAGTTTTGCTAGATTTAGCTGGGGTATGTCCCAACATTTCTAGTCAGTTAGGGGCTTTATTTCAGACATAGTTAGATTCAACTTTAGCATTTGAGTTTGACCTTTTAGTTGTTGTTAAACTCTCAGCTTTTATATATATTCAGATAGTTTATGGGTATTCCCTATCATTTCAGTTTATCTTATGATTTAGCTTCCACACAGTATTTCCATACTTCAGATTATTTAGTATGTGTATGACATGCCAGCAGGGTTAGCTTGGGGTCACTCGTGATCCTAGATCCCGTGTCCGCATTCTGGGGATAGTTTCGGGGCGTGACAGAATCACTAGGAAACCAAGTTTGATTCATAAACTAAATGTTTTTTTGTTAGATGTCTTTGATCTAAGAGTGATATTGTTTACTGTTCTTGTTTTTGTCTTCTCTTTTACGTTTCCCACGTTCACCAAAGTAACTCCCACTAGGAGTCTTTTAAGGGGAGGTTGTTGTTCTCCCTTATCATTTTCAAAGGATTATCCAATTAATTAATTAATCAATTAATTAAATTGGATAGGGCAAAACAAATTGGGTCGGGTCGGTCCACATGGGCGATCCATGACCCAAAACTTACAGTTCATTCATTGTATATTAAATTAAACACAAATCACCATAGATTAGTGAAAGTTTGAAAGGTAAACATGATTTCATTTTAAGTTTAATCCCCCCTCCCCCTTTTTTTTATTCTTTGTTCATTCACTTTAAAGCTAAATATTTATGCAGTTTGATTTTAAAATTTTGGAACATTTATTTGTAAAAAAATGTAATATTAATATTATGTATTCCTCTGTCCCAATTTATGTGAGTTACTTTCCTTTTTAGTCAGTCCCGAAAAGAATGACACATTTCTATATTAAGTAACAATTTGACTATAAAATGTATATTTTACCCTTAATGAAATGATTTACAGCCACAAATTTATACCATTCATTTTGGACCACAAGTTTTAAAAGCCTTCATTTCTTTCTTAAACTCCGAGCCGAGTCAAACTACCTCACATAAAATAGAACGGAGGGAGTAGTTTAATTTTAATTTTGTCAATGCATCTATTCGTCGAAAAAAAATTACTTATGTAATACTTGGATACCCTTCATAAAATTTCTAGTTTCGCCACTGATGTGAGGCATCTGGTGGAGAGGATAGCGATAGTGTGCCTATCTAAAATGTGTAAAGGTCAACAAGGTGAAATAACATTCTTTTTGGCTTTGAGCAACAAGATGATAGAGTCAGAAGATTGAAGGTCCCGTCTTTATCAAGCCAGGCTAACACTAAGACCTTGAAGAAATAATTTCTGATGAAAAAAAATGAAGAAAAATTTCTTACACCATCACATGTTCATTCTTTTCTTTAGAGAAAAGGGAGAAGTGGAAGATGGTTTTTTTTTTGAAGGTACTCCAAAAAATATTGTCAAGTAGAAATCCACTCCTAAAAGATGGCAACAAGAAGTGATCATTGAATGCTGGATTTTGAGGACAAGAGAATGTTTTTCCATTAGACATTTACTGTGCTTCTCTCATCCAAAAATTCAAAAATTAAACTCAACGAACAATGAAATAGGCCAAGTTGAAGATATATACTATTAGAAAAACATCATCAACAAATTAAGAAATGTCAACAGATCATGTAGCTTCAAGAAATGTTTGGAGGCTCAATGCTTCCTGATGTTAGCCTGGTATCCTCCCCACTAGATGCCTCTATCCATCACTAGTCGTGAAGATGAGTCAAAAGAAAAAAAATATTTTTAGACTTTTTTTTGTCAATTTGAATTTTCAAGTCAGCAAAAAAAAATAGATTGTTTTATGTGATTTTTAAGGTGACATGGTATCTATTAGTTTTGAGGGGTAGAAGTGAGTCAATACACTAATGGTAAAGGTATTTTTAACCTCAAAATCAAACGGAGGGTATTTGTGATCCATTTCCAATAGTTCAGAGGTATGTTTGACCATTTTCCGTAAAAAATATTACATGGTATAGCTAGTTAGCTACATTTCACTTTTTCTAGCATTTCTCTTCTCTCTATTTCAATCTCACTCTTCTCTTGTCTCTTGCCTCCCTCGCTATCTACCTGACTCACTCACTCCCTTTTTATTCTTGCATTTTATTTTAGGAAAAACTACATAAATGGGTCATAAAACTCAAATAATTACATGTTTATACTCAAATCCAGAGTAATTCAAAAAATACATGTTCTCTCATAAATAAATACAGCCCATACCCGCTTCATTAAGGCTGATATTTTCGCGTAACTGATACTAAATCAGTATCATATATTGTATTGGTATCATTGAGGCTGATAATTTTACTTAACTAATACCAAATCAATATATTTATACTGTGTCGGTATCATTAAATTTTTTTGTTTAGAAATCACTCATTAGTCAGTGATACTATAAGAGTATATGTATATTGTTATGGTATCATTAAGATTTCTTGTTCAGAAATTACTCATTAGTCAATGATACTATAAGAATATATGTAGATTGTTATAGTATCATTAAGGTTTCTTATTCAAAAATTATTCATTAGTCAATAATACTATAAGTGTATATGTATATTTTTATGGTTACATTAAGATTTTTGTTCAGAAATTACTCATTAATCAATGATACTATAAGAGTATATGCAAATAGGAAACCATAGTTTTCAAGTGCTTTTACAGACATGGATTTGTCTTATTTTGGACTAATCCAAACAAGTGCTTTAACTCTATCTTAGGGCCTTTTTGGGCCTTTTTTTTTTTTTAACAGGTTTTGAGTTAAATAACGGAGGTAGAGGCCCCCCAAATTTAACCCCCCCCCCCCCCCCCCCAAAAAAGAAAAGAAAAGACTTCCACTCTTTAGTCAAGAAGATATTATGATAGACTCAGGTATGTTTTCTTGACAAGTATAATAATTTTATGTTATGTGAAAATTATGTAGTTCTACAATCCTGAATAATTGATAGGATTTATTATTAGATTATTTATGTTTTCATAATCATGTGAAATCTTTACAATAAATTCATCCAAATAGACCCTAAATAGTTAAATTTAAATTTAAAAGTTACTATCTCCATCTCATATTAATTGATCATTTTTTTACACATATATTAAGAAATCATAAATAAGAAGATAAATTTACTAATTCACCCCTGAAAAAACTTCTTGGCGGATTTTACATACAAATGTGAACACTATAAAAAAGAATTAATTGCAAGGGTAATATAGGAAAAATTAAATTAATGTTTTCTTGATTCAATAAGGGGGACAACTAATATGGAAGAACTATTTTTAGTATGATGATCAACTAATATGAAATGGAAGAACTATTTTTAGTATGATGATCAACTAATATGAAATGGAGGGAGTATAATTATTTTGCATGTAACATCCCAATTAGTATACTCTATCATGTTTGGTTCCCATTACCATTGCAATTGTCATCAAAAGAATGGAACGAGGAAAACAATGAAATTTAGTAGGCATTTGGACATGCGATTTCATATCATAATATGAAATCAGTGTTTGGACATGTGATTTTACACTAATTTCATCTTATGATTTCATATCATGAGATGAAATCTTAAATTCTCCCAAAAATTATGATGTGAGAATTTCAATTCACTATTTGAGATATTTCAATATAAAATCGACCCACAAGTTTATATTTTGTAAAAAAAAAACTCATATGTATATCTACTAGTCATTTATTTCATATGTAAATAAAATTTATAATTCATATCATTATTTTTTAAATCATTTGTATCTCATATAACGACTATTCTTACCAACATAAAATTTACTTTTACTTCAAATCACTTCTTAATTACCATTTATATTTACTAAATTCATTAATTTTTAGCAAATCTATATCTACTTCACTCAAATCAACATTTAATAAAAAAATAATTTTTCATCATATTGAGTGGACAATACCAACCACTATGACATTAATTGAAAAAGTAATTTTCTTAGCGGCTAACAACTATAACATTACAACTTATGTTCAATTTTTTTTTATTGAATTTAGTTAAGATTTAATAAATAAAATACTATATTTTTTTCAGAGTAGCTTTGTGATAGTGTAATATGCAATTTTATAATTTTTTGTTTATTTGGTAAGATTGGATAAAGAATTGGGGTAATTTTAATAGTTTTACAACTTGTGTAATTTTTATGTTTATGAGAAAACATACAATATAAAAAAGTTCAAATTGCATTTTAAACAAAACTTTAACTTCATTTCATGATTTCATATTATGATTTCAAATCATGATTTCATATCGCATGGTCAAATGGTGTCTTAGTAGGCCTTTGAACATGTGATTTCATATCATGACATGAAATCATAAGGGCCCGTTTGGCCATGCGATATGGTATCATGATATGGAATCATGAGATGAAATTGAAGGTTTGTTTGGACATGCGATATGAAATTTTTGTGTTGTATATTTTCTCATAAACATAAAAATCTCATAAATTGTAAAACTATTAAAATAGCCCCAATTGTTTATTCAATCTTATCAAATAAACAAAAATTATAAAATCGCATAATAAATTATTACAAAGTTATTTGTTCTTCAGTTAAATAATTGTTTCATCTAACTTTAATTTAATTTAAAAAATTGAACATAAATTGTACTTGATATGCTCATATCTCTCAACTACTCTTACAAATAACTTATAAAGTAGAAAAAAAAAAACATACATTAGTGAGTAAATATTAACTTAGAAGTTAAATGCACTAAGATAAAAATTAACAAACATCACTAACTTCTAACTATGTACAAGAAAAATCAATAGTTAAATATTATTGAATAACGAAATTTTAAAAAGTTACCACAAGTTTGAGTAAAAAACACTTCTAATAAAATTTAATCAAAAAAATTATAACTAGTCCACTTGACTAAATATTAATAACTAATTGATCAAGTTTTCCCAAGTCCTCAATCAATTGGACTTGATATCATTTAGTCATGTGAACGAACATTTTGCAAATACTAAAATTAAGAAAGTGCGGCACCGCCAATGGAAATTGTCTTTTATCAATATTATGTTTAGTCATAAGATTAAGACGTTTTTTTTATTATGAAAAATCAAAAAAGTATTACTCCCTTTGTTCTCATTTATATTCACCAAATGAATTTCTACTTTATCATTTATATTCACCAAATTTAAAGTGCTAATAAATTTTATATTGGTGAGAATAATAAATTTTAAAAAGTAATGATGTGATTATAAATTTTATTTACATATGAAACAAATGGTTAGTAGATATAAATGTGGGGTTGTTTTAACAAAATATAAACTCATGGATCAATTATTGTATTAAAATATCTCAAACCATGATATGGAATCACCAAATCATGATATGGAATCACATGGTGATTCCATATCATGGTTTTTGGAGAATATGGTATCACCTCTCATGATATGGAATCATGAGATGGAATCAGCGTAAAATCGCATGTCCAAACGCTGATTCCATCTCACGACACCATATCGTGATATGGTATCGCATGGCCAAACGCCTACTAAGATGAAATCAATATTTGGACATGCAATTTCACGTTGATTTCATCTCGTTGAAATTCCAAATTCTCTAAAAATTGACCCACAATTTATATTTTGTAAAAAAAAAAACTCACATTTAATTTATATATATCTACTAGCCTTTTGCTTCATATGTATATTTATAATTCATATCATAACCTTTTAAATTGTTTATATCTTATATAACGATTATTTTTGCTAATATAAATTTATTTTTACTTCAAATAAATTCTTAATTTACTATTTATATTCACCAAATTCATTATTTTAGATCAAATTTATAACAACTTCATTAAAATCAATTAATTAAAAAAATTCCATGATTTTATCGAGTGGGACAAGACTAACGACTATGACACTAATTAAAAAAATAATTTTCTTAGCTACTAACAACTTGAACACACAACTTATGTTCAATTTTTTCGTTTTTTATTGAATCAAGATTTGACAATAAATATTGAATGTATATCATGTGATTTTATAATGTTTGCTTATTTGGTAAAATTGCTTCAACTTGCATTTCCTATTTTATGGTAATTAATTCTCATTTCCCCTTTGTAACTTGAAAATGCCATTTTTTTTTAGTTTTCATCCGATGTTCGGAGCCCGTCATATTAGAGTCTCGATTAATTTTTTTTTCTCATCCAGTGTCTTGAGCTGCCACATAGGAGCCTTAACTAAATTCGGATCACGCACTACTGGGTCCATTCAGGTGTGGTGCTTTCAACTTATTTTTTTTCATATCCAAAACTCGAACTTAAAATCTCTTGTTAAGCATGAAATAATTACACTGCACCACGTTGGTCAAATCAATCGACCCTACTAATTATCGAATTTGAAAGGACTGCCGTTTGATTAAGATCAATGGCAGAAACACTAGGTACAAGTGTTTCGTCATAATTCGAGAATCCTCAAAATTCACTCTAAAACCTCATTGGAACTCTCTTTACCCATTCTCTCACGCCACATCACTGCTTTGTTCGAGTGCAGCATTTTACTACTCCAATGGATGATGATTTTGATATTCCGGGGGCAGAAGGAATGGATGATGACATAGATCTGCCGGACGAAAGTCCGATCATGAAAGTCGGCGAAGAGAAGGAGATCGGAAAAGAAGGTTTGAAGAAGAAGCTTGTTAAAGAAGGCGAAGGATGGGACACTCCTGAAGCTGGAGATGAAGTAGAAGGTAAAATTACTCTCTATCCATTGCTGTTTCTCTTGCTAAAATCATTTCATTTTGTGATGATTTCATTTAATCCTTAGTTCATTATACTGGCACTCTGCTTGATGGGACCAAGTTCGATTCCAGTCGCGATAGGGGCACTCCTTTCAAGTTCACTCTCGGTCAAGGTTAGAAAACGTAACTCTACTTTTTAACATTCACTGCTTTCTCTCTCGTAGAGTTTTGTATAGTGTGTTAATAGTTTTAGTATATCAACAATAGTTAACTTGCCAGTTTAATATGTTTGCTATTGCTTGAATGGCTCTCTGAAAATCAATCTTTTGATTTAAGGAATATGAATCTGAAGGCTTCCCGTATTAAGAAATCTGGCGTCATGTTAGTGCTGGTCACATTTATGAGATGTAATGTATCAAGGTAGCCTGATTTGTCTGTTCTGAGTAATGAGAACTGCTTGTTTCTTTGAATCTCAACGTTGAGAATTTGGTCTAATATCAGTTTTTATTGTATAATTGAATATTGAAATTAGTTTTTCTAATGGCAACTGGATTATTATAGTACTAAATTCATATATATTGAAGTGTACATTTTAGTATCATGATTGTGCTGGCTCTTAAAATACTGATCCGTCAATTTGTTTATTTTCTCATTCTTCTCTGGGGTGGAAGTAGCTTGCACTAAGGAAGTGTATAATTAGGCAGCCTTATACCAAGGTTTGAACTGTATGATTGCAAAGCTGATCATGAGAATCTGAAATAGTTTTGCTCCCAAGGCTTTGGTCTAGTGTTAAGACTGCAACACTTGATGTGTGGCTTAGGAACACACCAGGGGTTTACACTTCCGTAGTAAAAAGTTAGGTGTTTTGACTGAGCTTCACATTCTGCACTATGATCCTAGGGGATTTATCGGTTATAGAAAAACTGAAATAGGTTTACGGCATGTATGTTGATGTTTACCATGTGTATTCAATATTATATGTGAGTGATTGATAGTTGATATTCACACACATATATATGTGTTTCTGTGCATGTGTGTATCTGGAAGAGGGTATTAACAGTTTGATTTATAAGCAGTTTATTCAGTGATTCTAGATTTGAGTTCGTTTTTACTAGTTACAGGAGATTATTGATTAATATAAGCTCTATCAAAACCAAGAACTGAAGTTTCTTCATTATTAGGAACTGACATGTTCCATATATCTTTGTTTTGTATTAAATCTTGGATGAATGATATCTCGGTATGTGCTTTGCTGATGCTTCTGTTCTTTTCTAATAGGACAAGTAATTAAGGGATGGGATCAAGGTATTAAGACAATGAAAAAGGCTGAAAATGCCATTTTCACCATTCCTCCAGAGCTGGCTTATGGAGAGTCTGGTTCTCCTCCAACTATCCCTCCAAATTCCACTCTCCAGTTTGACGTTGAATTGCTATCATGGGTGAGTGTAAAGGACATCTGCAAGGATGGTGGTATCTTCAAGAAGATCCTCACCAAGGGAGAGAAATGGGAAAATCCCATGGATCTTGACGAAGTTCTAGGTAGTCTTCTGTCTTCCTTTTAATTTCATCAGAGGTTTGTGTGTATTTATTTGGCCGAACAGTAATAAGCATTTGGTTTGATCTTATTGTTCAGTCAAGTATGAAGCTCAGCTTGAAGATGGATCATTGGTTGGAAAATCAGATGGAGTGGAGTTCACTGTTCAGGAAGGTATCCATGAGTCATTGCAGTATCTCGTTCACAAGGTTTATAGATTCACTATCATGCACTAACATTATTATTGCGACAGGACACTTCTGCCCTGCTATTGCGAAAGCTGTGAAAACTATGAAGAAAGGTGAAAAAGTCCAGTTGACGGTCAAGCCACAGTGTAGGTGGTCCTTCCAAGAAAGGGTTCTTGTATCTTCCTGTAAAGTGCTTTCACTAACATGTCTAATTTGTTTGCTGCAGATGGCTTTGGGGAGAAAGGAAAACCAGCCTCAGGTGATGGAGGAGCGGTCCCACCTAATGCTACACTGCAAATTAGCTTGGAGTTGGTAACATGGAAGACTGTCTCAAGTGTAACTGACGATAAGAAAGTAATAAAGAAGATCTTAAAAGAAGGGGAAGGATTCGAGAAACCGAATGCAGGGGCTGTGGTTAAAAGTTAGTTACTCAGGATGTTGTAGATTTATGAATTAAAAGCATGATATCTGACAAATGTTTGAATCGACATCTTGTAGTGAAATTGATCGGCAAGCTACAAGATGGCAGAGTCTTCATAAAGAAGGGCCACAATGGAGAAAATGAAGACGAGCTTTTCGAGTTTAAGACAGATGAGGGTATGGTTTCTGAATTACATCATAGTCGTTACAGCTAAGACATGATTTTCTGACTTTCTGGTTGTTCACTGTTGATCTTCCTTGAACAGAGCAAGTTATAGATGGGTTGGATAGAGCTGTCATGTCAATGAAGAAGGGTGAAGTGGCACTGCTAATAATTGCACCTGATTATGCCTTTGGTCCATCTGAATCAAAGCAAGACTTAGGCGTTGTTCCTCCCAACTCAACTGTATATTATGAGGTTGAGCTGGTTTCCTTTGTCAAGGTATGTGATGTAGTTTTTCCTTATACTTCGAACTCTTCCCTGTGCCAAAGTGTAGTCTCATGTCTTTAATTTGGCCTGCAGGAAAAGGAATCATGGGATATGAATACCCAGGAGAAAATTGAGGCTGCTGGCAAAAAGAAAGAGGAAGGAAATGCTCTCTTCAAGGCTGGTAAATATGCAAGAGCATCAACTAGATATGAGAAGGTGTGTAGTCTCCAAGATATGGTGCTCCTGTGTTAGTGAGTAATTAATTGCTGTGGTCTTTGATCCAGTTTTTCCTGACAGCAGGAATTGAAATAAATGCAGGCTGCTAAATTTATTGAAGGTGATACTGACTTTAGTGAAGAGGAAAAGAAACAAGCTAAAGCTTTGAAGATCAGCTGCAACTTAAATAATGCAGCTTGCAAGTTGAAACTGAAAGATTACAAGCAGGCGGAGAAGCTGTGTACCAAGGTTCCACTAGATCAGAACACACCTTCTGGCCTTCTTATTTTCATTGATCTATTTATATCTTTACTGATTCTGTGCACTTTAGGTGTTGGAAACTGAGAGTACTAATGTTAAAGCTCTTTACCGGAGAGCTCAAGCATATATGAACATGGCAGATCTTGATCTAGCTGAATTTGACATTAAGAAAGCCCTTGAGATTGATCCTAACAACAGGTATTGTGTTATTTCTTCTATACTGGCTGTCCAAATTTACTGCATCTCTTTTGTGTTATTATAAGTTGTATTTTTTTATGAAATGAAGGGATGTGAAGCTTGAATACAAAGCTCTGAAGGAGAAAGTTAAGGAATTCAATAAGAAGGATGCAAAATTCTATGGGAACATGTTTGCTAAGTTAAATAAGTTGGATGCCAACTAGATGTAAGTTTCAGACACATGATTTCTAGAGTCTATGTAGCTCCATGTTGTTTGATGACCAGTTCATGACACACTTTATCTTTGTGCAGAACTCCGCTTCCAAGAACCACAACCAATGAGCTTTAGACAGTAAAGGCATAGTTGTCTTAAGCAGACAAGTCTTACTTTCATGGCGCGTTGTTAGTTGTCTGTGCTGGATCTCTGATGCGGGAAAACTACACTGGATTTGTGGAATCAGTCTTAGCTTTTAGAAAAACTTACTCAATGTTTACACTGGATTTGTAGCTTACAAAAAAACTTTATCTCAGTTATTTGATCTTATTTGCATGAGGTCAACTTTGATGCCAAAATAAGGTTCTTGCAGCTGAATTATTGAAGCTCTTCTACATGTTTAGGCTTAATGTTAGGGATGGCAATGGGGCGGTGCAGGGGTGGGGTGGGTTGAATTTAACCTGCAAAAAGTTTAATCCTCCTCGCCTTGCCCTGCATAACATTTTTTTTCATTCCCAACCTGCCCCACCTCGCCCCGTATAAACCCGCTCTGCATGAACACGTTCTGCATAAAAAAATTTAATATCTTCTTTTTCTAAGTTTGATTCATAAAAATAAATTCATTTTTTCATTAAGTTGAATTAATTTAATATGATAGTGACTTAAAATTTTATTTTTAGACGTCTATTGGGAAACATGTAAGAAATTGAATTATTTTTTATTGACTCATTTTCATTTACTATCTTGAATATTTTAGTAGCTCTAAAGAAATTATCTTAATAAATAATGCTCTATCACTCTTATAATATGCAAAAAATTAAAAATAAATTTAAACCCACAATCTGCCTCACAAGCATTAATTTAAAAAAAACTCACTTCAACCCGCTCCACACAATCTTAAACCCGCCTCACCCTGCATCTGCCCGCCCCATTGCCATCCCTACTTAATGTTGGTTGCTATGTTAATGGACCTTATGAAATTGTGGTGTGCTAGGCTGTGGATGAAGCAGCAGGTGAAAATGTTTTTCTGTTTTCTCGTGGTATCAAATTTGTGGGTCCAAAGAAAAAATAATAATGTGATATTCTGCATTCAATTCTTTCTCTATTTTAAGAGCAAAGCAAATGTATGAAAGAGAAAAAAGAGAAACAAATTGGAATGTGTTACAAAATAAAGAAAGAATATTTAAATCATATGAAGAGAACAAAGGAAATTAGAAAGTAGAAATAAGAGAAATAACTATTTTTGGGTGGATCTTTTCATTAACATTTCAATGTCCTTTTATAGGCAATATGACTACTAGCAAAGTGATGTTATCACATAACATTCACAAATACATATTGCTATAGTAGCAAGGTGATGTTATCACTTGACATTCACAAATAAATTATTTATAACACTTCCCTTTGAATGTCCATGTAAGCGCACAAATTTAGTAAAAGTTCAAGTATACATAATTATTCGTAATTTTTTCTTTGGATGTTCATGTCTTGATCTATAATATGCCTCGTTAAAACCTTATTAGAAAAAATCAATGGAAAAAATCCTAGTGAAGGAAAAAGAGTACACACATCTTGTAAGTTGTAATACGCATTGGTAATTGCCTCATTAAAAACCTTACCAGAAAAATTCAATGGGAAAAAACCTCGGCTAGGGAAAAAGTGCAGCGCGTATTATACCCCCCTGATTAAAACATCACTTAACAACTTGAGGATGACGCATTCCAATCTTATATCTCGGCTTCTCAAATGTTGAAGTTGATAATGCCTTGGTGAATACAAAGTGTTAAACATAGCTATATCCTTCTTTTGAAGATCATGAATAAGAAGAAGAACTTTGATAAAATATATTTTGTTCAATCTTCTTTGATGTGTCCTCTTTGTTGAGTTATACATGCATCAATGCCTTCATATAATGTTGTTGGAATATCTCTTTTCAAAGAAAGGTCACATAATGTGTTGAGTTATTGATCTTGATCAAATACATTCTTGACAATCACTCGGTTCGTGATCTTGTCGCCGTAGACAAATTGCTCGTTTGACTTGTTAGTAGCAACAACCAAGTATTGACGGACACTTTCAATAAAGTTGACTGTCTTGTGAAATGATTTGATATGACAGTATTTCCACATGAAAACAAATAACTTTCTTGAGATCAAACTTCATATAAATCAAATAATTTCCTTCAATTTCATAATCAATAAACCTTGACACGATTTATAAGAATAAATAATTGTGTCAATATTTGATTCACTCTAATATCTCTACTTAATAAGAATGATGTTATATTTTGCATGCACATTGACAAAATTATTATACCATGAATAATAATAATAGCATGACACATAAGTGCACCAACAACACTATAACATGATATTTTCTAGATATTTTATTGAGATCAAAATTGTTCTTTATGTTAAGCAATTTCACAACCATTGGGGTACTATTCAATGGAATAGATTTAAAACCTTTTAAATTTTTCCGAAATTTTTATGTATTATTTACCGCTTAGCTAGGCATAAGAATTGTTCAAGTTTTTCATATATTGTCAGATTGATAGAAAGTTCATTGCATCCACCCTAGGAGAATACATCTACATACAATAATGTCAGGACTTTTGCGAAAAATATTTATTTTTCTAATGCACAACTCGTACTTTATATTTTACAGTTTTACTTATCGCACAATAATTCATTTGTACCCCACTGACATTATATCTTGGTATATGGACAAAATAAGTCCAGAACATCACTTTTCAAGTGAAATAAAATATACTTGAATTGTATTTTCTTTGGCCAATCATTTATCTATCAACTTTCGACAGATGTAATATCAAGATCCTTATCACCATTTATAATTGTGAGCGTTAAATTATATTAAATATATCGTTGACAATTTATTTGATATTGATTCTAATATGACAAAACTTGTCGAGCTCTCTTTATTTTTCATCATTTTCAGGTACCTAAACCTTTGCCAAGATTTTTATGAAGTGTTATGTCATGGTGCTCTTTCTAAAGCACTTGCCTCATTAGTATGACCATCTTGATCATTTGCTCCTTTTCTTTTTCAAGAAATTTTATCTTTCGAATTTATTAATCTATCACGCTTCAGGCGTGCCATAAATTACGCCCTTCAAGGACTTTTCATTGGAGCATTTATAACTGGATTATAACATAGGGTCAGCGAGTGCGTCTGGCAATTGACTTAAATTATTTTTTCAATGAGGATCATACCAAGATAATTCATTATGTATAACTTATTTTCCAGTTGCTTATCTCCTCCTAATGTTAGAGAATTACCCAACCTTATTTGGAGACTCATCTTTGTGTATTGTGTAATGGTGAAGCAATGAAATAACATACCACACATTTAAATTTCTAGATGAGAATTATTTGGTTCCTGGCCCTGAATCAATTGTGATAGGGGAACTTTGTTGGCTTGATACGTATAAGTATTGCTACACTTTAAATAACACATCTCATACCAAATTTTTTTTGAAAATTTTGTTCTCATAACCAATGATTTAGCTATAATTGGAAGCATATACTTTCTGCTTAAACCACTTGTATATAAACCAACATCATCACTATAATTTTATAATTAGAAATGTGCTCTTGATTTAACAATTCGAGCAAATAACCTTTGCAAAAATCAAATTGCAAGTTGATAATAAAGCACATGTGACCATAACATAGATGTATCTATTAAAATTATTTAATAATAAATGGTCCACGTGACGGGTGAACGGGCCCATATTTACCTTTTTATATATTTTAAAATTTCAAGAGATACAATCTCAACCTTACCTGGCACAATGATAATTTTATCATGAGAACAAACAACACAAGAGAATTCTTGAAGAATTTATTATTTCTTCAATATATGACCACATGAATTCTCATTTATTTTCGTATTATATATGAATTGGGATGGTCGTCAACCGGGCATACCAACTAATATTTATTTCAATGAACTTTTAGTTTATTTTGCATGTGATTCCTTTGTCATGCCCATATTTCGTTACCACAAACAACATGAAAACATGAGTAATCTTTCACATAAATATTTATAACCCACTTTGATTATATGATCTTAAATCTTTCCATATTTTATAGTTTCAATATAATTTTTTTTTTGACTATTTCTTTGAAACATAAAAAGTTTCTTTCGAGACTTACTACAATTTCAATATCATGAACAATTTTATTTCTTTAGGTAGTAGCATAGTAGCTCACCAAAGCTCACCATTAATATTAGATACTATCACATATTTCATAACATTGTTTGTGTGGTAAACATATCTTTCAAGGATAAATTTATATCATTATTGTCATGGTCAAAATCATTACAAGCAAAACTTGTTTCTTGATTTACTTTTGTCATTAGTATCTCTTTTTTATTTATTTAATATCTGACAAAATATTTTTGACGTACAGAGATACATAACCAATGACAAATTTTTGTGACAAAAAATTATTTCATTCTTTTGCCCTTTCGGTAGTTTATAATAAAATATACTATAATATTTGTGATGTACTAAAAGTACTTGACCAATGATCTTTTACACCAAAATAAATTTTCTTTATTTCTCTCTAACCTCCCATAGGGGTGAGTTGTGGTATTTTTTAAATCATACATTAGTATGTCCTTATTTATAATTTTCATCATCTCTTGACATATTCATTTTCAAGAATTGTCCACTTTTCATGATACTTATCACAAGTCACATTCTCTTCCAGAAATTGACTATAATCATATATACATGCTTCATAATTATTCTTTTCATTAGAAGTTCATTGTCATGCTTTGAAATTTATCATATTCATATGACATACCTCGACATCACCTTTGAAAGGTCAAGTGCACCTTCACTTTATGTTCCTTTATTTTGATGGAGGATTTATTAAATTAAATTAGTTTGCACGTATAGTAATCGCGTGCCCAATATACCTTTCATACCAACTTTGATGATAAAAATTACCTTCACTCTTTAAAAGGTCATTTTGAGAACTCATAATATTCTTTCTTTTATAATTATCACAATGATGATTATTATAATTTTTTCCCTTCATGTTCACATTCATATGTTTAATCGTAAAATTTTCTTGTCATCTTTTAGACTTTTAATGTATCGCTATCACATCCACTTCAAAGAATCGGACATATTCAATGGGATGAGCTTTACAATTTTTATCAAGAACATATCGATTTGCTTAGTCATCATTAGATCATCATGAATACATAGCATTGGGAATTTAACCCAATATATTATCTATATAAAGGCATGTTAGGCCAAAATATGATGGGACTTGAACTCAAAATCTTATCATCATGGTGCATTCGGATTTTAATCGATGTTTTACCCTTTTGGTGCAATGAAATTTGAATACACCGTCTTACCTCAATCAATGAAATTATATAGTCCAAATAAAACTCATCCTTGAGCCTTAAAAATATTGTCACTTTGTTATTAATAGCACAAAAAAATTTAGTCATAATAACACTTCAAAAAATCATATTCAGATTATTACCTTTGCTAAACGAAGCAAAGTTGGTCTTCATAGGTGGCTCTAAATACTATTTTCAACTTAAATTTTTTTATAATTAATTCACTTATTGAAATACCAACAAATTAATTTTCAACATTAACTTAATTTATTGCTAGTTAAGAAAATTTCCTTCTTCAATTGTAATTCGAAGATGAAGCAACTAGAGGAAACACTAATCATCACAATAAATAAATAAATAAATGATAGTCAAGAAATCTACAAAAAAGAAAATTGAATCTAATTAGGCTAATTTAGGGGTAGAGAATATGAGATAGGGAAAATGGATTCTTTCGTATCTCGATTCAGTTTTTGAAAAAAAAAAAACGATTCATCGAAGCAAAAAATCATAAACAACAATCACATTCCAGCTAACATTTCGATTTTAAACAGAACATTGTTAAAAATGCTCAAAATTCAAAAATTAAATAAAAACTTGATAGATGGACATAATAAAATCTATATGACAATTGTCTCAAATGACATGTAGTTTCTATATTAGCATAAATTTTATGGATTTCAGCTATTAGCATACTCTGTTTGTAGATATATACAAATCAGAATTAATGTAATTAGTGATAGAGTTTAAGTTTCATTTGCTTCTATCTCTCACCTTTTACATAGCTGATAGCACAACACTTTTCTACCCATTTTCAAACTCCTACATCCTCGCAACATGCATCATGTCACGAATTTCTGCCTTAAATTGTGGGTCATTTTTCGATTAGGTAAAGATTTTGTATAATTATATGTTGGTAAGTGTATTTCATAATTTACTATTACTTCATTCGTTCACTTTTATTCGTCATTTTTTTCTAAAATAATTTTTCATTTTTACTTGTCACTTTTAACATATCAAGAAAAGACAATAATATTTTTTCATGTTTACCCTCAACATTAAATACTCTTTCTTCAAATCATTTTTCAAGACTTAATACTAAACATCATTTAATAGGGATAGTTCAATAAAATACCTATATCAGAGGGAGTATTATTTTTCAGTTTGAAGCGACAACTTTTCTAAGATTTCTGAACTAGTTTTGGTTTTGTTACTTTGTGCATCAATGAGTAATTCTAGCATTCCTAAGACAATTACTATGTTGAAGTTTTTTTCTTATTTTAATTAGAAATATATATTTTTATCTAAATTTTATTTTTTTAATTAAAAGTAGCTAAATCTATCTATCTATCTATATATATATATATCTAAATATAGACAATCTGATGTGACACCTCTCTATGACCTCCATTTCTATATTTTTTTTTCCTCCTTTTTTTGATATTTTATCTTTGATTTCTATTATTTATTTGTATTCTTAAAAAGTAAAAACTAAAAACATTTAAATACACTACCCAATTAATCATGTTTCTTTAAAATTTTCCTCACACTAATACACATTTAAGTAAATGGAAGATGAAAAAACTAAAATTTGGAAGATGAAAAGACTAAAAATTTTCATTTTTAGTAACAGTTTATATTTACTTAGCCTGTAAAATAAAAATATTAAAATATTTGTACCCAACAACAATGGATTCCTTTAATTTATCTCTTCTTATGATGATGATAATGAATATATGAGTATCAAATTCCTTTACTGAGATGTCCAACGAATTCATGATTCTTTAGAAAATATTGATGTAAGGAGAAAGGTCATGTAACAAAAGTTTTTCTTCAAAATAAAAGACTTTTTGAAAGAATGTTGATTAATTATGCCGCTGAGATGACCAACTAATTTCTAGCCTTGTGATTGTTTTACGAAAAGAGAAAGGAGGAGTATCTTGTGATCCTTTGGAAGATATAAGTGTAAGGAGAAATTTCACTTAATAAAAAGTTTCTCTTCAAAGTAAAAGACTTTTTGGAAGAATGTTTATTCCTCCTATAGGAGATGACTATTGAGAAAAAAAAATCACTTTGGTTAAGAAATTTGTAGGAAGAGTGATTAGTGTTTCAAAGGGTAAGAAGAATTATTTGGAGAAAAAGTCAATCTATTTATGGAATTCGTATCAAATTTAGAGAAGAATAAGTATAATACTAATTTCTTTCTTTTTTTATTTTGTCTTAATTTTTTTATGTGTCTTTACTTAAAGTTTATATTTTTATTTATCTTTACTTAATTAAAATTTATTGCTGACATTATTTCTTTCTACTTCTTTATTTTACTAATTTCTTTCTTCTTTTATTTTGTCTTCTTTTTGTGTCTTTAATTAAAGTTTATTTTATTTTATATTTATTTTTAATAAAATTTTATCAACATTTTCGACATTTTCACTTATATTTTTATTAAAATAATTTCTCAGAAATAAAGTTATTCTTTCAAAAGAAATTATGTTTCACACTTTTATTTTATTTGTTGGAGTTTTTTATTAAAAATTTTCAAAAGACTAATTTTTTTTTAAAAATTAAGAAAAAATATCAAAGATGACATTATTTAATTCCTATCATCATCAATGTTGTTAATTTAATTTACTTCCATCCCTTAATCTCATCAATATTAGTTTTATTTATATTGTTTCCTTAAATCACCTTTTTTTCTTTATAATTTCTATTAATTTTATATTTTTTAATTAAATTTTATCAATCTTTACGAAATTTTCCCTTAAATAAAATTATTCTTCCAAACTAAAATATGCCTCAAATTTTTATTTTATTTTATGGAGTTCTTTTTTAATTTCTAAAGACTGGTTTTTTTTTGAAAAAGTAAAAACATATATCAAGAATGACCATATTTAATTCCTATTATCATCAATGCTATTGATTTCTTTTACTTATTTCTTTAATCTCATCATTAATGTTATTTATATTATTTCCTTAAATCACTTTTTTTTTCTTTCTTTTTTTGGTTATTATTATAACTTCATAAAAATTGCAAAAATAATTTACAGAATTTTGTTTGCCTTTTTGAATTTTTAGATCATTTTTTTTGCTAAAAGATCTTTATCTCTCTTTATATATATATATATATATATATATATATATATATGAAATTTATATCAAATTAGGAGAAATAAGTATTCTACAAGTTTCTTTCTTTTTTAATTTTATCTTATTTTTTTTATGTTTCTTTACTTAAAGTTTATTTTATTTTCTTATCTTCAATTAATTAAAGTTTATTGCTGACATTATTTCTTTCAACTTATTTATTCTACTAATTTCTTTCTTCTTTTCACTTATATTTTTATTAAAATAATTTCTCAGAAATAAAATTATTCTTTCAAAAGAAATTATGCCTCACATTTTTATTTTATTTTTTGGAGTTTTTTATTAAAATTTTCAAAAGACTGATTTTTTTTATAAAAAAAATAAGAAAAAATATCAAAGATGACAATATTTAATTTCTATCATCATCAATGCTATTAATTTATTTTACTTTCTTCCCTTAATCTCATCAATATTGATTTTATTTATATTGTTTCCTTAAATCACTTTTTTTCTTTATATTTTCTATTAAAGTTTTTATATTTTTTTAATTAAATTTTATCAGCATTTACGGAATTTTCCCTTAAATAAAATTGTTCTTCCAAAATAAAATATGCCTCAAATTTTATTTTATTTTTTGCAGTTCTTTTTTTAATAAAGACTGAATTTTTAAGAAAATGTAAGAAAATATATCAAGAATGACCATATTTAATTCATATTATCATCAATTAGTATACGTATCCGCACAACGCACGGATAATATCAAAGAAAGTAATTATGTTAAACATTATTAAAGAAAGTTATTATGCTAAAAGTTTTATATAATGAAAATAATAATAAAATAAAATATTCGTTGATCATGTTTATCACTCCACTTAAATAACCTTAGTCATACATTTTCATTTTACACAAAATTAAAACTAATAAATACGGTCAATCAATGTATAATTTTAAATTAAAATTTGAAATCATAAGGGGGCACTAAACTACTCAAAATTCTCAATTGAACTAACATTATCTCTTTATTTTATTTTCTATTTTTTTTAATTCAATGATGAATTCTTTTTTGTGTGTGGTAAGTGATAGTCATATTTGTTACAATTTATTGTTAGACTACTAATTATAATTAATTATTAGTGGGTTGAGGAAATACTCAAATTGAAAGTCAAGTAGTCTATCGATTTAGTTTTCTATAATTATTTTCTCTTAATATAATATATGCTATAAAAGGGAGGCATGAACGTGTTTGCTATAAAGGAGGAGCCAAATGGAGGAAATATTTAGGATCAGCCTGACAATAAAATAACTGATTTCAATTCAAATTTTAGTGATATTGTGTATGTTTGTTTCTAGGTTAATTTTATTTAGTTTTTTAGTTATTTATTTTATTTTTAAAAAATATTAATATACTTCTAAATTCCATTTATTACGTTATTTTCATTTTTTTTATGTTTGCATTTTCTTTTTTCAGATTTTAAAATCATCATCCATTGTGGATATCTTTTATTATTTTCAAATAAATTAATTTGTGTTTTTTGTAAATTATTTTAAAAATAATTCCAGATTGACAATATTTTGAATTATTAAAAATCTGTTTTTTATGTTATTTTTTGTTTAAGATTTTTTTTTTTTGAAAAACATTTGAATGACTCCAATTTTATGTTTTTTTACAATCTTTCAATTGTTTAATTAGACAATTTTACACATTAAAATATTAAGCAATGATACTTTATTTTTAGAAAATAATTAAGTACATCTTCATTTTTTGCAATCATGCACCTCAATAGGATATAATTATTATATTACTTGTAAAAATAAATCAATATATAATTAAATAATAGGACTATTGAATTCACATTTCCTCATTATTTGTTTATTGTTTAACAATTTTAACAAAGAAGACATGAAACAATAGCATGAATAATCAACCCTAACCATGATTTATGCGTCTAAATATAAATAATGGCATGAAACATTGTTACATTCCTAAATCGTAATCCAATTTCAACCCTAAATATTCAAAATAGAAATGTTGTGCACAAATCAAATGAATATTTTTAAAATATGTTATTATTAAATTAATATTATATGGTTCATTAAATTTGATAGATTTTTTTTGTCAATAAAACATTTTTTTGTCAATAAATATGATAAGAAGTTGACAAACATCATTATTTAAATAAATCCATAACTTAATAAAGTGATTGCACAATTTTGTTAAGTAGTTATCTTGAACTCAAACTTATTAAATTAAGCCCACACTTAAAATTGTATTTCATTATCTTGCAATACCCTCATATTAAAAAATAACTAATTGAAAAAAAGTTAAAAGCGATATATAAATTTAAAAATAATGAAGAATAGTTATAAAGTTGAATATTAGATATGCATTATAACATATGGGATTCTAAAATCCAGATTTTATGTGCAATAAGTATAATGACTATCTAGCATACATACAACCTCCCTAATCAATTACCTTACACTTCTTCTGTTGTTGACTTCATGTTGTCGTCCTCAAATTTTATTGATTGTTCAGAAATAAACTCACCTGAAAGCAAACTTTTAATCTCATTATAAAAGTTATTTATTCGTCTAAGCAACCTAGCACAATAAAAAAGGAAGAAGGGAAATTAGTGTCCTATATATATATATATATATATATGAAAATCATTAATTTGAATAAAATAATTTACAGCAGATAAAAACTATATTAATAAATAACACAAATTGTTGATAGATTATAATAAAATCAAATCATCTTAAAGTCACTCTTTAATGGGTAAGCAAATTGAGGACATCTATATTTATGCAAGAGTTGCCTCAATGAATAATGTAAAACCAACAAACGAAACTGAAGAAATAAAGAATAGGTGCAAAAGAATTTAGAGAATAAAATAAAAAATTTGATGGAAAATTAGTCTATATAAGAAAAAATAGATTGAAATTTGGCTTTATCTAGTATAGAGTTAGTTTTCGATTCAAATTTTAAAAAATCAATGGTAACTTCCCATTCAAATAAAAAATTCAAAAAATTAATTATATTTAGTAAAATTTATCTATATATTTAAACTAATTTTAATAAATTTTATCTTTCAATTTATTTTTATATATTTTTAAATTTAGAGCATAAAATAAAAACCTTGATGGAAAATTAGTTTATATAGAAAAAAAAATAGACTGAAATTTTGCTTTATAGAGTTAGTTTTCGATTCAAATTTTAAAAGATCAATGGTAACTTTCCATTCAAATTCAAAATTCAAAAAATTAATCTAGTAAAATTTATCTTTATGATAAATCGGAAAAGTTATAACTATATCCACAATTGCAAATTTTGATCCTTTATCTTTTATTTTAATTAACAAATTTTGGTGTGCCAAAATTTTGAGCAAAAGTGCACAAACAAATGAAGAGTTAAATTACCTTGTGCTTCATCAACATGATCCAATTGTTGTTCAGTATAAATTCTAATCATTTGCGCATGAACATCTGCACGCAAATCATAATTGAAAAAAACTTTTAGTTGGAGCAATGGTAAATGTCAATGGCTTGAAGCTCTCATATAAATAATGCATAGAAGCAAGAGAAAATTGCTAGGCCACAATAGTGAATATGGAAATGACCTGATATCTACCGTCATTTTTTTTCTTGTAGTCTACACCTATAATCCAGCATCATATAGATAAATATAATTTTTATAGTAAAAACTTTCTCCATCACTATAGACTTTAAGGAATAATAACACATTTTCTTAGCACCTGCTTCTTTAACCACACCCTGAGATTCACAGTCCTTTTGGTTTTCTGACCATGGCGGACTTTCAACATCTCTAGGTATTTACAGGTTAATCCATCGGGGTTACTAAGAGGGTAGAGAACTAACCATTTACTAAGAAAAAAGTTAGTAATTACATCAAGAAAATAAAACAACAGATGGTCAGAATCTAAAAGATCAATAATAGGATTAACCGAAGTAGACATGAGTAACAATGGAGGAATATTTTACTGTAGTCCAGATTTTATGATAAATTCAAAAGAATTTGGTAAGTACATAAAAATAGGCATACAGACCAAAGGGTATGAAGAAATGAACTGTGGAAATAATCTTTTAGTTTGTGTTGGCTTTATAGGAAAATTAGCCACCAACAGCAGTTCAAAGTTTAAAATAAAGATAGACGATGCAGTAGGTATAATGGGAAATAAAGGAATCAAGTTAATGAACCCTTTAAAAATAAATTCAGAAGAATATGCCGGTAGAGAATGGAATTTAGAAAAATTCTGCAAAAAAGAAGTATTACGACCAAACGACCACCTCACATACACTAATACTAAAGAAGAGACATCAATTAGATTCACTGATTATAAATATACAGATCAAAAAGAAATAGAAGAAGATTTAGAAGATAATGAATCCACCATTAATATGGAAGGTATGAATATCCAAAATATAAATGAAGAAGACTACGAAGTAGACTTATCAATAGCAAAGGCTAGAGAATTACATCAAGAAAATAAAACAACTTTGTTTAAGTGTAAAGGTTGTAAAATGAGAAAGATAGATATCTCTATAGTAGAAACACATTTTAGAGAATGCAAATTTAGAATAGATAATTATGGGTATAGACAAAAAGAAAACACCCAAGAAGAAAGCGATGATGAGACAACACGCAGTCTAAAAGAATTCATGGAAACCGGTTCTTCTAGTTCAAGTCCATTTCAAAAGACAACCCCCATAACGCCAGTAGAATATACTATAGGTAATTTACCACGTCATCGGGTATATAGGCAAGACCCGGCAACAGAACCAGAGATGGTTAGACCAATAGGAATAAGAATGCCAATAGAAGCCCCTATCAAGCTTCAAGATGGAGGAGATAGAGGTAAGATACTAAATATAGCAGCTCATGATCCTCAGTTGTGGAACTCAGTTATAGATGTATGGAAAGGAATAGTAGTAGCAGATTACATACATCATTATAGTGAGACAGATGCAGAAACTATGTATAGATACATGGAAACCTTTTTAGGAGAGTCAATCAAAGGAATGTGGGAAGCATACAAAGTAACCTACCCTCAAGAATTCCAAGAACTAGTAAATATGGGACCAAATCCGTATAATTTCACTAATAAAATACACAGCCTAATAACAGGAGAAGACCCTAATAGTGGATTAGTAGTATTACAAAAGAATGCATTAATAAAACTAGAACAACTTAGCATTACAAATTGGAGCCATATCAAAAACTTTTTAAAGGATTATTTTTATTTATGCGCTATAAGCGGCAATGCGTTTGATCAAAGCTTAGGAAAAAAGCTTTTTAATAAACTCCCTGGAGCATTAGGAAGAGAAATAGAGGAGAGATGGAGCAAAAGAGAAGGAGTTATGCAAAATCCAAATGTTAATTGGTCTATCGAACATAAAATACAGCATGTAATGGAAATATTACAAGAAAAGTGTACAAATATACAAATACAAAAACAATTAAAGCAAAATGAGACTGGTTTTTGTAAAAATATATATACAACACAAAGCTATGATCAAGGTACACCAAATAAGAAATATAGAAGAAAATATCAAAATAACCAAGACTACAGACCAAGAAAAAAATATTATCTACGAAAATCTACGGCAAAAAAGCCTTATCTAAATAAAGATAGACATGTAAGAAAACATAATAATAATAGAATCTATAAAAATAGACTATCTTGTTTTACATGCGGAAGTGAAGAACATCTTGATAATACTTGTCCGGGAAGAAATAATAGTAGAACGAGAAACTCCCAACTCATAGAGGATTTCCAAGAAACTCTGATAAATGTAGATGAATACATGTCAGACAACGAAAGTATATATTCAGTAATAAGTATAGATGCTTTAGAAGGAAGACAACACGACTCGTCTGATTCAGAAGAAGAAACTTTAATAAATGAGATAGGATTAGAAAAATTAGACATCAAGGATTTTACATTTGTCAATATACATTGCGATCACCAATTTTCAAAAGGAAAAGGTTTAGATAGCCAAAAATGTTTTAATTGTATAGGATATCCCAGTAAAGATAGAAGAGCTAAATGTACAAATTGCTATATAGAAGGATGCCTCATGTGCATCAATAAAATATTTAACATTAAAGTTATAGACCAGACCATAAACATAAAAGAAAAAACATTAATGTCCCTAGAAAAAAGGATTGATAGTTTAGAAGACAGAATAAACAAATTAGAAAAAGGAAAAGAAAAAGTAGAAGAAAAGGAAGAAATTGAGCTCTTAAATGAAAAAGAGGAATACAAATCGTTTGAAGGATTAATTTGTAATGAAGACAAAAAGATCAATACTATCAAAATATTAACAAGAATAAGAATTCAAAACTATGAAATAGAAACTTTAGCTCTAGTAGACTCGGGATGTACAAAGAGTATAATAAATAGAAATATCCTGCCTATAGATATAATAAAAGAATTTTCCGAACCACAAAGCGCCATGCAAATGGACAGATCTTCAAATATATACAAACATTATGTTAGTAATGCTCAAATAAGTTTTTTAAACACATGTGCAGACTTCTATAAACCTACTTATAAATTAGAAAAAATATGGGTTAGAGATTTAAATATTAGGATAGACTTTGTTTTAGGCTTAGATTTCTTATTACATAATAACGGAAGTTGTCTTCTCACTAGAGATGGAGTAATATTTTCTAAAAATATGACTCAAACCTCCATAACAACAGAACCAGTTCCTACAAAATCAAGGTATGTTAAGAATACTGATAATACGAATATATTAAAATGTAATAAAGGGAAAGACTGTAATTGTACTAAATTACAGGTTAGCACAGAAGGGGAAGACATTAAAGAAATTGAATTATTAGAATTGAGTTTATCTGATATACAAATAGAAAAAAACTATAATTTAATAGAAATAAATACTGAACTTTATAATTTTAAGAAAGGATTACAACATATAGGAGTTATAAAAAACCAGAAGGACCTAGACGAAGTAATTTCTATCTTAGATAAACTAGAAATAATTGGAGAAAGACCCCTGAAGCACTGGGAAGCCAATCATATAACCTGCAGACTTGATATTATTAACCCAGAATATACGATTAAAACTGCTTCAATAGAATCCACGAATGAAGACCTGAGGGAATTTGAAGATCAAATAAAAGAATTATTAAATCTAGGGGTAATAAGAAGGTCAACATCAAAGCATAGGTCAGCCGCATTTATGGTACGAAATCACAATGAAATACTAAGAGGAAAAGCTAGGATGGTAATAAACTATAAAAGACTTAATGACAACACTAGAATGGATGGATATAAATTGCCAGACAAATCAGAACTAATAAATCGAATACAAGGAAGAAATTTTTTTAGTAAGTTTGACTGTAAGTCCGGATATTGGCAAGTCAAAATGCATGAAGATAGCATAGAGTGGACAACTTTTACCTGCCCAGAAGGACATTTCGAATGGTTTGTAATGCCTTTCGGTTTAAAAACAACCCCTCCAATCTTTCAAAGAAAGATGGATAATATATTTAGAGACTATAAAAACTTTATTTTAGTTTACGTAGACGATATTTTAGTTTTTAGTAATAATACCAATGAACATCTAGGACATTTACAAACGGTATTCAAACTATTCGTAGACAATGGAATTATAATTAGTAAGAAGAAAATGGAATTATATAAGACTCTTATAAAATTCTTAGGAGTAGAAATTGGAAATGGAAAGATAAAATTACAATCCCATATAGCAAAAAAGGTTCTAGATATGCCTGATAAATTAGACAATACTAAAGACTTACAAAAATTTCTAGGAATACTGAATTATGCACGAAGTTTCATCAAAGATCTAGGAAAGGTAGCAGGACCCCTATACTCTAAAACAGGAAGTCGTGGACAAAAGACCTTTAATATAGAAGACATAAAACTAGTGCAAAAACTCAAACAAATGGTTAAGATATACCAGATTTAGCCCTCCCACTAGAAACAGATTACCCAATAGTAGAAACAGATGGAAGCCTCGAAGGGTGGGGGGCAGTTTTGAAAACAAAAAACAATAAATATGGCGATAAAAAGGACGAAAAAATTTGCGCTTATCACAGTGGAAAATACAAAGAAAAAGGAAATATGAGTAGCATAGATGCAGAAATTTTAGCAGTTATATATGGATTAAATAGTTTTAAACTATACATTATTAATAAACAAGAAATTTTGGTAAGAACAGATTGTGAGGCTATTGTAAAATTCCACCAAAAAATAGAGGGAAAAAATAGTAGTAAAAGAAGATGGTTAAATTTTTTAGACGCTACGTCAATATACAATATATCTTTAGAACATATAAAAGGAAAAGATAATTATTTAGCAGATCAACTAAGCAGACTTATGAAAACTAACTATTTGTTTTCAGCATGAGTACAGATAAAGACAGAGCATCCAGTTCAAGCTCAAGTGGACAGAAAGACAAAGACTTGTTGCAGACTCTCTTAGGAAATACTTTATTTCAGCCACAAACAAGACAAAATACGAGCATGTAAAGAATATATTTTGGAAAACAAAATTTAATTTTCTATCCTCCATCTAATCTAAGTTTCAGGGTGAAACCAGAAACGAAGATAGATAGACCTCAAAGATGCTTAATAGACAACCTATGGATAGCATATAACAAGATTTCTCGAGACAACAGTTATTTCGTGTCAGTAGTAAACTCATTAAGCCATTACTTTACGGACAAAAATGAAGACAAAAAATTCAGATTTTATGTAGTAGTCCAAGGAAAATTACAAGGAGTATTTCAGACATGGATAGAAGTAGTAGATTCAATTAAAGACTTTCCAACCCCACTTTTTAAGGGATTCACTAATTTGAATGAAGCACTAGACTATGCCAGAGGAACACTTGGGCCTAACTATTTCATAAGCCCAGCTTTGAGACAAATTTCAAGACCATCTTTGCAATACAATATTCAGAAAGACACGGACAGAATTATTTTCTGCGATCATTGTTCCTCAATGACGGAAGGATTCAAAAGACTAAATCAGACGATCGAAAGACTAGAAACAGAAAAAGAAAAAATGACACAACATATCCACTCATTACAAGAGAGGATAAGATTTTTACTTGGAAATACCGATCAAGATAAGAGTTCTCCATCTCACTACAAAATGGATAAGACGGGTGTACATTCCCCAACGAATGTAGAAAAAGCTATTGTACCAGCTAAGGGTACAGCTAGTCCCGTTCAAACGGTAGCGGGTAAAGACTCATCAAATCCGTTAATGGTTGACACTTTACCAAAAAGTGTAAGAATTCTGCCGGCAAGTTTCAATACAATGGCAGAAACAAGTAAAAGGACAAAAGGATTCCTCCTCCAAAAAAGAAAAAAATAAATAATAAAAGGATAGAAAAAATAATAAAAAGTTCTCTTTACAAAATACTCACGGAAAAGACTAAAGAGGTACAAGAAAAAATTATACGAGAAAATCCAAAGCCAGATCCAGCAATTTCAAACCATGAAGACATAGAGAGTAGCAGTGACGAAAATAATCTATCAGACCAATTTAATCAACATTACGACCCAAATGAAGACAATGATTCGGGGATGAGTTTTGATTCCGTAACACTACACAACCTGGATACATAGAAAATACATAAGCAATGACATCATCACAAGAAGACAAACAAATAGGTAAGCAGTGACATCACGAGCCATTATAATAAAGAAGACTCCACCAACTACTCCACTACATATCCACTACTAATAAAGACAACTCCATTATCGCAAGAAGACAAAAGAAGGACACTCAATTTCAAAAAGGTTTCACAAAGCCATGTGACGATGGGGCCCAAAGAGCACCCGGCAGGTGAAGAAAGCTTTAAAGGATTGAAATCCGAATTTCAAATCCGGAGGGATTTCTACTATAAATAAGAGTCATGTTGCAAGAAGAAAGAGAGAGCGAAGTGTAAGAAGAGCATAGTAAAGAAGTTTGAAGTTTGTAATAGTTTACATATTCCCTTTCCCTTTCAAGTTTACATATTCCCCTTCCCTTACAAAAAAAAAAAAAAAAAAAAGAGTGAGTAAGTGTTCGTGTACAAAGTGTGTGTTTTAATTTTCAAGTAGCTGCAAGGTTACTCGGGGACTCCCGAAAGGGAAACCTCATTCCGACCATTATCATGTAAGTAGTTATCTGTTTTCTAGATCCTAGTAATTTTCTCCCTAAAATGTATATACTATGTTATTATGTGTATGTTATTATGTGTGTATATATGATATAATGTTCATATTATTATGATATGTTATTATGATGTTCATATACTCTTTAATTTATTCTTAGTAAATGGTTAGTTCTCTACCCTTTTAGTAACCCCGATGGATTAACATGTAAATACCTAGGGATGTTGAAAGTCCGCCATGGTCAGAAAACCAAAAGGACTGTGAATCTCAGGGTGTGGTTAAAGAAGCAGGTGCTAAGAAAATGGGTAAAGAAAAGAGATGAAAGGAGTAAGGTAAAGAGATGAACAGTAAAAAAAAAAAAAAAAAAAAAAGTAATTTTGGGAGAAATTACATGGATTCAGCAACAAAAAACTACTAATACTAGATAACGGAACAGGAAGAGGGAGTACTGAGTAGGATTTTACAACCGCAGTTTACATCATCTTGACAGAAGCTATCCTATTTGTTTAAATCTAAATTCTTACTCTTATTTACTTACACCTTATATTAATTTAAACGTATATTATTATTTTAGAATAATAAATACTATCTGCCTATCCATATTATCTTCTTGTTAAAATAATAAAGATATAAAAAAATTTAATAATTAGATTAAAACAAAATATAACTAAGAAAAGTCCTATCATAGTGCTAAGCATACAACAAAAAAAATATAATCACTTGCACATCATTATTACCAAACAAATGCTAAATTTTAAATATGTGTAGACTCAGTGGCGTAGCCAGGAATTTTATAAAGGGGGTCCAAACTTTGAATAGTAATTTTTTTTTAAAAAATGATGATTTATAGAGATTCTATTTTTAATAATATTGTGATATAATTTGGGTAAATGGGTCTCCTATGTATATAGAAAGAAAACCTTATTCCAAAAGAAAAATGTATTAAAATTTAAGAAAATCTTATTCCACAAAGGAAAAGGTATTAAAATATAAGGAAATCTTATTCCACAAGGAAAATGTATTAAAATATAAGGAAATCTTATCCCACAAGGAAAATGTATTAAAATATAAGGAAATCTTATTCCACAAGGAAAAGATATTAAAATTTAAGGATTTTTTTTTCAATTAAAACCTTATTCCAAAAGGAAAATTTATTAAAATTTAAGAAAAATGTATTAAAATATAAGGAAATAATTCAATTTTAATTGAAAAAAATATCCTTATTAGAGGTGAGATTCGAACTTGGGTCACTAAAGGCAAACATAACACTATTTACCACCAAGCTACTGAATATTTATGTTAAACTTATGCATGTTTATTTCCTTACAAACTTCAAGAAGACAAAATAACTACAGAAAAATGGAAACGCTCATGCAGGGAATCGAGCTGGGGCAGCGAGTGGGCAAGCGACAACTCTAACCATCTCCACTACAGGTTACTTTGTTATTTTAACACATCCAAAATATCATATATAAGTCAAAACTTTACGTGTATATATTGAATAATTTTTCGACGAAGGGTGTCCAATTGGACACCCTGGGGACAAGGTGGCTCCGCCCCTGTGTAGTTATTACTTTATCAAAAAATTTATAAGATATCATTATTATCAAACAAATGCTACATTTTAAATGTGTAGTAATAACAACTTTAACAATATCTAAAAATTTAAAACTAAAATCCAGCAAATTCATACACAAAGCCTACAAAAACAAACAAACAAACTTAAAATCATTATTTAAAAAAAAAAAATCAACACAAACTAACAGTTTACTATATTTATTAATCAATATATATATAATGCATACACAATCACCTAGTTAACTACTATTAGCAAATCAAGTTATTTCATTAGCAAATTTTAAAATTCTCAATAACCTAAATTCAAAAGTTAATCACTAAATTCATAAAAAGTCTTGCTTCTGATTATCCCTACATATATGTTTTTCTCTATACATATTAAAAATAACATTGGTATATTTATCTCGACATTTAATATGTTCATATATGAGTTTTTTTGTTCATCCTTATAAAAGGACCGAGTAAGTAACTTTTTTGAATGGACTTATTTTAAGTGCATTCGCAGACAAACAGAGGACCTATAATCATACTAATACTATTATGAGAAAAGCTAATCTATAACTGTAATCTTTAGAAACTTTTGCATGCTGCATACATACAATGAAAACAGATTTGACACTCATGTGAAGATAGCATGCAGGCAAAACTCATGTGAAGAATGTGGAGGGGGTTGAAAATCTTACCAGATAATGCATGATCTACTGCCTCAAATTAAGAACACATCCAACAATCGCTGGTAGAATTCAGAGTCATTTAGAAGTTTGCTATTGCCATCCATGTTTTTTCCTTTATAATTGCAATTAGAAAAGTTTCAAATACAAAATGTTGATCTAATTTACTGAATAAAGGTCATAAACTCCCAACCTCTTACAACCCTTTTCTTGGATCTCCTTCTTCATAGTTTTATAGCCACTTTAAGAAATCCAACAAATTCCCTGTATAATTGTAATATGTGTTATTGAGATTGATGTAAATAGTGAAAAACTTTGGCAATAGGATAAACTATTTTTTTGGCTTTTTCATTGAAATTTTGTTGATGAAGTTACTATAAAAATGACATTAGTAATTTTCTCAATTTCAAATTCGTTTACTGAAGCATTGACAAAAGTATCTATCCGGATGAACCAAAAAGTTGTTCATGCTTTTATTATTTTATAGATAGATAGATGTTTGCGGTTACTAACTTTACCATCTAGTAACTTTCAGGTATAGAATTTTTAAATAACTACATTTATCTCAACCAATAAGAATAAACTCAAATCAAATTTCAAATTTGTTTTTTTTAAAAAAAAAAAAAGAGCCAGCCAATAAACACGTTAAAACACAAAAAAATTTTAGTGATTGCAATTTTTATTTATTTTTTAGATTATTTTTATTTTAAAATTAATAATTTAATAATTCATAAATTCTAATTGTAATGCTTATTTTGTTTTAGCAGAATTTAAAATGTATCATGGGTTTTTTTTTTTTTGCAAAACACAATTTCATAATATTTAATTTTAAAAAATAATTAATTTAACTAAACAAAAACATTAAAGGGATATTAATTGGTTTATCCTTTGTTTAGTTCACGTAAAAAGTTTTGTAACCGCTTTAAAATTTTCATTTTAAAAATTTCATCCATTTAAAAAATTTAATTAAATGGTTTTTCGATTAAATTTGAAGAATAATTATGGCGTTGACATGTAGACACGGTCACCTCTCCTAAAGAACATGGGTAGTTCTTCTCTTCTTTTTTTTTCTATTGTCAGTTTTTTTTCTTATTATTAACATTAATATTATTTAAATTAAAAATGAGTTAACTTCCCACAAAAAAAAGGGAATGACACACACGTTACATCACCATATTTAAAAGTATTTTTAAAAAATATATTAGTAATTTATTGTTAATCATTTTACATTTAATTAATTTTAATTATTTTTAAAAATCTGTTTTTGTGGTGCTGACACGTAAGCACTTTCACCCCTCCTATTATTTATAGATAGATACTATTGATTTCTTTTACTTCTTTCCTTAATCTCATCATTAATGTTATTTATATTATTTTCTTAAATCAGGTCTTTTTCTTTTTATTTGGTTATTACTATAACTTCATAAAAATTGCAAAAAAAATTTACAGAATTTTATTTGCCTTTTAGAATTTTTAGATCATTTCTTTTGCTAAAAGATCTTTATATATATATATATATCAAATTAGGAGAGAATAAGTATTCTACAAATTTCTTTCTTTTTTAATTTCATCTTATTTTTTTTATGTTTCTTTACTTAAAGTTAATTTTTTTTTTTATTTATCTTCAATTAATTAAAATTTATTGCTGACATTATTTCTTTCAACTTATTTATTCTACTAATTTCTTTCTTCTTTTACTTTGTCTTATTTTTTGTGTCTTTAATTGAAATTTATTTTATTTTAAATTCAATATTTTCGATATTTTTCTTATTTTTTATTAAATAATTTCTCAGAAATAAAGTCATTCTTTCAAAAAAGATTATGCCTCAAATTTTATTTTATTTATTGAAGATTTTAAAAAAATAAATCAAAACACTGAATTTTTAAAAAAAATAAAAAAATATCAAAGATGACCATATTTAATTCCATTCATCATCAATGCTATTAATTTCTTTTACTTCCATCCTTCAAATCTCATTATTAGTGTTATATTATTTCCTCAAATTACTCTTTTTTTTATTCTTTATATTTTCTTTTATTTGTTCATTCGTATGAACTAATGATTATGACTTCATAAGAATTCCTTTTTTTTTAACAGAATTTTATTTGCCTTTCTGAATTTTTAAATTATTTCTTTTGCTAAAAGATATCTCTCTCATATTAATACACTACTAACAATAGTGTACTTGTCCGCGCTTTGCGTGGATATAAAAAGATATTAAATATATTTTAAAATAATTAATAAATGATAAAATAAAAGATATAAATACAAATTAAGTTACAATTCTGATATTATCTATTCAGAAAAGTTGTTAAAAAATCTCATGCTGCATTTTCAATTTAAAAATTGCTGATAAAAAAATGAAAATATAAAAATTGATATGAAAAGCTTCAGTTAAGTAACAATCTAATTATCATAGTTTCATACTAAATTCAATGATTCTTATAGTAATATTATTAGTTCAACCAACAATACTAAATTTACTTGATCATAAATTACATGACCTTTTTTTTCTTTTTCTTTTTTTTGTATAAATGACTCTATAATAAAAAATAAACAAATCAAAATATATTTGTGCTAAATCATGTGAGAAAAAAAATACTTGAATTACATTCGAACATATTTATGCCCGAGATTCAAAAGTTAGAGAATTTTTTTCGATGATTGATGCTCGTACTGCATTCATTTACTGCATATTTGTGTCACATAAGATCCATTAATATTAAAAAAAATATATTCAAATTTTCATTCTTATAGTATGCATTGTGGGAAGAGAGAATTAAGTTGCTATAGTGAAACACTGTCGTTGAGGTTTTACTTTTACAATAAAAATAAAATAAAATTAATCACATAATTTATCGTATAGAGATTATCAGTAGTGAGAAGAAATATTTTTTAAAAAAGAATACGTGTATTCAACGACAAGATGTAGAAAAAGTATCAAGAGTTGAATAATTTTTTACAACACTAATACAATTGTTCTATTATTACAATATTATTGTGGTAATTATTATACATGTCTCAAAATAGATTTTTATAAGTGTCATTTTAAGGAGTTATAAATTTGTATATTAAATATTTGAAGGTTATGAATATGAAAGGTTAGGATTTATAGACATTACTAAATTAATTAAGATTTAAATTTATGTAATTGAGAGTATGAATTAAGAAGATGATTTTATAAAATAAAATAATTGAAAAAGATTAGAAAAATGTCAATTTTTTTATAATATATATTGATGTTATTTATATCTCTTCTCCTGTTTTTTGGCTTTTATCGCTATTGTGTTTAGTTTTTCCCTTTTTTATTTATTAATTTGTGTACTATATATTAATTCCACATTAGTCTTGCTTTATTATTTCAATAAAACCTGAAAAGTGAAACATCCACTCTCTTCCTTAACCGATTAGAAAATAAATGTTCATCATTTCTAATAAATTAAATTATATGCTTACACTTTGTATAAAATATATGTATATAGTTTGTTTGGATGGAAAGTGCAATAACATATAATATTAGATTTATCTTTTTCTTTTGTTCTTCTTCCATATTTTTCATTGAGGTATCAATTATATTCTTTTAATTATTTATATGATACAATTTTTGAGTTGGTCATTTTTAATTATTACGTAATAATAATAGAAATGTTTATATGCAATTCATCCAAAAAAAGATTAATTATATATATGACTTTTCTTTAACACTTTAAACATAAATTTGTTATTAGGAGAACTAAATGACAAAATTTATTTTTTTTCTTAACCAATAAGAGTTAAAAATAAATTATTTTAGTATATATATATATATATATATATGACTCTAATTTTAGTATACATCTAAGTTTTTATTATTTTTATATTAAAATTTTATAATGCCTCTAATTATAAGATAACAATATGAAATATTAAATGATATCATGAACATGACTTTTAACATAATTTAGGATTTGTGATCATTAAAAATCATGAAAGTAGGGAAATAAAGATAATTAAATATCAAATAATTTTATGAACATGACTATATTAATATAATTTAGAAGTTATATAATCATCAAATGTCATGAAAGTAAGAAAAATAAAAGGCAATTAAAATTTTCTATTAAAGAATATGAATAAATAAAGGGAGTAGTAATTGACATATTTATTTTTGTACAGTAATAAGAAATATATAAACAAAAAAAATTATCAAGAAAATGAGAACAAAAAGAAGATAAATATGATTCTTGGCAAAAAAAAAAGTGTCATTATCACTTTTCTTCAATATAAGTTATATGTTGGTAAAGTAAGTAGATTGAGAGAGACAAATAGTTTTACTAAATTATTTTTATCATAACCAAATACTTTCACATTTTGCGTTCGACCCAACAAATCATAATAGTGATCTCTAAAAATCTCAAAACTTGAAAATTTCTACCAATAATAATAATAAAAACAAAATATGAAGATTTGCAAAGTTACATATTAATAATCAAATTTTCTATGAATTAAACGGTATCTTGAAAATTACAAATCAACTTTACATTCTCATGTTCTATCATTACATTAATAAAAATTGATCCACATAACTATAGTGGTGGATCCAGGATTTAGAGTCCGTGGGTGCCAAATGGGATTCGAACCCGCAACATCAACCTTCTAAAGTTGTCCTCCTACCGTGGCACCACAAGCCAATTTTGTTCTGTGGGTGGCACACTTTATATTTATATAAATATTATATATATATACCTATGTATATATAGAGTTTCCGTCGAAGTTCGGGGGTGGCGTGGCACCCCACAACCCTTCATAGATCCGCCACAAAATAACTATAAAATTATGCACATACTTTCTTGAGTAGCATGCATGTATATGTATGTTAACTCCCTTTTCTACTTCTTTTTTTTTTTCAAAATATCTTGACTTGAAAACATGATAAGTTAACCTTACAATAACACAACAACACAACAACAACAACAACAACAACAACACAACAACAACAACAAAATACATAAATATAAAGTTAACTAATCAAGTAAAAACTTTAAAGAATATTCAATTATGAGTTGAAGAGGAAAGAAGGATCATGCTCTTAACACAACATAATCAATTCTTCAAAACCTACAAAGAGAAGAAGAGAGTAAAAATAATCAGATTCTTTAGAAACTACAAAAATAAGTAAAAAAAAAAAAAAAGAATCTAAGAAACCACAAAGAGATGCAAAGAGAAAAAAATCACATCATTTTCTTAAAAAAAGCTCATGTTTTGTATCATCTAGAATCCAAAAAAATAATATTAAATATATAATTACAATAGAAAAAAGTGATAATTATAACATTTTACCTCGTAAAATTCAACTATGTAAAACATTCTTCATTATACATATCTCTCCTGCAAAATAAGATCAAAGAAGATAAAAAAAATGACCAACCAAAGAAACAAAAGATGAAGAATAAGAAAAATGAAAATGAAATAATCATCATACATGTCTCAAGATAAGTTTTATAAGTGTCATTTTAAGGAGTTATAAATTTATATATTAAATAATATGAAGGTTGTGAATATGAAAGGTTAGGAGTTATATATATTGCTAAATAATTAAGATTTGAATTTATGTAATTGAAGAGGTATGAATTTAGAAGATGATTTTATAAAATAAAATAATTGAGAATAATTTAGGAAAAAAATGTCAAAAAGCCACAAAAAAAAAAGATAAATAAGATCCTTGGCCATTGAGAGGTGCCACATCACTTCTTTTTTTTATCTAGCTTTATATATATGATTAATATTTTTTCATGACATTATTATTATTGTTATTGATCAATACTCCTGTCCATTCTATATTCTTTGTTTCTGTGAAAGTAGGGACAGAGTAGTGTGTTCAGTCAATCAAATAACTTTGATCTCTATAAATTTCATTGAATAAATACACATAACTAATTTAGAATTCAATAACATAAAAGACTAAAGCTCAAAATTAATCAAATTTAAATTTTTTACTTTACCTCTTTGAAGTAAAAAGGAATTAGCAAAATGATAAATTTTCATCAATAATATTAAAAAATCTTTAAAATAACTATAATAGTAAAATAAGTTTTTAAATTTTTAATTAATAAAAATTTATAAACGACTATTCACTTCGCGGGAAGCGCGGACAAATTCAGTAATTTTGAATAATTTTGAAATGACGAGTAGCACTTAATAAGCAGTCCAAGAAGTAGTTATTTGTTCAATTGAATTCATTTTGATATCAGGGATTTATAATTTATATGGCTAAGTTTTTGGAAAGTTAAAATATCTTTTTTTATTTATTTTATAAAAAAAAATAGTTATTAAAGAGTTAAAGTGTTTGATCAAACTTTTAATAAAAAGTAAGTATTTTTAAGCTTTATCAAAAGTTATGTTTCAAAAGTTGAAAACAATACTAAACTTCTTCCTATACACATTTTAAAAGCTCGATTAAGCATAACTTGTTAATCTAGTATTAATTTTTTTAAAAATAAATTAATTAGTCAAACATAATTATTACTCTTCAAGATTACTCTTTTTTTTGGTAATTTCTCGACCATGACCTTTTTTTTGGGTAATAAAATGTGAAATATTACCATACCACCACGAATATTTACAACCTAAAGAGCCCCTAGTGTTTTCAGCCACCTTCTAGGAAGGGTGCCTCAAATCACTAGGTCTCAGGAAAAAAACATATATCTAATTACAAATCTTTGAAATAAAAACCTGACATCTATGAGCTCTCTTTGTGTCTCTCAGAATGTAAATTCTTTGGCATATTTCCCTCCGTATTTGTGTGATGACAACCTCAGGTCATATATTTGTTTGTTGAAATTTTTTCTTATTCCTTGTTTGCCAAGTGTAGTAAATCATTGCCCCCCACACTGCTGCTACTATCTCCTTTTGGAACTACTTCCACCTTCTTTTCTTGATCCATTGGAGTGTGTTACAAACCCTTGCACATTGTATTGTTATCCCTAACCACTACTTAATCTGTGTCGTATTTCTGTTATCCAGCCACACTCTTTGAACAGGTGCAATTGTGTCTCTTATTTATCCTTGTCACATAAACAACACTTAGTAGTGTCAATGGAAATGTTTAACCGCATTAATCTTTCCTTCGTAAGCAATCTCTCTTGGTAAGCCAACCATATTATAATCCTTTGTTTGGGCATCAAGATTGAACTCCACACTAGATCAACTTCCTTCATCTTAGGCAGCTCTCCCAGTATAGCTTGGTAGCTCTGCGAAACAGAATAGTCCCCTGTTGGTGAGAGTGTGTACCTCCCTCTTTGATACCAACATGCCATTTGAACCTTCAAAGAGTTTAGTTTCTTCCAATACCAGCTACAATCAGCTGGTGGACAGTGATCCCATATGTTTCCATTCGATTTCATATAAACTCCATTTACTCATTTGACCCACAGAATATCCTTGTTGCTTGCTAGCTGCCATAATAATTTCCCCACTAATGCTATATTCCAATTGCAAC
Source organism: Solanum verrucosum (assembly GCF_900185275.1). Taxonomy (NCBI): domain Eukaryota; kingdom Viridiplantae; phylum Streptophyta; class Magnoliopsida; order Solanales; family Solanaceae; genus Solanum; species Solanum verrucosum. The sequence continues at coordinate 589,885 of NW_026020215.1, forward strand.
ATCCCTTGATAGTTAGGCCTCCATACTTCTTTGGCATACATACTTTGGACCACTTGACTAATGTTACTTTCCTTTTGCCTTCCATAGCTCCCCATAAAAAAATCTACATTTCCCGTCAATTTCTTTCAGAACACTCTGGGGCAGTACGAACATTGCCCCCCAGAAGTTATACATAGAGAACAACACATCCATTATAACTTGTAATCTTCAAGCATAAGAGAGGTGTTTAGAGTAGGCTTCTTTAATTCTGTTTGTAATTTTATCCACCATTTGCTGACAATCCATTTTGTTCCATTTCTTTGAAGTGAGTGGTAGTCCCAAATACTTGATTGGTAAGCAGCCCAGTGAGAAACCAGTTTTAACAAGAATGATTTGTTTTACAGCATCTTCCACTCCAACTATGAAAATGTTAGATTTGTCCAAATTTGCCACCAATCTTGTTACCTCACTAAAATGATGAAGTGTCTCCATAACTCTCGAGACTGAACTCAAATTTCCTTTACAGAAAATCATAAGATCATCTGCAAAGATTAAATGAGTTAGTTTATTCCTTTTACACATTGAATGAAATTGGAAGTCGGGCAGCGTGCTCATTTTATTTAGCACTCTTGACAGATACTCTATAACGATAACAAACAAAAGAGGAGATATGGGGTCCCCCTGCCTGAGGCCCCTCTGTCCTTCAAAGTATCCATGTCCTTCACTATTCACCTTTACAGAGAATTTTGTAGTTGTAACACATACCATTACCATTCTAGTGAAGGTTTCAGGAAATCCAAAACCTCTCAATGCTTCCTTTATAAAATCCCAACTCACTATGTCATAAGCCTTCCTAAGATCAATATTCATAAGACATATAGCAGAGGTCTTCCTATTATAATGTCGAAGTAGATCATGACAGATTAAAACATTGTGTATCAGGGATCTACCTTCCACAAAAGCTGCTTGTGTTTCACTAATCAAAATAGGGAGCACCTTTTTTAGTCTTGAACACAGTACTTTAGAAACACACCTATAAATCACATTACAACATGAGATTGGCCTGAATTGGCTCGCATACTCTGGAACTGCTATCTTGGGAATCAGGGCTATGATCGTTGCATTGATTTGTCTCAACAATTTACCACTCTCTAGGAACTCTAAAACTGCCTGAATCACACCTTCCCCTACCACACTCCAATCATCTCTGAAGAAACCACTCCCATACCCATTCGGACCAAGGCTCTTGTTCACATCAATACTAAACATAGCTTGCTTGACCTTCTTTTCTACATATGACCTGATCAACTCCAATTGTTGTGGAATTGTGAGCATGTGTCCATTCTTTAAAAAACTACAAAAAACTTTGATTCTATACCTCTCCTTTTTCCCCAACAACTCCTCATAGTATTCAACAAACATCTTCGCAATACTTGTGTTCTCTGTTTGCATTTTTCCTTCCTTATCTCTGATTTGGTTAGTAGCTAGTTGTAGCCTTTTATGATTTATGATGGAATAAAAATACCTTGTATTATCATCCCCCAACTTTATCCAATTTGCTTTGCTTCTCTGTTGCAGAAAAGCTTCAGCCAAATATGAGGATTTCCTGAATCGCTGACACTTCTGTTTCTCTTGTTCCTGAAGTGCTATATCAGATGGATTTTGGTGCAACCATTTTTGTACTTCTGCCAATGCCATCCTATCCTCCTCTGCTCAGTGAGTATATTTCGAAAATGCTCTCTATTAAGCTCTTGGAAACTCTTTTTTAAACCCTTAAGGCTTTTTACTACTTGGAACATCTTGCACCCTTCACCTTGAATTTTCCATCCTCGTTGCACAATATCCATAAACTTTGGATGTTTGGCCCAAACATTACAAAATTTGAAAGCTCGTTTTGGCATGTTGGGTCTTCCCTCCTTAGCCAATTTCAATGGACAATGGTCACTAATACCCTCAGGATTAGCAACCATTTGCATTTCATTCTTCCCCTTTGATAATTCTCATTTGTCCACATCAGGCATATCTGGGGTGCTGCCTCCCCTTTCTACACTTTTTTCATTGTAACATTCTTCTTCCTACATTTTGTTTCAGAGTGTCCATACTTTTTATAGTGCTTACACAACATAGGTTTCCAATCATATTAGATTTTTTGTTCAATGAGCAGACCTTTCTCATTCTTGAAATACACCATATCTGGCAACTCAGTATCTACTTCAACTTCAATCAGTAATCGAGCAAAGTTTAGACCTATTTTCCGCTCAATTTCCTATCCACCATTAGCGGCTTCCCAATTAGGCTTCCAAATATTGCTCAGTCCTTTAGGCCCCCAATATTTAATATCCAGTCCAGGAAGTTTCACCCAAATTAGTACTGTGTACAACTCCTCACACATAAACTCCATCTCTTCATGCCAAGTCTTAACTATGAAAGGCTTATTATCAAAGTGGTATATCCCACCTTGCAAAATAGATGTTTGCATAATCAAGACACAACTTCCAATGCAAGTGTCTACGATCGTACAATAGTATAGTAACCCAACCAAGGGTTGGGGTCGAGTCCCAACGGAGTGGGCTTGAGAAATTAATTGAAAAATAAAATCAAGTTTTAATTAGTGATAGCTAAAAACATTATCGAATATAAACATGTTAAATCTAAGGGTGACACAAGTGTCAATTATCAATGGGGTTTGTCACAAGTAACTAAAAACAACAAAAATGCAAAGAGTACTAATCAAGAGAGAGGGGATTC